>NC_045646.1:6808181-7132954 GCF_009829145.1 Chiroxiphia lanceolata
AAGGAGAAAAATCTCTGCTTCCTGAGTCCCACACCTTGAAGAGGAGACCAGGCTGGCTTGGAGGGGCAGAGGAGCGGATGCTGCAGCGCTGCAACACCGCCTTGCGAGGCATTCCTGCATTTAGGCTGGATATTAGGAAAAAGTTCTTCACCCAGAAGGTGATTGGGCACTGGAATAGGCTCCTCAGGGAAGTGGCCACAGCCTCAAGCCTGCCAGAGCCCAAGAAGCGTTTGGAGAATGCTCTCAGGCACACGGTGAGATTCATGGGATCGTCCTGTGCGGTGCCAGGAGCCGGACTCAATGATCCTTGTGGATCGCTTCTAATTCAGAATATTCTATGATTCTGTGGTTTTCTGGCCACTTCTGCTTCTTCTGGTTGACAAAGGCAGAGTTCTAAGTGCTTTATCTGCTATAGCCATGCAATGGCAATCCAGGGATCTCAAAACACCGTTGTTCCCCAAAGAGAACCCGAGGAGCGAGGAAAACCACACTCGTGCTTGATCCCTCAAGGAAACGGCAATAAAATTAAGAATTAAGAACAGCCCTGAATCATTGGGTTTCTGCACAGACCCTGTCATTGGGAGTGAAGATAAACAAAGGGAATTTCTGCCCTGTGCACCTCACCCAAATGAAACAGCTGGCTGGGCTGGGCGTGCGCTGAGATCGGATCGCAGGAGTTTATTGCTGCTGGCAGCAACCTCGGCAGCCCCGGAGCCTGCAAACGCCTGAAAATATCTGCTTGGGGTTTTTGGAGAAGATATGCGTCCTTTTGGGGTTGGCTGAATTTTGTGGCTATAATCAGACCGCCTCCATTACTCATTTCTGCTCTTTCCACCCAAAATGTCTGACAAGTTCAGCTGCTGAAGGTAATCTGTAAAAACAAGGGCCTGAACTGTCAGATCGCCCGAGCATGGCCTCGTCTCTTGCCTCAGCACTAATAAGAGACAAGGTTGTGCTGCCAGACGCCAACTGACCAGGGAAGGGAGGCAAAGGAGAGCTGAAGTGATAAACTCCTCAGTTGAAAGTGATGTGTTCTGTGTTGCCGCCTCTCAGCTCTGGCAGCCTTTGCAGTGTTAAAAGAGATGCTGAGAGCGGGGGGAAAAATAACAACATCCTTTGCCTTGCCGGATTCTCAGATGTCTGGTCCATACCATTGATTTTTAATACTAATATGACATGGTTTAATGTGCTGTTGATTCAATTAACCTGCCCAGTGATGTAGATGGAGCATGAACTGAACCCCCAGATGAAAAAAAATCCACCCGTCCCAGTGTTTTTCCCCAAACATCACCCTGCAGTGATGGACACGGACCAGCTGGGCGCTGGGTTGGGAAGACTGGGGGAAGCACAGGATATGGCCCTTCCCCATCCCAGCATTGCCTTTATTTACTTTCCCCATGTGCAGGGAAAGCACCACAGGCAGAGTGGCCCCAGCACTGAGCCAACCTCCCAGCTCTGGTGTCACGATGTGGGTGAAGTGGGCATGAAAATCTGCCATATATAATTGAGATGATGGTTTTGAGTTGTCCTCTCCCATGTGCAGTTTCTCAGGGAATTTTGCAGGAATTCCTCAGGAAATTAGGCAATGGAATCAATAGTAAGGAAAAAAAAAATCAGTTTGGTTCCCACACAGGCTCAGTTTTAATATTACTGTGAAAAAGCAGGATCTGGCTCCACGCGACCCAGATGATGGGTGTTTCAGGGGACTCTACCTAACCACAGTGGGTTTATTCCAAATCCATCCCATGGATGGGAGAGGTCAAAACCTCTGTTCCCATGGGGCATCTCCAAAACCTTCCTTGTCCCAGCAGCACAGTGGGACTGAGGCTGCTCAGATCCTTGTGTGCTGGTGTGTGCAGACACATCAGGCATGTTCAGGAAGGGCTAGATCTATATCTCCACCAATTAAGAAAAAAATGGTCTCCAGGGCAGCCAGGCAGGCCTATTTCATAAGCACTAAATCAACATGCAGGAGGCTCCTGCAGGACTGCCTCTGTGGGGAAAAATATATCCATTGCACAAGTAATCTCACTAATAGACTTAAAAAATTCAAGCGTTTTGCACAAAAAAATGACAGACAGTCTCTGAATAAATAACCTCTCAACATAAACACACCAAGAAAAATTCATTAAGTACCTTTTAGAAGCATTGGATTTGACTTAGCAGATCTTTTTCAGATGTTCTTCTCGAGCAAACCTAAACATCAAATAATAATTGTGTAAAGGCAAGTGCTATAATAATAATAATAATGCTGAAAATGCATTATGCATCTTTTCCTTTGATAAAGGTCTTTGTGCTTTTATGAAATGTTCATTATCAGTACTTTCACTCTGTATCTGAAGAAGAAAAACCAGTGCTTTAAAGTCTGAGCTCTTCAGCATGAACAGCAGAGAACAGAGCCAACAGGGCATTATTTCTGATAGACTGATGCTATAAAACTATCCTTCACATTCCCTGAGAAAATATTTCTCTTATTTATTAGAAATTAAAATCAACTTGGAAAAAAATTCCTTTTTTTATAACAGATTCAGCTAACATTCTGTTTTCTTATAATTTATATTAATACTGATTGCTCTAATCTTTTATTGTATTTCAACAGTTTCAGCAGGTTTATGGGGTAGGATTGTTATTATTTACCTCAGTGACTGGTTTTATGGAATAACTGCAGCTTTTCATGGAGGTACATCAAATGCTGAAGGGAAGGAAAATAAAATATAACAGCAGTTCTCACTGCTAATGTAAGAAGCAAAAAAACAGAGGGCAAAAAGGACAAGATATATATTTAAAATATTAATATACGAGTGTTAATATATGATATACTTTATTTAGGCTGACTGGACTGATGCTTTTTCATGGTATTTATAATAGTTCTGGACAAAACATGCAGGAGGTCACATCAGGGAGTGATCCAGCATTGATGTCCCAACAGGACCCTTCTCTCCTCTCTCTACTTCCCCATGGTGTGATTTTGAGGATAGCCTGCAGTTTTTAGCTCTTACAGCACTGACCACAAATGTGCCTCCTGACTGAAGCTGGCCAAAGCCTCCTCAGAGACTGGAAAACAGTGCAGCAATTTTTATCCTATGGAATGGTATAAAAACCCCCAAACAACCCTCATAAAAGTGTCACAGTCCATGGGGCTGGCAGGCTGGGACAGCCCTCCCATCCCTGGCCCCGCAGGAATGGAGCTGTGGGAGCTCTGAGTTGCTCCGGCACTGGAGCTCCAGGAGCAGTCAGGGATCCCATCCAAAGTCCCATGGAGTCAAGGGGCTCCTCTTAGCTTCAAAGCCAGGAAATACATTCTTAAGAGCTGAAACCAGCTTTATAAACACTTAGGCCTAAGTCTGGAAACCTCTAAAAAACGTATTTTTTTTTGTTCTTATATGATAATTGGAAACATGTGTGCCCTGCTCCCACTGCGTTTTGGAAGCATCTGCCCCAAGATGAACAAGTCCTGCTGCTCGCCGGGCTGGAAACGCCCCAAATCTCCAAAAACATGGAAAAGTGAAGCCTAAGAGCCAGAGGGTTTCAGGAGAAGCAGCCCCTGGTTTATGGCTTAAAGATGACAACTACCAAGGCTTTCAGATGCCAAAGGATTTGGCAATGGGATTATCATGGCAGTCAATGACACATGAAAAAGTGATCACAGAATGTGAGCTCTTCTTTCCCTGTTTGAAGATTTGCTGTGGTCAAAACATGACAGCTTCTATCTTCTGACAGAGAAGAATTAATTTTTTTCTTGCAATAATGAGGGTCTTCAGTGATTTCTCAGATAATTTCAGGTATGTGAGATGAGTCACAGCAGGTCCGATACACCACATAACACTTCTCCTTCCTGAACAGCAGCGTGGATGAGCACTGCAGAGTGCAGGCCAGGGATAAACACCTTGGAGCTTCTAGATGCTATTGAGGTTTTAAGTTTGAAACATAATATATTGGGAAAATGTGGAATAAACCAAGGAATTTTCCTCCTAAATAATGACCCTCATTTTTCAGTCAACTTGAAAGCTGGCTGAAAATATTCAAAATATCAATTCTGAGAAAAAAATTCAGTGCTCCCTGGCTCCTCCCAGAAGTGTTTGCTTAGGTGCACCAAAATGCTGAAGTATAAATAGAAACCAAATACACAAAGAATCCATTGAAAAAAACAAGCTTTGTACTTACCAACACAGTTGAAATCGTTTCCTATGTTATCCTTGCAAAAGAAATGCTCAGAGCTAACCCTTTGAGGGATTGCTACAGACACCACAAAGGAAATTGAACAGTAACTTGGAAGGTTTGTTGTTTTTTTTTTGTTTATGATGTTATTCCTCAGACACTTAAAAAAAAAAAAAAAGGATTGTTTTTCTTTTACAGAAGTACTAGGACAAAGATGGGATGCAAATAATTCTGTGTTCATGTGACTGTCATCATTTCCCCTCACACAGCTGCAAGATTTCTGCCTTTGGCACCCATTACTCCTGATAACTACACATTTTTGATGCTGTTTTTCAGCAGAGAGCTTACCATCTTCAGAATTAGTCATTGCAGAAAAATCCATGTAGTGGCAGGGATGATAAAATAAAATTGTCATGAGAGGGGATGAAAAACCTAACAGCCTGAATTCAGGTCAAGAGCATTGCTGAGCATTTTGAAAGAAGTCCTATATTTATAAATCCTTGGCAGTGCCATCCACTTGTTTTGTGTCAGACAGTGAAATCAGGATTTTCTCTTCGATGAAGCCCTGATCCCGAAGGAAAACACTGGCCTGTAGATTTAGTGCCTCTCCACGCAATGGGTCTGTGCACTCCTGTTGTAACTCAACCAACCAGTTGCAAAATTGTCTTTTCCTGCCCCTGCTCTGCCAAACCTGGCTGCTGGTCACGTCTCTGCCTGCACTGAGCCCTGCAGGATGGGTTGCTTTGATGTGATCAGATAAATCAGAAAAGCCCAGGTACACCAGCTCTCTCCAGAGCTGTATTTCACTGCGGGGCGCATCCTCCCGGGGCCTCCTGCAGTTCCAGCCATGAACTCGGGGGTTTCCAGCATTTCCCCAGAGGGAAGGTTTCACAACAGGTTGAAGTTCAGCCTGAGGAAAGGTTTCCTGGTGCGCTGCCACATTTTGTTTTGCTCAACACCAGCCACCTCCGTCCAGCCACCTTTTTTGCCCCTTGGACATTTCACTCTTCCAATGTGTTCAGGCAACCCTCGTTGCCTCCTCCCACCGTGGGCAAGCCCTTCTGCCCAAGGACTTCATCATGATTTTTCTTGCTTTACCCTACTTCTGTCCAGTTTGGCAGCAATTCTGAGCTCCTGAGCTGCCCAGAAATACAAGTCTGATATTTTCAAAGCTGTCAAGGTTGATATTTTCAAAGCTGTCTGCAGGAATTGGGTGCCTCATTTATTCTTCTCTCTTCTTCTTTTTTTTTTTCCTTTTCTTTCCTGTGGGCATTAAAATCTCCAAGACAACTCTGGAAGCCTCAGCCTGTGGATTTAGAGGACAGAGACATGGGTGAAGGAAGGGGACACTGTTGCTGTAGGCTCAGCTCAGCCCTTGGGGTGACTGTGCTATTCTGGCACACAAGGGATGGTCCCCCAGTTCCCACAGGGCTGCACTCAGATCCCAGCACTCCAGGGCACAAAAGCCAGAGAAAACAGGGCATTGCCATGCTGACATCACATGCCAGGTTCATAACACATACCACATTCATATCACACGCCATGTTCATATCAGCCCCTTCCCATTATCACACTGCATGTAGGACACTTTTTGCAGGTATTTTCTGGTAGTGAGGAGGGACAGAAAACACACAAAAAAAGTCTTTAACTGAAGAATTAACTTTGCTTAAAGAGGTCGTGACAAATCACATTTCTCCCTACAAATCTCTGCTGAGCCAGGATCCTCCCTTGTGTAATTTCTGACTTCAATAGGCAAGGGCTGGTCACGAACTGCAATTAGAGCTGGCCAGGAAACAACGGGTTTGTCTCATGGCAACTTCTGAGGTTTCAAAATCTGTTTATGTTCTGCAGAGGAAGCAAAATCAAAACATTTCTAACATGAGATGGGAGTATGTCAAAATGTCCATTTTCCGTGCAGCGAGGTCCTCGTTCCTCCGTGGCTCTGCCCCTGCCTTCCTCCCCAGGGCCGGGGTGCGGGGTCTGCGTGCAGAGGGAGCAGTCACGGGGTGGATACGCCTGGGTGCCAAAAGCCTCGATGCTCAAAGCAGCCCATGTGTTTTGATAAAAATAGATGAAGCTGAAAACACCGTGACCACTCTCGCCCGAAATGTTTGGCTTGTTTGGGATCATGCTGACCTGGTAATGCACCGCGCCAGCACCCTGGTGGGGCAGAGGCCAACCTGAATGTACACGCTCCTCTTCTCTTCAGTACATCTGTCTAGAAACACCTTAAAAATGCGATTTTTTTTTCCTAAGGTCTAGCAAAGACTTTGAAAATATCTGCTCCATGGGGATATTAAAGGCCCGATGGCATACTTGGCAGGAGTGAACGTCTGCCCGGGAATCGCTGGCATTTCCTCTCCTGCCCCACGTGCTTGCTGACCGTCTGTGCCTCCGCTGCTCTCTGTCCCAGATCTGTGTCTCCACTGCTCCCTGTCCCAGAATGACTCAGTGCAGCTGAGTGTTCTGTGTGCAGCTCATAAAGCACTTTGCCATCCTTGCCTTGAAAGCTGCTAATCAACTATAGCTGGATAGTTTAGTCCTAATGTCGTTGTGATGATGAAGTGTCCTTTGACACTGAAAGAAGGCCTGGATGCAGAGAGACTTCTCAAAGCCCCTGTAGCCCGAAACACTGGGGGTTAGCTCATAGGTTTGACTGGCATGTGCCCTCCCTCATCCCCAACTACCTCAAAGCCACGGGAAGGCAGGCACTGCCATTGGTGTCCTGGTACACTGCTGCATCTCAATGCATCAGACAGTGTGGGGAGACATCTGCTCTTCTGTCTCTCTCTTGCCCCTCTTCTACAAGTAGTCAATTGACTTCCATCTCTGCTGCATCACTAACATCCCCAGCATCCCACTGACAACAGTGACGCTTCTGCAGGAAAACACAATTCAAGATGACAAAAGGGCAAGATCCCTGGCTCAGAGTGTGTCCGTACTGGCTGTTATTGCAGGACTAATGGCAGTATGTGAGCCTAGGAAGAGAAAGGGTGAAGAATTTGAACACGGGCATTTGCCTCCCAATAGCCTGAGTGCCTTCCTTAGCACATTTCAGACTTAAAAAGCCTTTCTCCAAATAGCTTTCTACTGGTTTTATCACCAACAGAAAATAGCTTTATGGGAGGAAGGTGGATTTCTTCAGCATGCAGACACAGGTATGTCGATACTGCCCTGAGTTTGTCCTGTCCTCACTCTCTTCTCTATCAGCCTGGCTCTCACTGGGAGCAGCAGCTATTCCTGGGCACTACCCTGGGCACTTCCCAAAACAGAGAGACAAGTCACAGCACTGCAGGGTGGCAAACCAAGGAGCATGATCTGGGTGACTTTGAGTCATGAGTTAGAGGAGATGGTCGATAACGAAAGGATGAGAACAGGAAAACCTTTCCCTAAAGTGTATGTATCTGATGCTAAAGAGCCTGAAAATTTCTCAGAATGCTTCACTTCTTTGTTTCAGACAACATGTTTCAATTATGTTAACCCTTAGAAAGATTACCTCCAATAAGCTCAGGCTCATAATCCTTGCTTTGCCATTCTCTTTCAACAGCCAAACACTTATAGACAGCTCTACTATCACAGGGAGACAGGTCCCAGCTCTGCTTCTTCACATCTCCCAGAATAAACCAGTGTGTGCAGAACTGGAGACCACCCTCCCATAGCAACTGTGCACTGTCAACACGCCCCTTCCAGAGACAGGCTGAGAACAAGATCCAGTGAGTCCATGAAGGACTCGTTTTAGGAAAGAGCCAAAATGTCAGCAGTATGCAAGGGACGCAGAGGACACGCAGCGACCGCCAGGCGATGGGACCTGTTGGAACTGTGAGTAAGTCAACCAGAAATGTCGTGTTCATTTTATCTGGTAGCATTTGGTCCATTTATTTTAATTGCAAATAAATGCAAAGCAGAAAGAATGGGTTGTAGTTATTGTTGGACCAGGGAAAACATTTTGTGCTAAGAGAGGGTTGGTCTTCAACCACCCGAGTAAAACCCATTGCCCAAACAATAAAGCTTAAAAGATGAGCAAATTGCTGTTTATGGGCTATTCCTGTACCATACCACTCAGGATGAAGCCAGGGCTGAATATATGAGCAAATTTGCTGCCTAACTCATTAGAAAAACAAGACTGGTGTGGGATTTGAACCATTTTAAATCATTCACTCAGAGCAGAGGAAAGGCCAGAGCAGCAGCAGACGGAGCAATATTAGCGCGAGCATTATTGGTTCAAATCTGCAAACGCTGGTGCAGGCGAAACACATGTGAAGGCCACAGCATTAGTGTAGTTGGCTTGTGGCAGCCTGAAGAAATAACCCAGACAGTGCTGCAAGCCAACCAGCCCACCTCAGGCTGGGGAAGGGGAGTGTTTCCCCACGCACATTCCAGTTCCTGGCCCGGTGCGGGCTGGGAGACATTTGCTTGTCACCCTTCTGTGTGCTGAGTGGCTGGACCAGATTTTGCAAACTCAAGCTGCTTTGGGAAATGCAATGCCTCGCTGGCATGAGGCTATTCAAGCTGGTGCCTATTATGTCACTCATATTCAATGCTATGAAAACAGGCGTCGTGCACGGAGGGGCTGGCAAACCTTGTTACACAGTAATTACACAATCAGGCTACAATCTAATTTCGGTGGCCACGGTGTGGAGGGCAAGTTCTGGTTCCTAAGTGCTTGTAGGGGTCTCTGCAGTGAAATATGCATATAGACGTATTTACAGCCACTGACAATAAAAATTCTGAGCAATGCTAACTATACTGAGATTCTGCAATGTTGGGAGTGACTTACAAAAGCCCCATGCATCTGGTTAGGCTCAAAAAGACTCTTTGACTCAATAGTCAGACTTTCTGCAATTGAAATGTTCTGCAATTAACAGCCCCTTCTGGAACAGGGCAGGAAAGAGCTTTCAAAACCCATCAAGGTTTTGGGTTTGGTGGTTGTTGGTGGGTTTTTTTTAGATTTTTGCAGCTCTTCCCCTGAATTTGAAAGGAAGCCAAAGCTTTTCAAAGCTTCTCTAAAATAAACAAGCAAAACCAAATCCCCTCTCCACCCTCCTGGAGAGAGGAACACCCTGGATGAGCAAATCACCCTTTACTAAGATGCTTCCCTAGTGGTGAAAGTCCCACAGGCAGAGTGAGAATTGGAGTTTGGGTTTCTTGCCTCCCCATTTTTTCCCCATCTCTGGTCCTCTGCATGGTTTGAACTCAGTTGTTTGCTGTGATGAGGTACAAATATTGCCAAGGGGGGAATTTTATGGTTTGAGTCTACTGAGAAACAGCCCCTAAGAAAGTCCAGTCAGGATGGGTGTGTTCCTATGAAAAGTTTGACTTTCCCTGTATCCAAAATTTTTACAAAACAGTGCTAGTGGTAGAGCTCCCTTTTAGTGTTCCTTTCTATGGACACACAGTCTTGTGGCCCTAGGGGGCAGAAACTTGGATAGTCAAAGCAGAGTCCAGGATTTCTTCTATCTGATGGGCCAAATTCTTTGCCAGTATAAATAGATTGAACTCTGCTCAGTGGGACTGTGGCCATTTATTCCAGCAGAGGACTTGGCCCGCAGTCACAGCCTGTTTCTTTTTTTGAAATCCAAGAGACATGACCCTCACCATGCAGAGGCAGGTCCAGGCCCCACCTGCCATCACTTTCTAGGCACGCAGGGCTATTTTGGTCATTCTATACTTCACTCTGTGCCCAGGAGACACCCAGGGGGATGAGGGGATACAGAACAGTCTCAGGTTTGGAGAGCCCATGGACATCCCTGTTTTCTGCCGTGTCTCAGGGGAAAGACTGTCAGGTGTTGCAGCCTGGATCAGCCCAGCTAAACCAGGAGGAAATTAGGAGTAAATTTGGATGAGATATACACAAAGGGCTGTGGGCACGTGTCCCAGCTTGGCTTTTCACATTGCAGATCTTCATGGAAACTCCCTAGAAAGGACTTTCTTGGACATTTCTCCTCCTGCACCGCCTGCTCCAAATTGCTGCATGTTGCAGCTCTCTGTGCCTTCCTCAGCCACCCCACAGCAGGTCCCCTCCACATCCACATGCAGAAATTGCTCTTCACTGCTTCTTCTCCTCTCCTAGGGATGCAGATCTTTGGTCCCTTGGCAGAGGGACCCTGGGGAGTGAAAGCAAGGAGCTGTGCTGTGGCTTTGAGGGACTGAACACCTGTGTGGGGTGAGCATCGGGGCTGTGGGTTTGGGCTGGCATCACAGCTGAGGAGGTTTTCTCCCACTCATGAAAATGTACTTTTAAAGTTAATTGATTCACACATCTGGTTTTTACAGGGTGTTTTAAAATAGCAACTCCTGATCTTAAAAAACAAAAACCCCAACCAACACACAAAAGAATTAAATAAATAATTCAAGTGCTGCATCCACAAGCACAGCCATGTCTAACCCTTCAGCTTCTACCTTTTAGGGTACATGAAAGCCAGAGGTTGCCATCACCAAACAGCTGAAGGCTGCAGACCGTGGCCAGTCATTGCCCCTTTGAACCAGCACTGCACAGACTCACTTCCTGATACCCATCTGTGGAAAATCACTTTTGCTGCTGCCTCTGCAAAGGTGTTGAGGGGAAGCTCACCTGGCCAGGGCTGCTGGCACACAGCACTCTTCTGTGCCCTCCCCAGCCTATTTTTAGATTGGTTTTCTGGTAAAATAAAGCTCCTGCAATCATGCTGGCTGTGTTGATGTGTTCCTGGCTACCTGTCCATCCACCCTCAAATGATTTATGCTTCCCCCAACCAAGCTTGGTGATACTGATGCCAGGAGGATGAAGGCAGGCTCCTCTTCATCTCTTCACCCCCCAGCCCAGGGCAGCGCTTGTGCTGAGTGGTGCTTCCCATATCAGAGATGCAGCCTGGCAGGGGAAGACATTTCCACTCTCACCCTCCTCCTTTTTTCCCTTGTGTGACATTTTTACTTCCTAAAAAATTGCATGTGCCCTCTGGACAAGTGATTAAATTAGAAGATCAACAATACATGAAGAAGGAGTGGGATCAATTCACAGAGAAGTGGCCAAAAGCAGTTTATTACATCTTTCATCTTTTTTTTTTTTGCTGGGAGATCATTTGCCAAATCATTAAGAGAAAAATCAAGTGAACAGGAGGACCAGCAACTAAAAAATGCCTTTCTCCTAACAAATTGATATGGTTACAATACTATTTTGAATAAAATAATAATAATTAAAAAAAGATAAGTTGGTTAAGATTGCTTTTGAGGTCAGATTCTGGTCTCAGTTACCCCAATACTGCAGCAATTCAAGCCATCACATTCATATTTACCATCAGGACTCTTATGGCAGCTTGTCTGATGATAGATTATATATGTGCACCCAGTGACTGCTTACCAAGCCTTCAACCTTTTCCCTGCTTTCACCTCTAGATCAAAGAATATTGTCCATCAACACAAGCAGTGTTACAGTGCTTCTTGCGCCTTACATTGACACCCACTTTCACCTCTTTTTACACCAGCAGAAGTTCAGAAAGCAAGTGAGAATAAAGTTGCTTTTCCAAAAAACCTTCCAAAATGAGAGAAGTTGCCAGTTTTTATCAAACAATAATTTCCAGGTGCAGTGAGCTGTCAAAGCACAAGATGTGCTGAACTGGGCTGGGAATAACATTGCTGAAATCACAAATCCCAGAGAAAGAAACCCGTAGAGCTCCAGGAGGGGCTATAGCCTTGTTGCCTTATCCTGATTTTCTCTTGCTCTGTTTTAACCTTATTTGAGCTGCTTGTGACTGGCAAGAGCATTGTCTTCTTCTTGAATCTGTCTAGGTTCAGGATATACAAGCCAGAGAAAGATCCAAATCCTGTCAATTATCAGCAGACAGGAGATGATAATGCTCTTGAAATAGGTCCAACATTTAAAAACCCTTGCCATAAAAAGGCAAAAGCTTGTTCAATCCCAGAAAACAGCAGTGCAAGACCTATCAGAGCTGGGTCACCATGTTTTCATTGAGAGCTGGATCTTCTGCTTTCGCTCCGTCATCTGCTATTCACATGACTCCCCTTAATAACTGTATCTGATTAGTCTTTGGGTGCAGGGTGCTATTATTTTTTGTTTGTTTGTTTGAATTAGTGCCTCCTGTTTTTTTTCCTCTATTTCCCAAAATATAGCTGAACTATCTCCTTTACCCCAGAGCTTGGGTGCTGGGTTATTCCCTTTTTGCACGGTAAAGGCGAGCAGCCTCACTGTTGTCATTTTATGGCTGGGATGGGAGAAAACAAAACTCATTTTCATGCAAATCCCCACTGTCTATCAGACATCATAGTTGTCAAGCAGGTCATTAAAGGCCTACTGTGTAAAATGAAGATTACTAATTAGAGCTGAAGAAATAATTTGCAACAAATAATTTATCCAATGAATTTAGATTTTTTTTCTCCTTGTGGAGTCTCTGCAAGTAAGTTGTTACTTCGCCAGAGTTGGGCATTATTTGAAATGTTTTTAACTCATTATGCTCATGTTTGATTCAGATTTTTCATAATTACTTTTCTGAGCTAGGATGGTTAGTTTATGTGGATCACAGAATTTGGGATTTACCTCCTGGCTCAGGTGCCAAAATATGGCAAAATAATAAAGACCAGTATATGCTTTAAAAGTACATTCCATGAACACTGATTACTGTGAACATCACAGCTCCAGAGTAGTCTGGAAATTTTCTGTTAAAATACATTTTTCTAGCAAAAAGCTACTGCAAATTCTATAATTTTGTTCTGAGGAAATCTCGCATAAGGCAAAAAGAGCCTCCAGCCTGTGGTGTATTATGCAAGTCTTGTGAGTGAGTATCACTAAAAATAGGAAAAACAAGGAATTTATCCTGCCGGGAAAAGGGAAACAAATGTATCCAGCTGCTGACGTTCCCAAAGGCCCTGTAGGACCCTACCCACATCCATTGTGGAAGTAGCTGGAAATGAAAACTTATGTGTCATGATTCATAGTCACAGGAAACAGGATTTAGCAAAATCTGACCAGTTCACTACAATGGAAAATGTCAAAACATGGATTTTGGATAATTTTGATTGACCATTTATCTTCAACCCGTGACACATTCTGTTACATTGGCTCAAAATGTTCATGTGATTCAGCCTGAAGAGAGAAACTGAAAATTTCTATTGATTTTCATCCTGTTACAAAAGTCAGTTTTTGGAGACATTAATTCCGGCTAATGCACTCTATGAACATTCAAAGAAAGGTGGAGCACGAAGAAAGGAGCAAAATTCACCCAGTGAATTAATTCCAGCATCCAAGCACATATTATAGGAAGCCATTTGCAATGTTCACCACCTTTATGAATAACATGGGGCAAAGTGACACCTCTGACTGATGCTACAAAATCCTGGATTGCAAAGAAGCAGCTTCATTTTCAGCCCTCTAATGAAGCATACAGAGAGCAGCCTTGGAGGGGGTTAAGGGAGTTTCAGTGAATTAAGGTAAAGACAATTTGTACCAGACTTTTCAATCCCATCTGCTTCCTATCTGGAGCACTCGGTGTTCCCTGAGCTCACTCGCTCACCTTTGTGTTTGCAGGCAGGAGAGGCAGTGTTGGTGCTGAGGAGGGATGGGAGATGGAGAGATACTCAGCAGGAAAGGGGGAGAAAACAGAAAGCAGTGAACACTCAAACCTTGCTCGTCTAGTCTAAAGATCTCCTGGGGCAAAGCAGGAAAGGCTGATAAAGCTGCCAAGAGGGGAAAGCTGGCTGGGGAGAAATGGTGAAGGTTTTTTGCTTTGTGGATCTTCCAACCTTCCATGTCAAACCTCAGGGAAGTCAGGGCAAGATTGTACTGGGACCTTTTACACCTTCCTTGACTATGGGCTTGGCTAAGAACAGTCTTTGTTTGCTGTCACCAAAACCAAAGATGACTTAATGATAACTGCAGAGTAGAAGGGGAGATGGTCTGGGATAAAAGGAGGTCTGAGGTCCAGTAGCATTTATGCTGATTGAATAACACAGGTGACAAGGAGACATGGTGACCTTGGGGAGGGAGAACAAAGCAGTGTTAGGGACATTCCCAGCTCAGCCACCACTGCTGTGTGCAACCCTGGGTAAGCCTAATTTCTGTCTGTAAATTGGAAATAACCCCTCTTCTTCGAGAGATGCTTCAAGTTCCCTGGATAACACTTTTTATATAAGACCTAACTTACTATTTTGGTACACAGATGAAAAGCATGCATTGAAAGGAGCCCAGATCAACCCCCAAACCAAGGAAAATCTCATTCTAGACATGCCAGCCCACCTCTTCCATTCACTATCCCTCTCTCATATACAAAATGAGCGCAGCCCAAGCAGTATTTGACTCCACATCAGCCCAGTTGGACCCACAATGTCTGGGTGGGTTTGAAAAGAGGTGAAATGGGCTCTACCAGCTTTGCAGCAGAGGCCATCCCCTCTAACCACTTCCCTGTGGGAATGAAGCCTCTCACAGAGCTGCATTGCCGCTGGGGAGACAACAGCAGCAACAGCAGCGAGGCTGCTAACACAGCACTTCTGTGTTTAAATACATTTTCCCCCAGAGTGAGCATAGGTTTCAAAAAAAAAAAAAAAAAAGAAAAGAACATTGAAGAGAAAAACGACCTTATTCAAAGCTCAGTGGAATACTCCCCCTGAATTCCAATGAGCTTCAGCAGGCCCATGGGGCTGGATTAGCATAAGAGCTGGGAGGAAGATTTCCAGGTGCTCCCCACACCCAGGGTCAGGTTTTCCAAGAAGAATCAGCACTGATGTGTTTTGCCCTCCAGCTCAGTAATGTGTTTACAGCCAGACAGCCTGGCAATGGCAAGGAGAGTTTCTGTGCTGTGTAAGAAACCCTGGCCACCCAAGATATACCTGTATATTTCTAAAGGAGTTAATCTGTCTTTCCATCCATGGCAGAGGAGGTGCAGGCTCATCCCAGCTGTCCTGGCTGGCTGAGGCCATGCCAGGGCAGGTGCTGGGTCAGGTTTCACCTCCCCAGCCAGGCCTGTGAAGTCTTGTTGAGGTCTCCCTGCCACGGCTGGGAGAGCTCAGATTGCACCATCATCATCACCTGGGAATGGGCATGGGATGGGGATGAGGCGAGCAGCATCTCCAGGAGAGACCTGCCCTCCTTTGCAGGAATGCTGGTGGGCAGATGTGCATCAGCCCACAAAGCTTCAGCCCTTCCTCAGTGTGGGCACTTCACCCTTGTGCTGGGCAAAAATTCCTCCCTGAGCCTTGTGTCCTCTATGCAGAGTCTGGACCAGAGGCTGGGACCCCAAAGTACCTCCCTGAGCTGCAAAGATGCCCTGTCTCAGGAGCCTCAGCACAGTATTCCCAGTCTTGTGTGGGCAGACCCCATGAAGACTAAAGAAAGGGCAGCAGCTACTCCTAATACTGTGGTTACTCTTGTTTTGGTGGTGTATGGGGTTTCATCATCATGTCTGGTTTCAGCCAGCAGAAAAGCAGGAGTGAATCTCACCAAAATCTCATCAAACCATTGCTGGGTCTATCAGCGGGCAGCAAGCACGCCTGGAAAGGCAGTGACATTTGCAGGAGGTTTTATACAGCTGGGAGGTTTTTAACCCTTTCTCCCAGCAAGTTATTAAAAAATTTGTATTTGAGAGAACCAAGAGAGCATAAAAACAAACCAGGCCTGACTGTGCTAACTCCCAGATAACAATGACTCAGTTAAGGTCTCTGAAAGCAGAGGCTTCATCATCAGCTCCCAGGGACATGCCTGTGTGCCTGCTACAGCTCTCGTTATTTTAATGGGGACCTGAATTTGAATTGCAGTTTGGTTCTCTGTGCTGCTGTGGACTGAGCACAGCTGGGACCTCACAGCAGCTGCTGCCATGGGAATCTATTAATGAGAGCGGGATCTGTCTCGCTCTGACTCCGAATTTATCACCTAACTGGGAGTTAGCCTGACCATCTGAGCCCTGGCACCACCTCACCAAAGACTTAAATGCTGCCTTTGTAATATCTCCCTGAGCTTTTATACTTCAGCTGAAATTTTTAATGAATCCCTAGAATTAGCCCATCCAAATAATTTATTTATGGGTTTATTGTGATGACCTGGTAAGACTCGAGGTTGCTGCAAATGTACCAGTGTAATGCAAGGCACAGCCAGCCCAGACCCTGGTACTGGGTTTTAAATACCTAAAGACATTCTCACCAGTATTATTTCTGTATTATTTTTTTTTTAATGCTGAACTGTATGTTTTAGAATACACAGCTGTCTTTGTTCAGAATAAACCAAAAATAGCAGATTTCCCTCTGCTTAGCTGGGTGTTAAATTATTTACATTTCAAAACCCATAAGTAGAAACAATGACTGCGTTTCCAGAGCCTGCTCCTGCTGTCAAATATCCTTTTCTCTTCTGCAACCTAATTTAGACTTCCTTTTTAGAGTTACAGTTTTGCTCCATTTTCAATTATATTACAGGAACTAAGATTTCAGGCCATTATCTCATCATTCCCATGAATAGCAACAAGAGATGTTCTGTGCAAAGGCACAGACAGCCCTTGTGGTGCCCACATCAGTGGTGGCCCGTGGCTGGGAATGCTTGGACATCACAGGAATCACAGAATGGGTCAGGTCAGAAGGGACTGAAAACCCAAGGAGAAACCCCAAGGCAAGACAGGATGTAAGGTGTGGGTCAGTCTCTTCTCCCAAGTAACAAGCTATAGGACAAGCAGAGATGTCCTCAAGTTGTGCCAGGGGAGGCTTAGATGGGAT
The DNA here is from genome assembly GCF_009829145.1 of Chiroxiphia lanceolata. NCBI lineage: Eukaryota > Metazoa > Chordata > Aves > Passeriformes > Pipridae > Chiroxiphia > Chiroxiphia lanceolata. Next base: position 6,825,024 of record NC_045646.1, read on the forward strand.
ATTAGGAAAATATTTCTTCACAGAAAGGGTTGTCAAGCTTTGGAACAGGCTGCCCAAGGAAATGTTGGAGTCACCAGCCGTGAAGAGATTGAAAAGACATGTAAATGGGGCACTTCAGGACGTGGTGGTGGACTTGGCAGTGCTGGACTAATGGTTGCACTCGATGACCTTAGAGGTCTCTTCCACCTGAATGATTTTATGATCCTGAACCCAAAGCCTGGAGACCAGCTCAGGTCAACAAAACTGCTTGGATAGAGGTGCAAGTTGGGACCTGAACAAGAAGAGGTCTCAAATATCACCTAATTTCACGGGGTTGCTTCTCTGAAGGGCTGGCTGAGCCTCAGCTTTTCTTTACTAAACCCCAAATTCCTCTTGGCACCTCCCTACTTCCCGCTCGCCCTCGCCAGGTGCTTTGCCCTGCGGTTGCCAAAACCCTTGCGCAAGTGCCAACCACCTTCACCCTGTTCCCAATGAAATCCCTGTATGTGTTACCTCTGACATGATGACAAAAAGCCAGTGGGAGCTGAGTGGCACTGAGAAACAAGGAAGACCCTGGCCAAGAACAGAGACTTTAGGTCTATTTTCTGTGTCGGTTGACCAAAACTCATTGTATTTGTTACTCTTGTAGTAGAACAGCATCCCAGTGGTGCCTACTCTTCTTGGACACTTACAAAAGGAGTATCCTGCATCTAACTGGAGTCTCAGCATTGCCAACCCCCATGATTTTATTACCATCTTCTGATACTTGGAATTTTTCATAAAGCTGCGGCTCTTGGGTGCAAGTAATTAAGTGACGCTCAGCTTTCACTTGGAAATGAGAGGAAGTTTCTAGTCCTTGTGTTTTTGAAAAGCTGGAAAATGTGCCTAAAGGCACAGACTCCAAAAGGCAAATTAAAAGAACCAATATGTTTTATCTCTTTCTAAAACAATTGTGATTTAGGGATGGGAATGGGGGGCTTGATTCATGATTTATAGATTCTGTGCTTGGCAGCTCTCTGGTCTCAATGGTGGCTACATGCAGATGGATCTGGGGCTTTCTGGGAGCTTCTCAGTGGTTTTTACCTGCTTTCCCACAGCACTTTTAAACAAAAGCCTCAGAAAAATCTCTGTAAGACCTATTCTACAGCAGGCACAATTTAAAAACTGCACATGGCATTTTATAGCCTGGTTCATATCTAACCAGGTCTAACCTCGTATTTAGATTCAAATGGGAGATAGTGCCACTCTGCCACCAGGCTGAATGACACCTTTAACTGGGGTGGATGGCACTGAAGATTTGAAAAATGGGTTTCTGTGCATATTTTGAAGGGCTCAGAGCTGGGATTGGCCCTTTTTAAAATCCTGCTGGCATTTACATCACCCCTGTATGTTATTTCTTAACCTCACTGTGCTGCTGCTTTCTTCCAGACCAGGAGAAGCACACCTGCTGTGGTGTCCTTCCACGGAGGCTGTCCCAGGGGCTTGGCTGATCCAAGGGCAGCTGAAATCCACAGGCGGCCCTGGCTGAGCCTTCCCCAAAACTGCAGTTGAGTTATCTTTGGAGAAGGGCCCACGTGGTTTTGGGCTGTGGCTCTCCGGTGCTCCTTCCCTCGCTGCACAAAGATGGGGCTGTTGGAAGGGCTAAAGCATTTCTGGTGGGCATCTGACCCATCACTTTATGCTGAGGGATCCTCTTATGCAGAGGAAGGGCATCGAGCAGCCATCGTAGCTTCAACAGCAGGGGCTGGGACATGTCTCTGCATGGGCTGTGTGTGTTGGTCCTGGTTTCTGGGTCAAACCCTTCATGATGAGGCTGCACCCAGTTTCAGGGTCAGGAACTGCCTGGCAGCACCCCTTTCCTGCTCCTCAACATATTCTGACATGGAGATGTCCTCCTGCCTGTTTGCAGGCTGAGAACTCTCCTCCTCTGGGTGTTTCTTAGGGTGTTTATGCCATAGCACTGATCACATGTCCAAGAAGCAGCAGGAACGTGCTGGGTGTTTGCTGACCCTCATGGAAAGCGGGGATGTCAGAGGCCACCATGGACAAGTCTTCTGCAGGGTTTGGTCCTGAATCACGGGTTTCAAGCAAATCCCCATCTGTGGGCATCAGCGGGAGAATCCCAAACACATCTCCCTAATGAAGGGACAGGCTTATTCCCACATTCCTTCCCTCACGTTGTATTTAATTTTTTTGGTGAAAACCTATCGGAGGCAGCTGCAAGCAAAACAAAACCCCACCAATACTCATCTGCCAGCAAGTGCCCATGAACTGAGTGCCTGACTTTGCTCGTGGGGTGGTGTAAAACCAGAGCCATGCCCGGGGTGTCACCAGGATACTGCTCCACGGCCAGACCTGATACTTCTGGGGGAAGTCGAAGTAAACAGCTCCACCTTAAACTGCAGAGAGCACCTTAAGCTTTCTCTTGGCCTCCTGCCACTGAAACTGCTCCAGGCTGAGCTTTAATCAGAAGGAAGCCTGTGCTTTGCACTGTGGGGGAAGGGGTGGCCAGAAGGACATTTCTCCATTGATTTTTTAATTTAAAAGTTTATTTCGTGTGTGGTGGTGGGTTTTGGGCTGTTGTTTTTTTTTTTTTCCCCTTGACACAATAAATTTCAAATTGATTTTGCAATTGTCTCCCCCATCCTTGTACTCTCCCTTTCAAAGGTAATTGAGGAGAGGTTTCACTTGCCCCCCCCCCTCGCCCCCCCATCCTCTGATCCCCTGTGATGTTCCCTGAAAAGGGTTTGCACAGCTGAGCTTGACCAGGGACACACTTGGGGGTGTGGGCAGCTTTATTCAAGCACACCCCTCCCCCATTCCTCTCCCCCATAGGCATATTTCGGGATCAAGGATGTGTTTCCTCCCTGGGGAGTCTCGATGGAGCCTGGATACCCTTTGCAAAGCACCCACAGCTCCCTCAGCCCTGGGCTGTGTCCCCAGTCCATGGCTCTCCCTCCAGCCCAGCCAATCAGAGGGTCTGTTTTTCACCAGACATTTCTTGCTAATCAGACCATTAGTCCTTGTGCTGATTAACCAGCTAGTTCTCAATTTAATTAAAACATACGTTTTTTGGAAGAGCCGGAGGTTTCAATCATATTTCATTCTTATCGTTCCAGATCTGATTGGCATCAACCATAAGCATCAGGGGGAAACCAAAGCAATTAACCCTTTCCCTTGCTGAGGGGGGGCATTTGACTGCTAATTGACTATTCTCCCAGGGAAGTTGCAGATTTTTATAATGCTGCTTTGCACCAGAGCCTGAAGATCTCAAGGCATTTATCCTTACTTCTCAGGGTTTCATTCAAATACTATGCAAAAAAACCCCCACACCAGCCAGGAACCCCAGCATGGAACAAGTATTGCTATGCAGAGAAAGAGATGTAGGGCCAGATCCTCATGGGAGAGCAGAATGGGTGGATTAGGTGAGGTTCCTCTGTCTGAGCAGGGTCCACTGGGTCCTCCCAGCCCCTGGCAGTGCCATGGATAGTGTTCCTGTGTTCAGCCCACGAACTGGAGTGGGGTTGTGCACTGCTGCAGCCTGGAAGAGGCTTCACAGGTCATACCATGTTTCTAGGCTGTTGGGAAGTGGGAGACTCCAGCAGACAAGTAGGAATTTAGGGTAAGGAGAGACATGATCTGTCGCAATGAAACCCAAGCAGTGGGTGTATGATGGCAGAAAAGTTCAAATGTTTGTTTTACAGTGAAAATAGTGAGCACTGGGCTCACCTCGGGGAGGGCCTGGGTGGACCCAGCCATGCTTGTCAGGTCCAGGAGGAGGATGCTGAGCCAGATAAGCACCAAAACCCCCACACCCAGCTCCATGCCTGTGGAGCATCAGCCTCACATGCTGCAGGGGAATTTGGGACAGGGCTCCTTTTTTTTGTGTGTGGTTTTTTTTTTTTTTTAATCTCCTTTGGTATCTCATTACCAACCTCAAAAATATTTGGCTATAACTTGCTTTTGAGGTTTGGGCTAAGTCCAGGTACTCCAGCAAGAGAAAAGTCAAAGCTAAATAAATGATTTCAGGTTCAAACCTCTCCAGCCCTGGCCATGGGGCGTTCCCGGCCACAGCCCGGGAGGCCTGGGGTGCTGGGAGAACCCTTTCACAGGGAAACTGCTGCACAAAAGGTTTTGGAAAGTGTTTTCCAGAGGCAGCTAATGGGTGATCTTTCGTCTTGCAAAAAAATCAAGCTGATAATTTGCTCCTCTGCATACCCCCACGATGGCAAGCTGCACCTCTTGGGATTTATTCCTCCCCTCCCCACTTGACCATGTTTCCCACGGCCCCTGGGGGCACAGCCCACTCCTCTAAGTTTTTTTACCCCACCACCAGCTTGGAGTAAATGGGGTGTTTGTAAAACACCTTTCTCTTTGCTTTGTAATTCCTGTTGGGAGGCAGCCACAGCCCTGCCCAGCTCTTCTCCTCCTATTCCTGTGCACCAACCCAAACACAGGGATGGTCTTGCAGCAATGTGGGGGAACCCTTGGTCACCCCACAGCCCTGAGCCTGGACAAAGCTCTTTTAAGCCTCAGGAGCATTGAGACATTTGCTTTCTGTTTTGCAGGCTGCAGGCAACATCCCCTTCTGCTGGGCTCCTCCTGCACCTGCCTCACCCAGCACCAGGGTGGATATAAAGGAATCCCATGGGGTTTAAGGAATTGCTGAGCTTACTGCTTTTTGTTTCAGATATTGCTTCTGTCAGGAACGGTTTCCTATATCCATCTTCCCAAACACATATGGCCAGATAAAAATAAACAAACACAGATTCACATGCTGGAAAAGATTTGCCTGAAATCTCTCAAACAGGATCGTGCTCAGTCTCAGCGGGAATATCCATGTGGCAGTGCTGGGCAGCCTCTGGCATTGGGATGGGCTGTTGTTGGAGGTGGCAACCTCTTGTCTTAGCTCTCTGCTTTCATTTTGGTCATCCTCTGAGAGCTCTAATGGAACAAGGATCATAGAATCAAGAATCATAGAATCACAGAATCATTAAGATTGGAAAAGACCTCTGAGGTCATCGAGTCCAACCATTAACCCAGTGCTGCCAAGCCCATCACTAAACCATGTCCCTAAATGCCACATCTACACATTTTTTTTAACACTTCCAGGAATGGTGATTCCACCACTTCCTTGGTCAAGGCGGTGCAGGCTTGGCAGGTTATGTTTTCCATGGGTAAAATTTCCTCACCTGTTGAATGGACACAAATTGCATTTGCACTGAAGGACTTGCAGTGTGGTGTGTGCACATATTTGTGTGTGCAACCCCACACTGTGCTCATAGAGTCACCCACCACTGCTTCTGCCCACTCCATAACCTCTCTCTCTATCTGGAAACAGGATGCTACTGCCTGGCCTTTGAGATGATCCCCCAAAGTGGTGCCTGGGACTGCTGGAGAGGTCAGCTGCCACTGAGGTGTGTGTGGAGGTTCTTGCAACACAGGCTGCACACACACAAGCTGCTTTGCAGAGTCATCTACGAGGGAGACATTGGCTCTCTGTGCTCATAGCACATTTTTCTGCTTGAATTGCTGTAACATCAGCCAAATGAGGACTGCAAATGATCACAAAAGCAGGGGAACTCCTGGGGTTCAACATGCCGGGAATATCAAGCTACTGTCTGGAAAAGTACAAAAAACGCTGTTGATTCATTCCTGCAGCCCCTGACATATAAATTAAGTAACTAACCTGACCTGTGACTGTTTCTCCAAGAGACCGGCTGAGACACGACAAATATGCCCTTCAACATACCAGGGCTGATTACTAAGAGTGCTATGGGAATAGCTCAGAGCCTCACAGTTACATTTTAATAAACAAGATGCCACTTAAGGAAAACCATGGTGCTGTTGGAAAGCTCTCGGGTCCCATCCACCTGTCTGCAGAGGAGCTGTGCCAAGAGCCCTGGCCATGGCGAGATGGGTGATATTCAGTGTGTCTTTAGGGAAAATCCTTGCTCTCATTCATAGGAGAAGGACTTTGGATTGTTTTTTGTTTGAAGTATAGGGTTCAGGTTTGGGTGGAGAGTCTTTCCTGGTCATCAACGTGGACATAGGGTGTCTCTCTGGCTCCTGGGGTGGATGAAGGTGAATATGCACTCTCCATGACCATGAGCTCCTGTGCCCAGGAGTCAAAGCTCCCCAGCCCTTGAACTCATGCTATCAGTATTGCATCTGATGAAAGCAGCTTTCCAGGCATGCAAAAAAAGCCATTTCATTGCCATCCTGATGGATTTACTGCATGTTGACAGAGCTCGGAGCAGGGCAGCTCCCACCTCCCTCTGCAATGCTTCTGAATCACCCGTGGGAAATGTCGGGTTCAGCACTTGCTGGGGAGGGGCTGGGCACAAAATACTTGTTTGAACTGTTCCCTATTTGTGTTAAGGCCATAAAACCTGTACACCTGTCCCAAAGCCTGAGCTACAAAGGGGCCAAGCCCCAGCTGAGGGGGTGGTTGAGGGGTCTCGCTGGTGGGGGGTACCAGGAGTGGGGATGGTACCTGGTCACTCTTTGGAAAGCAGCAGGGCTGGGATGACAATTAAACCTTACTCCTACAGCTGAGTGCAACTTGCACCACATTATTCCCCATAAAAACAAGGACAGGAGTGTGGCACTGGTAGCACAGCTCAGCTGAGGCTTTGTTGGTATGTGTGGCTGTGGCTGGGGGAGATTTTGTGATGCCCATGGCACAGGAGTCAGAGGTTTACCTGGACAGATTTTCACCTACTGCCTGTTCATATCTATGGACAGCTCAGACATTTGGGGCTGGCATCACTTGTGCTTACATCCCCCTGCTCAACTTTACTTCCTGCTCCACTCCTCTACCTGCCCCACTGCCCTGGGAACGCCTATGCAGGACATCCCATCACCTACCTGGTCCCCTCTGCAGCCACAGCCTCCACCTGCAGATTTTGGCTGGGTGGGACAGGTCTGAGTGCATCCTGCACCAGCATCTCCCACCCTGCTCGAGGGTGTGGGCCTGGACACAGCAATGGCCCTGACACTGCGTGTTTCCAGGATGAATTTTTCCCAGCGGAATTACTCCGGCTCGCTTCAGGCTTAGCTAAGGATTTTGTTCCTCTCTCATTTGCCCAAGCCATTTCAATCCTTGAGTTCCAACGTGCAATTTCACCACGAGTGGCTTTGTTTCAAAGGGTGACCAAACTGCAAATCAGCCCCTTCAAATCCCCAGTCATGCACTTTACATTAAGCAATTAAACTGAGCAATAAATATCACTTTGTTGTGAACAAGCCTCCATTTCCTTTCCTATTTTAATAACAATAATGGTCAAACTTCTGTTTAAGAAGCATTTTCTGGTTCTATTAGGAAATGTGCCAACCTATTCAAAGAGACACAGGATTTGTATGGAGAGGTAATAGGTTTTATTAAGCCAAATTATATAATTAGTAAAAAAACAGCCAAGCTTTCAGGCACACAAGCCCTTCTTCAGACCTGGGGAGAGGCAGTGGCTCCTGGCAGCTGCAGAACATCTGTTTGACGGGGATTGCTCTAGCCCAGGTCTCTTTGATCAACACTGCTCTGCCTGGGGCAGCGTGTCTGGCACTGGCTCCCACACTTTCCTGGGCTAGGTTTAAGAAGGGCAGCTCCAGTTTGGGCAATGTTTCCCCTCAGGTTCCTCTGAGCATAGTTTCAGGGTTAGGTATCCTTTTTTTTTTTTCAAGTTTGAGTTTATCTTACAGCTTTTGGGATGACTTCTGACCTACAGCAACCATCTCTCATTTGGTGTTGCAGCATATGAACAAAAACCTGTGTTAAATACACATGAGCCCCAAATGGTCTGTGTCTCACATTGCATGCAAAGGTCTAATGTTTTGTGGTTTGCTTTTTTTTTTAATGTAATTTTCTGAACATTCAATATGAACACACAGGATTCCCACAACTTCTGGCACAGCCTTTGCTTCATCTTTCAGACTGGAACCCTCTTGGGGCAGGGACCATGGTTTTAATTATGTACAGCTCCCAGCTGAGCAGAACCATCAGTCCCCATTAAGTGAATAAATAATTACTTCAGTGAAGCACAACTCACTCCTGGCTCAAACCCATTACTGAAGTGTTCATAGGTCATGGGGTATTTGTAAGCATATCTTATTTAAGATACGCAGTTTGGACAACCCATCAGCAAAGATGTCAAATTAGCCTCCAAATCCTAATACATTTTGATGGCAGATACTTCAATTTATTAGTAACACATATCCATTGTTATCTGCCACTGCAGGAGCACAGAACTACATCACTGGACTCCACATGAGGATGCGCCAAGTAGTTCAAAGACTGGGGAGAAGAGCCAGGTGAAGCTCCTGACATCTCACAGCACTGGCTTGGGCCGGTGCTCCTCATCAAAAATGCAGGATAAACTTCTCTTCATCAAGGCATTAGGTCCCACAAAAATGTGTTGTGGTCCTGGACTGCTCCCAGGACCCGCATCACGCAGGTTAACACCCAAGCTGGCCAGGAGAGAGGGTTTCCATACCTGTCTCCCATCACAGCCCTCTTTATGTGTGGAGACTTTTCAAGTTGAATCACCAGTGAATGTTGATTGGGTTGTGTCTGTCACATCCCCTTTTTATGCCAGTCACTAATTTGCAGAAGAGCAAGAGCTGCATGGGAAGAGGATAATTAAAATGGGAAAATACCCCATAATTCCCAGGAGAAAAATACAGATGGCAGAACGGAACGCAGGATTCCTACTTGTTTTACATTTTGCCTGCAAGCTCTGAATGGTTTTTATCCATGGTATATTTATGATCAGACCTTGGAGCAATAGAAAAACTGCCCTGCTCCGACAAGGGCTCATTCCCTATGGACTAAAGGTTTTTTCTCTTCTCTCCCATCGAGCTTTAGAGAACATCTGACACTTGGCACATACCCTCTGCCGTGGTGTTGGATGCTTGTTCTGGCTGGGTCCCAGATCATCATCTCCCATGATGATGTCTCCTTGCTGGCAATATCTTCCCACCAGGTACAAGAGCTGCCAGCCCCATCCTCCCCCCAATGCAACATTCCCTGTTTTATATCACTCTGAAGCTTTTGAGCAGCTGTTTCAGGCTCACCTTCAGCTGAAGCCTCCAAGCCCAGCCACGCTGGACATTGCTTCAAGTGTTTCTGAGCTACTCTGACACGTCAGTCACACTTGCCTCTCTCAGGGTTTCGTCACCACAATTTTCCCAAGACTTGCTGTTGCCTTTGTGAGCTACCATGTGTGTGCTCGGGCACTGCTGATTAAACAATGAAGTTCCCAAGTGTCCTCATCATCCCATCTGTCACTGTTGACATGGCCACGTATTCCCCATGTGCCACATCACTGGGGGAGCTTCTCTCTAGTTCCTGTATCTTCCTGACACAAACCAGACTGGTGACATCAAGTTTTGTAGACAGACATCACCTTATGGATATTTTGTCCAGGTTACACAGAATATCCACTTCATACCCTCCAATGCCACCAAATGCCACATGCTGTGTGTTAGGCAAAGGATTGTTCAAAGAGGAAAAAGTATAAAAATCACAAATGTTACAAATACACAGCATGCAGACAGCAGAGAATTCTGGACCCACACAGTTAGGAATTTTTTTGGGTAAAAAGGCAGAGATTATTGCAGGAAGTCTGAGAACAATGCTTGACTATTTAAGGACAACTGGCGTTTCCTTTCTGAACATCAGCACTATTTATTTGTTTTGGGGTCCAGCCAGATCTCATTTGATGTCTGCTCTCCTGTTAAGGTGGAAAAGTATTTGCAAGAACTTGCTCAATGTTACCAAAACAGAACTGGCCTATATTTCTATTTGTGTGCATTAATGCCTTGGAAACCATCCGTAGTTGCCACAACATGTTATGGATACCGGAAATATAAATTAATTAAAAAAGCTGTAGAATTCTTGAAAGAAGGTCCAGTGAGGATGATTAAAATGAGATGTCACAGATCTCCAGCAGTTGGGAAGATGCTCCCCGACCACTTTTGCATTGTCCTAAAGCTCTTCCTGAGCCACCCAGCACTGGACATTGAAAAAAAAAAAGAGGATATAAATGACCTTTTGCAATGCCCCAGTGGGATGTCTTGTCTATGGAAGAGGTGTATTTTCTATCCACACTCTTTCCTGAGCAAGGCTTCAGTGCCAACACTACTGATTTCCAGTTTTCTCTGTCACAATGTCAGATTTCAAAGCAACATCCAGAGCTAATCCCACACTGGCTTCAAAGGTTTCATTACCATCATATTCTACAAGGAATATTTAAGTCTAAATCATTATCAGGCTAGCTGACAACCTGGGGAAGAGATGGGGAACATGGTGGTCCTGCTCCAAACAAAGAGGCATCTTTCAGTCTCTGTCAGTGTTGGGCTGCAGCATCTCTGCTATGGAAAATTTCATTATTTTCCAGTCTCCATATCCTAGCAAACAGAAAGGGGTCTTCCCAGAACCTCAGCGAGACAATGCAACACTGTGCTACAGAATAATGTGCCATCTAAAACAAGGTGATATTCCTGGTCTCCACACCCAGCACTGACATGATTCCAAATAAAATTACAATAAATGCATGAAAGAAAAAAAAAAAGCTCTCAGGGGATTATGGTTTGCTCACAGGTTGGCATCACCAATTCCATGGGGAATAATGAGCACAACCAGCCAAGCACTCCCATTTCCACACTTTGATGTGGTTAGGGCACTTTTCTCCAAGATGGGAACAGGACTCTCATTCCTGTGATCGTGAGTTAAGACTGCTCCTCCCTTATTTTTGAAAATTCTGTAAGTCTCCCCAGACTAAGGAATGAAAAATATTTTCGTACCAGCAGCACAACCTTTCTTATGCTTTATGTCCAACCTCACCTGACATGAAAAACTGTCATAAAACATCATAAAAGCAGAGCAGAAAGCCTGAGGTGCAGGTGAAGAGTCATGGGGTGGCTGTGAGGGTTAAATTCCACAGGCTTCATTAATTCACAGGAAAGGACAGGGCAGCTCCGTTTGCATAAACTGTTAAAGGGTATTTCCAAATATTAACCATGCTACCAGAAATCGGGATTGCTTCACCCGTTACAGGCAACACAAAACCATCATAGCTTTCTTCTGAAATTCAAATTCTGGTATAATAAACAGTTTAACCCCTTCTATTAACCAGAAATCAAGGAACCATAGCAATTAGGCTAGAAAAGGGGAAAGAAACAGATGAAGCCAAAATAGCAGTAGCACATTTGGCTAGCCTTGCAGAAATGACAAAAAACTGGCTGGATTCCAGTGTCTGCTTGCTTTACAGCTCTAGGGCAGGTCTGGCTGTACAATCTTTACATAGAAATCAGACTCTGCCCACTCCTCCCTCCTGCTTTTCTTACAGCAGACAGTGGTAGCGGGGGGAGTCTGTGGGCCAGATGAAGTTGCCTTGGCACTTATTCCATTAGAGGCAAGGAGATTTTCTCCAGTTTTTTAATTAGAAAAAAATCCTTGCCTCGACCCAAACATAGTCTCCTGCCCATGTGCTAAATGGCTTAATTTCCCCTTCACTTATACTGCCCTGCAACTACTTCTATTTGTTATGTCATCACCGATGACATAATTTGCTCAAGGCTCTCAGTAATGAAGTGCAAAAAAGGTATTAAAAATACAGGCCACTTCTCTGGCTGACAGAATTGGTTTTAGTGCAAGCAAGAGGGAAAGGGGGTGTTTCTTTCTTCTGCCTAAATAATGAAAGGACTCCACGGGGCAGCCTGGAGCATCAGCCATAACTACTTCCCCCAGACAGCCCCCACAAACCCCAGCCTGGGGAACTTGTTGGCTTTGGCTTCATTTCCAGCTGGCCTGATCTGGGAACAGGTATCACACAGCTTGCACTGCTCTGATCTTGACTTACAAGGACCTGAGTTCCTCGATTATAAAATCAAAAGTCCTGAAGCAATACTAACATTTATTTACAGCAAACTTTCTTTCTTAGTCACCCATTAGGGACTGAAAGCTGTCTCCTGCTGCTGTTCCATACTGCTTTGTGGTCAGAGCCGTTAAATTCATGTGGAGTTTGCAACCTCATTGTGTTTCGTTCCTTATTTCTCCTCATTTCTGGTCTTTTGGGCAGTTTTTTGTTCTGAAGACTAGTCCAATTTGATACATTAACCTCACTGATGACACAGTCGCATTTGCAAATGACATCTCTTTCTCCCTGCTGCATTGCTCATGGAAGCACTTTGAGTACTGCAGACTATTTAGAGGCTCACAGTCTTTAAAAGCTCTTCATCCAAGGATACAAGAAAATAACAGACTGCCCTATGGCACCAACACTCAATCTGCTTGAAGGCAGATCTCAGCATGAGCTGTTATTCCTGTGTTATTCAATATGCTGTTCCCTGAGCGTAGCTGGTGCCCTCACACAGACCCATCCCTGCACTGTGAGTTTCACCCCCATCACCACCCTAGGCAGCCTTGTTGCTGATGGGATTGCTGGAAACCCTGGGACACACTGGGAGCCAGCAGCCCTGCACCACAGTCTATGTGTGACTCACCCAACAACACCCACTCACCCCCTGTGCTTTTTTGCCTTGCTCAAAGCAGACATACAGAGTGTCTTAGTGCTCTCAAAAACAGACAGGTAGAAATTCCTTAAGAAAAAGCTAGAAGAGCATTAGTTCTGCTGAAAGACCAGGAAACAAGAGAGGAAAAGCAGAAAAGCCCTCTGGTAGGGACCGTGGTCTCTTTATAGGAGAAGTCTGAGCTGCCCTAATACTCTCCAGCTGAGCCAGAGGCTGAAATCCATCTGTACCTGGAAACCAGAGCCCTCTGCACCTCACTGCTCAGGAGGAGACCGTGGGCTTAAGGTGATGGTGGAGCTTGTGGGAGATCACTGCCTGCCTGATGGGTCTGTAGCTCTGCTGAATTATAAAACTCAAGGCAGAACTGTTTAGATTTTTTCCTTTGTTCCATTGTTTTAGTGAGCTGTGGTCACATTCCTGGGGCAGTGTCTGCTTTTCAGATTGGCAGACTGTAGGTTAGGCTTTCAATTGATTTATGGCTTGTTTTCCTAGGGTGGTTAGCTAGCTAACACAGAAAAGAGCAAAAGGATCCAGACAACATATATTATCTTGTTTTCAAGACCTTTCCAAGGGTTTTGGCTCTGGGGCTAAGGGAAGGCCCCTCTTCCATGTGGGAAAAACATGAAGCAGGAAGAAAAGTGTAGTTGTATTCCCTGGGAATTGAGAACTGGGTGTTTTAAATTATTTTGGAGGTGTTTTAAATTATTTTGTGCAAACTTTAGATGTTCTTATACACTGAGTAGCTCATAGGCTTGTGTGTATCCTCACAACAGCCCCAAGAAATGAGGAAATAACTGATTCCACATTACGCTCAGAGAATTGAGGCACAGGAAGAGATGTGTGAGGGCTTGCTAATGGAGAATACAGAGCACTGCCCTACCTGTGTTGGAGCATCCTGCAGGAGAGCCACAATTGACTGTGGTTCTTCAAGTGCCACTGCAACACCCTGTCTGACCTTGGCTAAAACCTAGTTCCTCCCAGTAACCAGGGTTCCCCAGCGCTGACACAAACCACAGCTTTAAACCAGAGCTTTAGACCTGTCCCATGAAAGGCTGAGTCTCTGCTAAGGAGCACCAGGCTGTCTATTTTTCCTTTTTCCATATGGGACAGCCCATTGACTACAGAAATGCTATTTTGCAGGTATATAGTGGTAGATCCCAAGCAACTTTGGGGTGATACACCTCCTTGATCCACTGTCCTTTGCTTGGGTAAGATGCTCAGAACTGTGTTCAGGAAAACTAAAACAAATCTGAACACAGGAGATGTCTCCTGAGAAATATGGTGACACAAGTAGTAACCACCCACCCTCTTCTGTGCTGCGCTATTAGATGTGAGAATAAACAGTAGAGCAAGATCACGCCTGTGGTGCAGCATTTGTTGGCTTCCACACAAAGGCTGGTGTCAGTCAAGCCATCTTGGACCCTTGAGGCTGTTCTAAGGGCTCAGGGATGCCCATATTTTCTCTACAGCCAGCCCCACACTGCAGCTGAGCATCTCCAAAAGCGAGCCCACTGCTGGTGTTACCCCATGTTCCTGCAGAGGGATTGACGTGGATCACCCTGACCTGGTGGTGATGTAGGGTGTGCAAAGCCTGTGTGATGCCTGAACCAAATCCCCACCCTCAATAATCTCATTTTTTCTTTAAGAAACGGAGCAATCGTGACAATGCACAACCCCACCTTTCGTAGACCTGTATGATGTAATTATTGATGCCTAAGATCCTGCTTACTTAATGTCTCAATAATAGATGAGGTTCAATAGATCTTGGAGCTAATGAATGTCTTTAACTGGGAAATTAGAAAATGGAAGGAAGAAGAAAGAAAAAAAATAGGATCCTATCATATGGCTTTTCTTAGCTTATGACTTGCCCCCCCCCTAAAATGTTTCCAAAACAGCAGGCGTGCGACTTGTCTGTAGGTCTGTATTATGTAATAGCAATTTCTTTGTTTCCTCTCACTTTAAGGTTTAGCAGGAAGGAAGAAAAAAAAAACCCTCACATATAGAAATGGGGGAGGGGAGGTGTTAAGACGATGCTGGATCCCTTTGAGCTATTAATGGCGAATTGCATAACCACTGCCGCGGGGTTGCTAGGTTTTACCACGTCCCTGCTCGGTTTTAAATATTAACAGTACTTGTACTTTCGGCGGTATCGCTGCTGCCGAGCCTGGATACGGCCCCGCCAATCCCAGCTGGCTGGGTTTCCATGGAGCCGATCGCACCCCTTCTCTCCATTCACAATGAAATCCTCCCAGTGCTTGGCTGAATCCGTTGCTGAAAATGAGGCGTGTACAGACAAAGCAGAGCGGTTTTTTGGTGTTTGTTTCGTGCCTCATGGATATGCAGGGGTGTGCTCCCTTCAGCTTAAAAACAGCAAGGTTTGGAAATGACATCTATTTTGTCCGACCCGGCAGATCTGGGGAGCTACACGGTGCCTTTAACCCTCCTGGCATCAGCTCTGAAAGAGCCACCTGTGCAGCTGGGGCTGCCTAGGGCTTAAAGAGGCTTGTAAGAAAGATAGGGAGAGACTTCCCAGCAGGGCACATCGGGACAGGACAAGGGGTGATGGTTTAACACTAAAAGAGGGTAGATTTAGACTAGATATAAGGAGGAAATTTTTTACAATGCAAGTGGTGAAACACTGGCACTGGTTTCCCAGAGATGTAGTGGATGCCCTGTTCCTGGAAACATTCAAGTCCAGATTGGACAGGGATCTGAGCAATCTAATCTGATGGAAGATGTTCTTGCTCATTGTAGGGAGCTGGACTAGATAGCCTTTGAACATCCCTTCCAACCCAAACCATTCTATGATTCTCCTCCACTATTCCTCCTCCTCATCTATCTTCCTTCCGTTTCCTGGCTTAAATTAGACTGTAAAATCCTCTGGATTAGATATGCAAAAAATAAATACTGTATCTCCTGAAAACCGTAGGTTTGCCTTCTTTTCCCCCAGTAACATAACTCTCATAAAAACCTTTCAGATTTACATTTAAAGCATCTTAATGGAGTTAATGGTGCAGATTTTTAATACATTGGCTTCATGGGACCAGTTTAGGTCCATGCTGGGACCAGTTTTCATCTGTGCCGGATGCTGAGAGGCTTTGCTTGCTGCTGGTTTGGGCAGCACTTCATGCTAGAGATCTGCATCTTCAATAGGCATATGAGCTCAAACAGCTTTCTGTTATGTCCATAATTAGGCTAAGTAGGGTGTTGGATTCAAGTGCTAATTAGAAATGACCACTCTAAAATATGTTAGGATATTTAGGGCTGTGTTCTATTTGCATATTCAGGTGCCAGCTCCTGCTGCCTGAGTTTGTGTGAGTAATGAGATGAGTACATCCCTTTTAACCTGTGATATTATTTATTTTATTTACTTTTTTTTGACAGATACACCCTGTCTAAGAAAATGTGTTTAGCAATGGGAATAAGCACACACAGGGCATGGCATTGTCCATGGCAAAAGGGGGAAGGGAGTGTTTGGCAGTGAGAGACAGGAACTGGCAGTCAGGATTGGTCTAGCCTTTTAAAAGCAATGATGTGAGTACTGAGGAGAGGGTCCCTGCGAGCACCCTGAGGGGAATTTAGTCTCATGGGGTCACAGGGTAATAGAGGTTGAAAGGGGTCTGGTAGGTCCGAGCCTTGCTCAGAGCAGGGGCAGCAAGGAGGGCAGACCAGGGTTTATCCAGCTGGGTCCCGCAGCCCCCTGAGGATGGGGACAGCCCACCCACTCTGAGCAAATGTCACACTGCTCCTGACCAGCTGCTTCACTGTGAGTTCAGATGTGTGAAATGAAGAACCTGATGCCATCTTGGCATATCCGCCCCTTTTCTGTTGCAAGCACAACCTGTATCCCTACAGGTAGTCTTGAAAGGAAACACAAGTCTTTCCTACAATCATCCTGCTTCAGTGAGGAATGCAAGTTTGATAGGAAAAAGGAATGGTAGCTCAGATGTACTGGTGAGGGCTATCATCAAAATCAGTCGTGGGTGTCAATGGAGAGGGTTGTGCCCTGGGTTGGACCATGGTGATGGTCTCTGCTCTCCTCCTCTTCCACTGGAGCCATCAAAAGGCAGGACAGAGACCAACCCATGATGTTCATAGACATGAATTTCCAATGATGTGGCCTGGTAGAAATTAATTTAACAAAAACCTCTGCTTCAAGAGCCTGACTTGAGATATACTGAGATTATGATGCCTACAGATCAGCCAAGGGGGCTGGGGGGCTCTTGGCACCTTCTGAAAGGAAGCAAACAGGAGTAGGAACCCTTCAGGTCACTTGTGGGAATAGTGGCTGCTGGAAACAGCCAATTAGTGGAAACAGTAACAACCTCTTCTTCCTAAATCTACCCTGGGGGGTATAGACAAGGGCAAAGCTGAGCCCTTTTGGCTGTGGCTTGGCAGCACTGGGGTGAGTTTAGTCAGTGCCACGTGGCCCAGGCACTCTGTCACCACCTGAGATGTGCCACCATGGGCAGTGCAGGCTGGCAGCCCGAGTGAGCAGCCAAGGTGCAGGTCTGAGCTGGGGAAAACTGATTTTAAAGGACACATTAATTAACATGATGCTAAACTCCACACTCCCCTTACTCTGGGTGAGGACCACTGGGTTTCAAACTGTGTTGGCTATTACAAATCTATGTGCCAGACCAGTCCAGCATTAACCATCAGGACAAAATTGCCCTGACCCCGTCTCAGCTCTGTGAGTGGCACATTCCTGTGCCCACAGCTGTGCCTGAAGCCTGGCAGGGCTCATCACCTCTTTTCTTGCCTCACTGAATGTGTCACCCCTGGATACCTGCAGCCCCCTTAAATTGAACAGGAGAGTGTTACAGCAAAGCACAGCTTTAATACCTGAAAGAAGCAGGGGATGGGGAGGCACAGGGGTGCCACAGAAGCCCCAGGACAGGATGTGTCTGGTGTCAGTGCCTCATGTAGGAACTCACCCTGCTGAAGCCACAGGGTCATCCTCCCCTGCACAGGAGCTTTTCCATGGAGATCCATATGTGCAAAAAAAACCAAAACATGCCAGCTCAGCACTTTTGGATGCTGTTGAGAGACTTTTCAAGCACAGGGCTTAGCACACACTGCCCTTTTATTTCCTTTGTTTTCTTTTTTTTTTTTTTTTCTCCCCAGACCCTTGGGAATAATTAAACATGTCTGCATGGGTAGGGAGGCCAGGCTGCCAGGCAGACAGAGGGGCTCTGAGCCTTAAAGACGTGTCCCTGCTTTGACTCCCTTGTGCACACCTCCAGTGCTGCATAGGGACTTGGCCATGTGGTTAAACAGACATGAAAAATACAACCTCACTAAATTTTCATGATAAATTCGTAAACATTTGGGCAATACTGGGGTGTGTGAAGCCCAGATCAAAACACAAATGGGCTGCACCTTGCCTGAAGTCCCAAAGCAAAGGGACTTTTGTAAAGCTGGTGTAAGTCCAAGCTGGTCTAGTTCCAATGTTTGGTTGGTTCCAGTTCAGATTCATTCCTGAATTCAAACTGATGAACTTCCAGCCCTCAGGTACATTTACAGGGGATGAACATGAACACACCTATGGCTTAACAGAGCCATAATTTCTCCCTGAATGCTTTATTATTTGAAAATCATAAATAAGGTGAAGTGAAAAGGACAAGCCCCTTTAATCTATGAGTGGTGTGCTAAATGATGGTGGTAAATCTGTGCCAGGTCTGTGGCAGGCGTAGCTGATTTGCACTCCCAAAATGGCAGTGATTTTATCCTGCAAACCATACTGAAGGTGTGGAGATCAGCTTTTTGAGGGAAAAGAGCCAACCCTAACCTGACCAAGCTCGGACAGGAATAGTCAGCAAGGCGCTGCAAAGAGACTGGGTGTATTTTGTTATTCTGGTGAAGGAAATGCCCACTCTGCGCTGGCCGCGAACTTTGTCAGGTTCCCTTTTTTTCTCCTCCTCTGTGTTTCTTATCACTCCTCATCTCTTTATTGCCCTGCTTTGCATGCTTTTATAGCCCAGTAGATAAGGCCATCTCAAGGCCAGCGTGTCCAGGTGTCCCTGAAAAAGCTCCCACCCCCAGCAGTTTGGAGGCCGCCTTTGCCAACAGCCCCACAGGTGGCCCCTCTCCCCTCCCAACACAGAGATGCTTGAAAGTTATTTTCATAGAATCTTAAAATGGTTTGGGTTGGAAGGGATGTTAAAGATCATGTAGTTCCAACCCCCCGCTATGGGCAGGAGTGTCTTCTACTAGATCAGGTTGCTCTTTCCAGCCTGGGCTCTAATACTTCCAGGGATAGGGCATCCACAACTTCTCTGGGCAACCTGTTCCAGTGCCTGACCACCCTCACAGCAGAGATTTTGATGAGTTTTGCACAGCAATGTGTCATCTTGAAACCCACAGGGCTATGCAAGATGCTCAGGCTGCTGTTGCAGCGCAGTCAGTGCTTGAAACCATCCACATCGTGTGTGTCTAATCAAAAAATGGTCCACAGGCTGTGGGACACCTCCTTGGTGGTATGGCTGTTCTTTTAGCCTGGATTTCAACCACAGTCAGGATGGAATAAAAATCAATAAATGCATGCAGGTTTAAGCATAAATAGCCCTTCTGTTTAGGGCCTTAATATTCATCATTTGGTGGAGTGCAGACCTTGCACATGGCATTTTAGTATGCTTTGTTTGCAAAGCACCCCAGGGTGGTTTTGCACAAAAGCTGCTGTATTGAACTTTCTCATGGTGTAGTATTAATTTGTACAAACTGCAAATTGATGCTGACCTGATCGTTTCTGATGTGCACAAACATTCAAAGTTTAATTCATACACAGCCTGACCCTCCGAGAGCTTCGGTGCTGTGGAAACCAGGGGGACCCTCTGGGAATTGTCAATCACAAAAATATCTTCTGTAAAGATTTATTCCCTCTGTCCATCTCTTAATGGCTCTAGCTGAGATGTCTGAGCTGAAGAAAACTCCACCCCTGCAGCTTCTACTTGGAAAAAGCTGAAAATTCCGACTCATTCTCCTTAAAAAAAAAAAAAATTAATGCTTTTCAGAAAGAATTTCTTTTCTTTCTTCAGTCCCACTAAAGTTTTCTGTAAGGCAATCACTGAATGATGATCAGGACCTTGTTGCTGTCATATTTATCAGTTTGTGCATCCCGACTTCAAAATGGGTGACCTGAGAAACTGAGGAAAAAGAGAAAAATGAGGAAAAATCTCATGAGGATGCTTATGTACTCACCTTCCATCCTGTTGCCTGCTGGGGACTGCTGGAGCATTGCATTTTTTGGATAGAGCACCATATTTTCTTGGCTGGAAACTCAAGTCCCTATTATTTTTTTTCATGGAAGTGAGAACTGGAGAAGTCTTTTTGAATGAGATTGGTGTTTTATCACAAAAAAAGTTCTGGTGTCCTGAGAGAAAGAGAAAATTGACATATTAGTGGCAACATGGTATTCAACATGTGGTTGCAGATCTCCTCCCCTGTTCTGCCAGGGCTGAAGGAATGTGTGGGCTCAGAGAAAAGGAAACCTCAAAGACAGACATTTTGAGGTGGCCAAGGTCCTTGCAGAGCTGAAAACACAGGAGTCCAAATCACTCCTGGAGTCAGAGTATTTTTAATTTGTTTCCAAAGCTTTAGGAAACTGTATTTTGTTCCACAAATTTGCTCAGAAATTTTGGGGTTTCTATTTCTAGCCACTTTGTAAAAACCATTTCAAATTCTCACATGGAGTTGGTATCTCAGAAATTTATTTCCAGTTCACTTCTGGCCAATGTTTCAAGAGGAGGAAAACCCACCTTGTGATTACTGAGGGCCAGAGTTGGAGACCAGCTTGCAATCACACAGAAATAGTATTTACAGTTGTCTACACATACATTTCCTGGGGACCTGGCTTGTATGTACAATTAAGGACTTGTAAATCTGAGGAAATTTTAAATTAAGGTACCAAAATGTGCCTGCAAACATTTGTGCCTGCCATTTTTCAACTGTAATAATGGAAGTCCTGTTGAAGCGAGGATGAAAAATTGGTCCTGTGTCAATAACCTGTATGAAAGATGCTAGAGAAAAATGGCAAGTCATCAAAAGACCCTGTTCTCCATTTAATTCTCTCCGTAGCTCATTATGGATTATCACGTTTTGTCTAGTTAGTGGCATGATTATGGAAATAGGAAAACTATTTCTCTCTGCTTCTTATCTAAAAGATGAATGAGGCACATATAATTGGCTTAAGTTATCATTTAGCAGTGAGCTCCAGTAATGCAGGGTTTCTTTTTGTCCTGAACTTGAAGTCCTGAGACACAGCAAATGGCTGGTTGTTTTCTGTCCCTGGTGCCCACATGCTTAGCCAATAGCAATGTGCCTATTAAGGGCTGAAGTACTTTTTTCCAGAAGAAACAGTCGTAAATAACTCAGCAGGCAGAGATTATCACTAGGGCGTAAATCACCACCAGTAAAATAACAGTTAAATGGCCTGAACACATCCAGGGAGCCACATCCACCCTCACTTGGGACGCAAACCTCGTCCCACTGGCTTTAACCTGCCTGAGCTGTAGCCGCACTTATGCATTGTGTGATCCCAGAAATAGGACGTGAGCTCCAGGCACCCTGGGCTCCCACCTCCTGGAGTGTGCTGGGAAAGGATGGGGAATTTCGAAAACATTTTTCTTTTTAATAACAAGAGAGAGTAAAAACGGCAAGGGAAGGGGAGGTGCCATCACCACAAAGGGCTTTTCTTTCCCCAGGTTAGGCTCTGGAGTGCTGCAGGTGTCCTTAAGCAAGCACTTTGCGATGCTGAGCTGTGTCAGCTCATGGACACCACTCAGTCTGCATTCATTTGAGCCCAAAATATCCAGATTTTGGTGCTTAAAAGCACCAGTGTCCATCAGCCATGAAGATGGACTCATCATTCCTGCTTGTGCTGTCCATGCGTTTCCCCGGGCCTCAGAAGACACTGACCAAAGAAATTGGAAACCATAAAACACTGGGAAAAACCCTAGCATTTTGAAAAGGACCTTTTTACCACTCTGTGATCTCTTCTATTTTATTCAAATAGAAAATACTGTCTGAGACAAAAAGGGGAAATTTGTTCATGTTGATTTTTACAGTGGAGAAAAAGAACAGTGGGAAAGAAAGAGGATGCTTTCCCTCTGGCTTATATTATTGGAGCTTAATTCTCTAAGTATTCAAAGCCTATTTTTAAGAACTCAAAAATAATAATTGCTGAAGTTCCTTTTTTTTTTTTTTACATTCAAAGCATCATTGGCAAAAATTTTTCGCAGCTTCCCTTGGCAGTCAGTTGGAGCAGCAGAATTTGATGGACCCTGAAGATTCAGAGGACAAAGGCAGCTTGAGAGGACATAAAACTGTCTGGGCAACAACTATCTCAGCCCAAATTGCCTCTGTTGTGTTCCTCTGTTGCCTGACAATATGCTCTCAAGAAAACACAAAATGTTGTTCTCTTTGTGCAAAAGTCTTGTGAGATTTTTTTTTGTGAATGTTTACTGAAATAAGCAAAAAAAGTCAAAAAGGAAGCAGAAGAAAACTCAGAAAAATTACAGAATTTTTCTCTCCAAATTACCTCTGTTATAAAAAAGGTCACAGAAGACTTCATATTCCAAAAATATTAGCCAGCTCCATGAACTGTGAGTGAATGTAGACCCAAGTGAGTTCAGGATCAGGCCTCATTTGCTCATAATTATGTTAAATTCATAAAAAAATTATTTGCCATTTTTCTGGAACCAACCCTCAAATTGTACTTTTAATACCTAGAAATAGGCCGGTGAACAATCCATTATATTGTCCTCCCACAGTTATTATTTTTCGAAGTGACAGGGAGATGACAGGAGACTGTGGCTCCAGGTTGTGAATGAGCAGCAGGAACAGATGGGTTTGCAAGAAGCAGCAATCCTGCTCTCCTGCTAAAAATGCTACAAACAGGAACCCCCAACTAACATGCCCTGAAAATATAGATCAGTGGAATCGTCCCTAAGCAGAGGAATTTCACAACACTTTCCAGGAAGCATCAATATCTGTGTAATAAGGAAATGAGCTGCAGATGCTAAAGTACTTACTACACTTTTTTTTTAATACAGGGACAGCTTCAATTATCCCACTATCATGTACTAAATAAGGTTGATTAATCAAGGTTTAAGATAACAGAAGGAGTTTTCAATGCCATTAATGTGTCTCATGGGATTCACCCTTCTTTTGGGTAATGGGAAGCTTCTGGTAGTGAAGATGTAGATAATAAGGATTTATAGCACCATAATGTGCTGTGTTTTTCATAAGGGACACTATGAAAACATGGAAACTTGACAGCAAATAGCATATCAATTATTTAGTTGTGTACTGACACACCAGGATGGGGCTGTCTCTGATGCTTCACCCTCACCTCAGCTTTTTGCTTTCTCTCTTTGCCTTTGTCTCCAGCAAGAAAGCTGTTTCTGCTTGCAGGTGTGCACATCCCCTTCTTGCTACCAAAGAACTACCAGAAAAAAAAAAAAAGGAGAAAAGTCATATAGGGGTCTCTTTCCATAAGTGCAAGACCCTGCTGCAGTCAGTTCTTGACCCAGAGTGGTGTGAGCTGTGCCACCGCTCATCCCCCAGTGCCAGGCCAGCCTGCCAGGCCATGGAAACACACTTGGCAATGCCTCAACTCCATCCTGGCAATGCCATCGCCCCACCCGGGTGACGCTGAGACAAAATAAACACAAAAACTAACTGACAACTGAACTCAGATGAAATATGTGTGCTGCAAAGTGCAAGCATGACTCAAGCACTGCAGCCAGGCACTCCCCGGCATCTGGCTGTGTCCCAGCAGCGTTTTTCTCTCTGGCTTTACTTGCCACATCCGGGCTGATACATTATGTTTGTATTTTTGACAGGGTATGATGTAAAGAAGGTCATCACTTCCTCGGTGGGGGAGGGCACAGAATTGAAAGAGCCTGGCTGACCTTTTAATTAGGCTCCAGTCTTCCTTCTGCCTCTTCCCACACAATCCCCTTCCCCTGCCACTGTGGAGCAAGTGCTGGAACAGTTGTCCTGGATGCTGTATTCTCCTCATCTTTTCTTCCCTCTTTGCTGTTGTGGTCATGATAGGGGAGTGAGTGCCCAGTCCATTCACAGGGACCCTACACACCCTGCAGCCTCTTTTTAAAAAAATATTCTACATTCTGTGCAATGCTATTACATGTTGCTGATACACGTG
This sequence comes from Chiroxiphia lanceolata, assembly GCF_009829145.1. Lineage (NCBI taxonomy): Eukaryota > Metazoa > Chordata > Aves > Passeriformes > Pipridae > Chiroxiphia > Chiroxiphia lanceolata. The sequence goes on from NC_045646.1 coordinate 6,848,698, forward strand.
GGTACATTTTTCCATGGGAAAGGGCATGCTGGGAATGTGGCATGGTTGGACTGTGACCACAGGAATGTTGGTCCCTGACCCCCCCTGGGACTGGACACTGCCCAGAGTGATGAGGGGTGGGTGGGCAACTCAAGCAGGGATCACTGCACCCACAGGCAGTGAGCAATGCCTGGGGTAGGAGCACTGTTATCCTGACAAATGAGAGTTTTGCTATTTTCCTTAGTGAGAACTGAATTAATTCCTTCAGAAGGCACAGAGTTCGATTGCTGCTTTTGACAAATGTAGCCGGAGTAAATACCGTGTGCGTCCCAGATGAGGCTTTTTCCTCACTATATTCTCTAATTTCCTTCCTACAGAAGAAATATTTGTATTTGTTGCTTTCCCTCATTATGCATTTGCTACCAGGCCTTCTGAGCCCAAAGGCCTTCACTCAGAATAGAAATGCAGCTTCTGGTGTTCCTTCTATTTAAGCAAGGCAAGCAGGGCGGCTGGAGGATGCATTGCTTCAGCTCTGATCTATTTCTATGCTCTGCACATTTTTCTCCCCCCACAGACGTGAGGAATTGTCCCAAACCCCGGGGCTGCTTTCTCCTTCCAGTTCTCCAGAGTGTCCCTCGAGGCAGGGCTGGCTTCCAGCCAGAGGAGCAGACCTTCCCGAGGGGCAGGAGCACAGGACTCTCACCTCTGTCGTTTTGCCCCTTTAGGGTAAATTTTGCTCCCTGTGAACTGTAAGAAAGATGTCATTTAGCAGGGAAGGTGCTCCATGAGTATTTAACACTGAAAAGGAATCTCAGGAGCAAACACATAAGGCAATTACATGTGTGTTTTTCAGTCCTAATTAGACTGAACTCTGTAATTGTGAGATGCATTTCTGACCCTTTTTTTTTCCATTGAAGCAATAACCCCTCTTTTATCAGGGCTGAGCTAAACCCCAAGTGGTAACATGAGGGAAGGAGGAATAATTAACGATGATGAAGATTCTGCCTGCCATGGGAGCACTGCTGCATCTCCCATTAAAGTGTACCCCTCCAGCACTGGGGCCCTCCCTGTGATGCTGCTGGGACTGGAGAGGGGTGGCTGGGGCTGGGTTGTCCCCAGCATGGGAGCAATTAGGGGACTTTTAAGCTGTCACTTCAGCACAAAGGGTGTGTTTAGCTTCATGGACTCTAGTGATCTTCACAGATGTTAAATGTATAACAGAGGACTGTGGGGATGGACATTCCATTAAGAGTATTATTACACTCAGTAGTTACTTATGTGATGGCAGGCACTTGGAAGGGCTGAGCTGTGCATTGGAAAGAGGGGTCTGATGGTAACCATCTCTCTAGCAGGATCAAACCTTTAGAAGAACAAATAAACAATTTGGGAAGATCTGGAACAGCAAAATATCTGGGGTTTGGGTGACAGAGCTCCAGTTGGGGCAGCTCTGAAATCCACAATAGCAATTCATGGAGGAGAATCAAATGTTTGAAAGAGAGGGTTTATACAATTTTAAGGCAGCTCACCTTCCTTCTGCCCACGACGGGCAGGATGGTGCCTTCACACAGAGCATGCAGGAGCAGAAGGGTGACATCCGTGACATCACACATGGACAGCATCGGTGACAGCAGCATGTGGGGTCAGCTCAGCACCCTCTGCCTGGGTGCAGATTGTTTTCAACACACAACAGCACAACAAAGGCGCCTCTCAAGAGCTGAGCCAGTCTGTGCAACAGGGATGTTATTTAGGATGGGAGGGTGGTGCGGGGGGGTGACACAACTTTATTATGCCTCATAAAAATAAAGTCAGGAGAGATAAAAACAACACTTCCATTTGAAAAGAGGGAGGAATAAGGCAGATAAAAGATATGAATTTTTCCTCCAAGACAGACTGCTAAATAGGCTCTTCTTGTTCACTGAGATTCAGTAATGCAAGTTGACAGGATATTAAGGTTATTCCAGGTTCTTCTGTCTCCCAGGGTCATAAGCCTTCTGCTATGCATGTTAATCCATCTTAGCATTCCTCCGAGTAGCTGCATAAGTAGGGCAATCGGTTTAGCATGTATTCTTTCCATTTACAGCATAGTTGGGAGGAGAAATCTACTAATTAACAGAATACCCCTAGAAAATCGGGAGTCATTTTAATAATACAGAGACAACGTTCTGCAATTAAGGAAAGATAAACCTCCCTCTGAAATATTTCAGGGGTGAGAGGAGGAGGTGATCCAAGAGAAAAGGAACCCGGAGGCATTTATTCTGCAGCTCTTCCCTCTGCCCATCTCTTCCCCTGGGTGATGCCACATATGGCTAGTGAGCCACATCTCTCTGTGGCTGAAGAGAAAACAAGAGCCTGAGTACCACTGCATCTCCCTGCAAGCTCAGGCTTTCCTCCCAAGTAGCAGCTGAAAAGTTCCAGTTCATGCTGTGCCCAAGGATGCTCATGGCATCATGCTGTGGACCTGTTAACCCCCTTGTGCCATAGTGGAGTCTGACCAAGCCCTTGGTGTGCTGCACACCTGAATATATTCCCCTTTTTTTCAGGTCATTTAAAACCCCATCAGCTTTCAAGCAGATGCCACAATGACATCAGTGAATAATGTTAAAATTAATAGCGCTCATTTCGAGCCCGATGAGTTGAAAAGTCAAATAACTGCCCTGTAATTTGCCACTCACTCACTTTGTTCAGTGTGAATCATTCTAAAGTTCCCAAGTCCTTTCCAAATTATCTAATACTGCCTGCAAACCATTTCTGCTTGTTTTGAGAAGCACTTGAGCACAGAGCAGAGGGCAATCAGGGCTGGGGATATGTCTGCTCCCCCCTTCTCAGCTGCTGTATCAAGAGGTCCTCTGAGACTAAATGTACCAGCATTCAATTAAATGAATTAGTAAAAATAATAAAAAAGCATCTAAATATTTTACTTTGAGCTGGCCTTTAACAAAATGTTTTTGGATTTTTATTTCCTTTTATCATTTCTGCAAGAAATTAAAAGTATTTGCCCTGATTTCTCCTTTAGCCAGAGTTTTTAAGCAGGCAGCTGCTCAGACACTTCTCTCCTTATCTCTTATCAGTGATGGGAATGCACTCCTGTTCTGCAGCTGGGGGATGGGGTTTGCCTAACCCTGAATAATCTGCAGTTTCTGCAGAGATGGGCTGCATGAGGAAAAAAAACCAAAACAGACGTAGCATCTCTTGATGTCTGACACATGGAGTGAGTTAAGTAATCTCACCTTTTGGGATGGGATTTTTTTCTGAAAGGCAGAAGGAGACAGCTCAAAGCTAGTATTCCCTTTCTGGGTAAAGAGTTGCTCTAGATCAAAAAGCCTCCTGACCTACAGCCTGCAGGGGTTGGCGGGAATAATCCCACTGCTGCAAGGGACTTGGGATCAGGTCTCAATGTATGAACATCCTGCCACAACTACAAGGTGTGGTCACTTTTGCAAAGCATTTGTTGTCAGAGATATTATGGGTAGATTTCATCGCAAAGGCAATGGCTTCCCTAAGGACAAAGAAGTGGGAAGAGGGTGGTAAGTGGGTTCAGAGAACACCACCAACATCAGTGGTGACATGGGGCTGCAGACAGCACAGCCCCAAAATGCCTGAGCTCAACAGAGTTTTATTCCCGGGCAGATGATGGAGAATCATAAAATGTTCTACATCTTCACTGTCAGAAACTGGGATATAGCATGGGCTGTGTAATACAACAGAGAGGGCAGGGGGAAATTTGACGAGTGTATTTATAGATAAGAAGTGAGATTGTTTTCAGTTATTGAGATGTGAGCGTCTCTCTTCTCATCCGTGGTCAGCCTTGAGTTAGGTATCATAGACTGTAACCTCAGTTAGTAAAGTGCTGTGGCTCTGATGGCACTGGGGCTGCCACTGTGGAGCTGCCATCAGCCAGGGACCTTGCTCAGGTCATTACAGAGGAAAGATCCTTAGGAAAAAATGAAATAAAAATGTTATGGTGAAACTGATGAGTGGAGTTACTAGTATTTTTACTTACAGGTGAAATATTTGAAATTCAGAGACTGAATATATGCTGCACGTTAGACAGCTTGGATGTCCAAATGACATGATTTTGCCTCCATGGGGAGGACCAGAGATACCTACTTTCCACCAGGTTTTTCCTCATGTCTTCTGAACTGATCAGAACAGGCTCTGCTACTGGGGGTTGCTCCCATCCCACTTTGAGCACACAGAGAGGGATGTCTTCCTGTGCTCCCCTCTCTGCCAGGCTGAGTTTGCAGCAGAGACATGCTGACTGTCACTTCTCACCACTCAGCCAAAAAGACTGGAAAATACAGATGGCCTTGCTTAGGAAAGCCTGGATAATATTTCATCTTCTCTGTTCTGGGGAAACCAAATGAAATAAAATAATTTACAGAAGACGGCTTTATCCCATCTTATTAACAAGATACAATGAATCTGTGAATTCATGGAATAACTCCAGTGATTCTGAGCCAATGAGCAAAGGATGAGTTGGTCTCAGAAAACAAAACACCATTTAGCCAATGGAGTAAGTAAAACAATAAATGATTGTACATTTAGAACAATCAATAAGGTGGTTGCACAAAATATTACATGATCCAGGATTAATTAGGGATGACAAATTCCCCGAAAGGATAAAACAAAGGGCAAATATAAAATCTAAATGAGAATCCAGTTAACAACTTGCGAGAGGAGCTGTTTGCACTTAGTACTCCAGCGTGCCACGTTGTTCCAATGAAAAATCACAGCAGCAATGCGAGCGTTCCAAGATGGATGTGTGTATCGTTGGATACACGATATAAAAATCGATGGGTATGTCAGGAGGCTGAGAGGTGAAGGGAAAGCCAAGGAGGCAGGAGCCCACCCGGGTGGTGGGGTTCTGCTCTTGTTGCAGCACAGCTGTGTGTCAGGGCCACATGTGCTGCAGCCTCTGCCTCCAGCAGCGGCCTTGGTAGAGCTTGGAAGATGAGCAGCACCAGGGAAAACCTCCAAGGTTAATTCAAGAGCCGGAAATCCTCCTTTAGCATCTGAGTGAGGGCAGGAGGTCCTGCACCCAGCACTCTTTGCTACTCTGCCAAGGAGGCACCTGCCCATGGCCAAACGGGGCATTTCCAGCCCCTAAATTCACCCCTGCTTAGCTGGGACAGCAAGAGAGGAAAGGTCCCCACAGCCTGTGCCTTTCACCAGTCTTTCATCGTGGAGGTACAGGGCAAAAGCTCACACATTCCATCTTTTCCGCCCTTACTGCACATCAGCTGAGTCATTGTTACAGTGTGTTTTTCTAATCTCATCAAGGAGGGCTGAAATATTTTAGTTTAAACCTCATCCTTGGAGGTTTAAAGTGATTGCAAAGTCTCAGCTGACCAAAGAATCCTGATAAAGGTCTCACTGCCCAGCTGGTGGGCGGTGACCTGAGATACTGCTACATGAACTCAGTCCTTCCTGCCTCATTACCCTCCGAATTCTCCAGCAACCATTTTTATTATTTTTTGTTGTTGTTTTTCAGCCTAGGTAGAGAAATCACATAACTTTTTATACCGTGTGAATTGGGATGTTGCCGTACAAAAGGCTTTGATAGCGTATATCCTTAGCTGCAGCTCTCAGGCGTGTGGAGATGCTGGTGCAGACTGGGGTTTTCCTCAGCAGCAAATTGGTCTGTCCTCTGGGAGACAAAACCAGCTTGAAATGCTCAGGATGATCAGATGTGTAGCTCGAAATGTATCTCGTTATATCTCAACAGAGAATGAGATACCATCATGTTACAGGTAGTAAGTCACTTTAGATTAGTGCAGTCTAAAGCTAGGTTGGGGTGTTCTTATTTTAATGGAAGTACCACCCCTTTTTAAACCAGTATCACCATTTTGGCCATATCAGCAGTTGGACTTGATGATCCTTGTGTGCTCCTTCCAGCTCAGGATATTCTGTGATTCTCTGATCATTCAAGGAAAATAGTGCCTCAGCTGGACCAGCCCAGGAATCCCTCAGCCCCGTGCCTGGCATGTGGTGGTTGGTAGCAACCTGCACAGCCCACGTAGTGGGTTATTCCCAGAGTCTTTTTCCCCCCAAAGCTGTACATTCCCATTCTCCTGGCAGCTGTGAGTGGTGTGCTCCCCCCATCCCCCCCCAGCCCCTGAGCTGCCATCCCTGACTGTCTGTCCCAGATGCTGTAACCACAGCGTGGGTGGCCACTGCTTCTTGCACCAGAGAGCTGGTTTAAATCATCTCGGGCTCGCATTTGACTCTATTTATTTTAGTGCTGTGAAGCTTGTTCATTCTCTAGACAGTATGTAAGGGCTAAGGGCCAAAATCTGTGCTGATGTATAGCTTTCGCCATCGGATTTATAATTCAGTGCAAAGGGGCTGGGGAAGGGTAAGCCAGGGCAGAAGACTGTGAAGAAGCTTCACCATGCTCCCATCTGCACTGTGTTTAATTTACAAGGTAGATTAAAACCATGGGACATGTTTGACCTCATTTAGTTTGGGTTGCCTACAAGATTTAGACTTTGTTTCATCTTTTTGCTCCTGGGAACTGTGCAGCCAAGGGGAGATTCATACCAGGAGCAGAACCCGCAGTTTCTCTCCTTTTGTTGAACGACACGATGCAAAATGGGAATTAAACCATTTTCTCAGTGCAGCCAGATGAAAACCGAACCAAAGGAGGTACCAGCTCTTCTCACTGATTTCAGCTTTGCTCCCCTGGGACTGGCAGAGCAGGAAGCTCACATGTGCAAGAAACTGGTGCATCAGATCAGAATTTCTCAAGCCAGTGTTTTTCTTGCAGCCAATTCCCATAGGACACCCTCTCTGCTCAGCTTTGGCTTGATGGCTTATCACCATCTTCCCAGGGAAATTGAATCCAGCACACCATGTGCTCCAGGTGCATTGTTGCACATGCAGCCATGCCTCTGGCCCTTCAAATGCAGGAGGTGGGAGCTCCTCACACCCTCTGCATCCTGAATCATTTATGCTGTCACAGCAATTCGCTGCCATAACCCAGAATAGGCACGTTAAGTGGGATAGCTCTTCAGGTTTCCTGATTACTTATTAACCAAGGACATACCCCAGTTCCTCGTCACCACTAGGTCACACTATGACCCTCCAGTCTTGTGTCTGAGGCAGACAGACAGGTTTTCCTGGGGCAGAGTTAAGGTTACTAACTGGCCTTTCCCTTCTCTGGTCACTATCTCTGACGTTTAGGAGAGCTGGGAGGGCTGGGGCCTCTCTTCGCTCGAGCATCGCTTTGAGGTCACGGCTGCCATGACATGCAGGCAGGGTGGCACACAGTCCCATGGGGGAGCACACAGGTGCTCACAGACCTTGGGGTAAAGCTGGTTGAGTCATTTTAATAGTCCAGGGCTTTTTTAACATACACCAAATGATGCTAAAAAGCAATGTTAATCAGGGCAGGGCAGTGCCCCTGGGCAGCCCCCATCCCTAGGGCTCCTGTGGAGCAGTGCTGTATTTTGAGCTCACCTTGAAAGGCATCAGTTCTTCTCTTCCCATCCCTCTCAATTTTTTTTTTCATTCTTGGAACAAAAGCGTTCATTCAAAATAACACGTTCATTAAAATCTGTTTGTGGTGAATAGTGAAACACACTTTAAAGCATTTGTTACACTGAAGAGCTCTACCTAAAGGATGCTCCAACTAACCCTACTACAAGTTAAAAAGCTTCCAAGTGCAGGAGTAAATTCACATGCACAAAATCAGTTTTCAGATACAGTAGGGAACCCATTAAGCTTTGTGTGGTTATGCAAGCTGATACAAATGCCTTATTAATTAGAAAATCAATCATGCTGTCCAGCTGATTGATGTTAATCCTACACTGAAAGGGGGAACAATAGTATAATCAAGACTAGATCATTTCTTCCCATTACAGGGAATGGGACAAGACTGCATTTCAAAGTGATTCTTCTGTAATGAGCTGCAAGAATATACACCATGTAGTAAGGACCCTTTTAAGATGTGGCACATTATTTTGATCAATAATACTCAAATTCCTTCTGGATCCTGAATCTAAGGAAATTTCATATGAAGATTAAAGGAAATTATGATATGATCAGAGGCGATTGCAGAGGAGTAGAGCTGTAATTATCCGAGGGGCAGCATTAATAAATAGGAATGAGCACAAACCCTGTGAAATCAGAAAACAGTAAGAATTCACTAAGACTGCTGAAAGTGTTTCACAGTACCCAGTAAATGCATCAAAACTACAAAATAAAGTTGTTTTTATTTTTTCAATTGGTAACAGTTCAAAACCCTAATGTTAGGCAATCATAGGGTGATAATTAAAGGACCCAACTGATTCCTCACCTATTCCACATTATTTGCAGTCAGCCCTGCCAGCTTGAGGGCTGGTAGCAAATAGTCATGGCGGCCATATTCATGCCATCCCAAAGCAGTGTGGCTGGTCAAAACCTTTTGAAAAATACATACAAGAATCACACTAAATGACTGGAAGATGACTGGAATACAATCCTTTCAACACGAGTCAGGCTTTGAAGAAGAAAATAGCTCATTACCATGCAAACGCATGTTGTCTTGGTTCCAGGCTAATTGTTGTATAGCATATCCTATATAACTCAAGACAAAGCCCCAAGGCTTGTAAGCCAAGTAAAATGCAAATTACACCATTGACAGAGCTGAAGGCTCCATGCAACTTTAATCAAGGGGAGGGCGCAACGTATTTGTGAGACAAATGAGCAGGGAAGTTATATCAGAAAGACAGAGCTCTCTAATATGCAACTTGGCTAATAAGCTTGAACACGGGTGAGAAAACGTTCACCTTGGCCACCAACGTCCAAGGAAATTCACACTTGCAAAACCCACCATAGTCGTTGTGTGCCAATGGTATTTGGCATTTCTGTAATAGCTTATAGAAGTGCTTCAGTGGCTGTTGCCTTTCTTTCCCATCTTTATCACTATTTGTTATATAGGAGCCCTCTGGGCTAGAAACACAAAGGCATTCCTGCCCTGTAGAAAGACCACTTTAAATACACTGTGCTGATACACACTAATACCAGAGGCTGGTAACTCCCAGAGGCTGGGAGTTAATAGACCAAGGGCCCATGTTAACCTGAAGTGCTGGTCTCCAAATCAGGGGATTCCAGCCCATGGTCAGTAGGTGGCATCCACCTCTGGGTTGCCCAGAACAATCTGTAAAGCCTCTGACTGCTGCACCATTTGGGCTGCTGGCCTTCTCTCATGGATAACCTGTTGGTCTAGAGATTCAAGCATCCCTCCAAAACATTTGAAGGAACTTGGAAGTGAAAAGTCACCCTCTTGATGTGAGGAACAGGCACTGAGAGAAGGAGAAGAGGTGTGAGGTGAACCACTGAAAGAGAATAGAAGAACCGAAAATTAGAACTGTTCAGTCAAGCCTCTAGCTGATGCAAATATGAGTCATTCACAAACAGAAATACAGCTGATTTTTGGGGAAAGGCACTGGAAATGCCAGATGCATAATGTGGGAAACTGGCTCATCAAGTAGTTGTTACTCTTCCATGGCAAGCCCTGGTGAGTTCTCTGGAAGAGCTTTGTAAAGGCCCCGGGAGACGCAGAAGTTTTGCAATGGTTTCTGTTGCCTGATACGGTCTCGCCTCATTTAGTTTCAATATGAGAAGGCGCTGCACATGTCCTGGGATCAAACACTGAGTGGATCTCCATCCTGTTTCATGTACTGTGCACACTGCAGCTGAGACATTTCCAGTTTCATAATGCAAGAATTCAGAAATAGATATAAATTTACACGTTCCACCACAAACAGATGGCGTGTTTGGCTGGCTTTCGCCATGTTCCTCGAAGGTAACTCTGGGTTGCAAAAGTCGATCTTCCTACAACAATCCCTTCTTGCAGGTGTTTTGGGGATTTGTTTTGGTGACCCATTCACATTGCACACTGACAAGGGCTCAATGAACACAGAGGGGACTTCCCAACCTTCTTCCCATGCCAGGAGATGTGATAACTGCTTGAGGTGGCCACAAAACAAAGTTCTGGTTCTCACTTCTCCGTGGCACCCAGCAGGACTAATGTGAGAGTTTATGGCTAACCTGGAGCTCTCAGAGGGAGGAATTGAGACAATCCTCCAAAGTCACCTCTTTCTGTAGACCTAGGGAAAAACTGCCTGAAGAGAAACACCTGCTACCCCTGCTGATGCTGAGGACGTGACTGTAATACAGGAATATTCGGTCAGGTTGCAAGGGGCCTTCTCAGAGCACAGCAGTCATTGGCTGTGAGGATGTATCGCCTCTGGATGAGGACAGCTCAGGGGAATGGTCCTCTCAGCAGAGCACATTCAGGTCCAATTCCAGCACAAAAGGTCACTCACAAGGAAATGGTATCTGGTAACATGCCCGTGGGGAGAACTTACAGCAGTTTCCTGTCTCGGGCGCAGCTGCTTCAAGGGCTGGGGAGAGCTCGACTGCTTGTGACTCTGCTCATCAGCCCTCAAGAACAACTCCTGCTCTCTCATGCCTTCCACAGCTGAAAAATTATTTCACACGAGTGCAACAGCCCCAAACTTCACAAAGAAGGACTGTGCCCAGGGTGAAGTGTGAGGGATTGCCCCACACTAAAGTGGTGAGCTCAGCTCTGCGTTCAGTGCCGCTGATGCTTCCCAAGAAACCCATCACGAACAAAAATCACGTCTCTGCATCTCTTCCGATCCCCTTCACATCCCCACACTATTTATCCTGAGTGGGCTAAGCCAAAGCACACATACCAAGGAGTGTTTGGGACTGGTGAAAGCTTTTGGGAGGAAGAGTTGGCTGAGCTTCTGTGGCTGGTTACGTAAGGGGCTATGTGACATTTGGACCACCCAGAGAAATGCTTCCCAGGGGTGAGAAACTCGAGTGAGGAATACATGTTACAACTGCGGATTCCTTCAGCTTTTGAGCTGACATTGAATTTATTGCGGAGGAGAAGAAGGAGAAATGGAAAGAAACAAGAACCACCTATCAACAAATGCACGGGGGGAGGCAGCTCTGATTATTTCTCAGCCATTCACTCAGAAGGCAAAGTTATGTAGCTCTTCAAGCAGCCTATTTAACACTGGCACCACACAGTAAAGGGAACTTTGCCAGCATATTTCATTAAAATACCTCTCCATCAGTTAATAATCATTCTCTGCGCTTTAACAGCACTTCTCCAAGATTTCCAAGCAAACCCATAAAAGTCAGCTCAACTTAGGGAGAGAATATATTCTTAGAACTATTTTATATGTGAGTAGATGGAGAGACAGAGAGATGTTCCCCCCAAAGTCCTGTATTTTTGCCCCAGCCCTGCATGGTAGCAAGTCTTTATGCATGAAGTCTGATAACTAAGTGGTTGTTTGCATAATGATGGTCTGAGTTAAAGGCCGAGCCAGAAATCAAATCCAGGACTGGTGATTCTTATTCACTGCTTTCCCCCTTCTAATAAAAATTTCCACAGACGCTGTGGATGAGAAGTTATATGCCAAATTCCAGGAATAAGTAAATTGGAAACAAATGTGCTGTGTGACCTAGTAAAGTGTGTTTACAAGAGGACAACTGCTACATTGCTGTAATGCTGGTCTGGTGCATGAGGAGATCTGAAACTGGATGAGCAGCATCCTAGCTCCCCACTCCCACAAAGGCAGCCTTTTCACATGGGTCTATTGGCTTTTGAATGGTAACATCAAATATTTATTTTTTTCCAAGTCAGAAGAATAGCCAGCTTCCTTGATTTTTGTCTGTGGTCCAGCCAAAGAAATTTCCCAGTAACTGGGAATTTTCCTAACAGTGAAACAAGTATCTGTGTTACTCATGCACCATATTTAACTTAATCTGAATTACTGAGAACAGACAAAAAAGCAGAGCTATTAACCTACTTGAAAATAGAGAAACTTTTGCTGTCCAGTTCAGACAGAAATTGCTCATACTAAATATTGAAGTTTATATCACCTATAAAAGGAATACATCAAGAATCTCTCTGGTACTGCGCATGTGCCACTCTTCATTTTTCACAAAGTATGACCTTATAACAAATTGCTTCATCACAGTGGGCCACTCTGATCTTCTCAAAAAGTTCCCCAAGTGCACATGGAAACAGACAACATTAATAAACCCAATGATAATAACGCTATTATGTTGTGGGTCAAAATCTTGATCCTAATGAGTAATGGTATGGAATACATATGGACTTTCCAAAAGGAGCCTTCAAGGCATGCAGCGCTATGGACAGTGCCAGGAGGAGGAATTTCTCCACAAAAATACTCCAATCACCATAACCCCCCCCCAATATTTATTCCAGGAACTTGCAGCCTTCATTCATGAGGCCAGCTGACAGCACTGGAAACACCCTCTCACAGGGGATTGGAGGTGTACTTGTTAAGGAGGAAAGACCCAGCTCATAGAGACTCAGCTCTCTTGCTGCAGGGTTAAACCAGCTGAGGAGTTGGGTGGAGTGGGGTGGAAAAGGTGTCACTGCTTTAAAGGCTTTCCAAGGCAGGCATTGTGGGAAATGCAGCAGTTTGGGTTCATATCTGCCACTGACATGAGCTCCCAATGCCATTGGCAAGGCCCAGAAGAGCCTGTGTGCCCTAAGCCCAAAGTGTTCCACAATTACACTGATATTTCCATTCCAGCCACTCTGGAGACATTGATGTCCATCTTCCACCCTCAGAGACAGATAAGCGGGAAACCACACTTATTTCTGGTAAAGCTGGTTGTAATCCTGTATCAGAGAAACCCTCCGATGTTTTAATATTTAGCTTTTCTTCCCCCCCCAACTTTAAAAAAAATCCCAAAGCCACAAATGCATAGAGATATTTGCTTTATAAGGGTATTCCTTCTCAGGGAGCTGTCTCAGTGTGTAAAAGGGAGGCCAGAGAGGATCCTGAAGCCACTGGAAGATGCTTGAGAATATCATTAAGATGCTATAAGATGCCCAGTCTTTGCCTAATAGCAGCGCACCGTACACAAAGTGTCTCTGAGGTTATGCTTTTGGCAGACTGTGAGCCAGGTTTTGAGGGCACCAGGTGAAAATGTTATAGATACTTGTGCTAAGGAACAGTTTCTGTGTATCCTTGATGTGATGGGGCTGCAGCCTTAAGAGATAAGAGGAAGCAGAACAGCAGAGAGCATCTTATCTGGTCAGGGTCAAGCTGGCTGGAGAGGACACAGTCGATGTCAGAACAGCACAAATATAATTTTTTTTATCAGTACTGATGTCCAAGCCATCTTTTAATCTGCTGCTTGACCTGCCTGGCAGCCCGTGGTCGGAAGCTCCCCAGCCTGACAGCCCTGTTCACTGCCTGCGCTCCTTTTCCTCGAGCAGATGGAGAAAAGGCAGGATAGGAAATGATAACGTGCTTTTCCTTCTTTTGAGACAAATGGCCAGAGGAAGCACCACCTTTTAAATTAGCTGTCATTTGGAAAGCAGTCACAGGATTCCCAGCAGAGCAACTCTCTGCCCCAGATCTGCTCCGGCATTACGAGTACGACCAAGGCCACCCGGACGCCCGACACAATGTGATGCACAGATGTTGATAAATCCTCCCATGTGAAAAAAATATTAAGTCATTACAAACAAAACAACCTCATAAACAGGGCTTAGAAAACTATGATAAATCAAGTTCGTTAGGCAGCAGAGTTGGTACGAGCCGCTGTCTCAGCTAATGTAGATTGAGAGTTCAACACATGCTGCATAGATCAGCATTTTAAACACATATCGTTTACTGACCTTAATGAATACTAAAAGCCCAATAAGCAGCAGCCAGAGCCACTCAGACATGGTTTCATACAGATGTCAGCAGCGTTGTCTTTCATTTTATTTGCTAATGAGTTATCGATAGTGGTAATTTGCTGCTGATAATGCTGCAGGTTATAAAAGAGAAAAATTAACAAGTTCTGTTAAATGAGGAAACAGGCTGTATGCCCTGCTCCGCCTCTGCATGGAAGCTGATGCCAGGTGAGGTTGCAGGCACTGAGGTCCCTGGTCCAGGCAGAGCTGTGGTGGTGCTCACCACGGCCCATCACCACCACAATGCTTGGCCATGGCCCCAGGCAGAGCTGATTCCTCCAGCAGGGAGGGAAGCGATGAACCAGCTGCTGTTGGCACAGCTCTAAGTACTGCCAAAAAGGGTGGAAAGAAGAGAAAAGAGCAAATCAATGTGGTCTGGGCATAATAAAGCTTCAGGCTGAGTCCACCCTGCTACAGCGTTAGGCAGGACTCCTCGTCCTGGGTTACATCCTCATTTAAGCTGGGGACTCTGGTGACACTGAGCTCTGGTCCTGAACCAATCACTGCTTTCCCGAGGTCTTGACTGACCTTCCAGTTGCACTGTCGTAAATTCTGAACATCATCTTCAGCCATTTGTGGTAATACATATACATTACTATAGGCACTGACCTGCCCAGCTCACTGCAACAACTGATTTCATACAGTTGGTGAGGAGCTTCAAGAGGAAAAGTCAGGCACATGCAAAATATTATTTTTACCCATTGCAGCTAATGGGTGATATTCTTGATAAATGCAGAGGGCAAAATAACCCCATGGAGCATCTTCTAGTCAAGGAGGGAAAGTGTTAGGAAGGCGGGGGTGACAGCTGGGAACAAGGCCTGAAGGTCGGTGCCTTCAGCTGCTCTGTCCTGACAACCTGGGGTTGCATACACGGTGATTTTCAGAAAATCTGCATCTGTTCATCGATCTCTGATTTTGTAGGTCCGATGAAGTTCTGTTGTTTGCTAAGCACCTTCAGCTCCTGGATGGAAGCGTTGTTGATCAATTCCTGAAGTGCTGGCTCAAACCTACGCTTGGCGCCGAGCTGGGCAATTCTCCAGCTGCACACAAAGTCACCAGGGTGCTGCCTGGAGGAAAATGCTCCAGAACCTCAGCACTGGGTGCTGGCAAAGGAAAACATTATCGTTATAGTTGATAGCATTAATGAGGGTCTGACCCTTGCAGTCCCTCAGATAACAGGCGGTGAGTAAGTACGTGGTGTTGATGTGTTTGTGTGTAACAGACAAGCTATGTGTCCATGAACCAGTGTTTTGGTGGGGCACTGACGTGTGCAGCAGGCACTGCTGCAATTTATTTATCATAGTGCTAGTGTGTCATCCCCTCTGTGGATGCAGATCTTGCACACCTCTTGGAAAAGCATTACTGAGTTGCCCTATTTTCCATTTATTTTTCTGTAAAAGAAAGTCACACTGATCCAGTTTTTCTCCACTGAAAGGGAATGGACATCCCTGGCTCTCAGCTGGAGAAGCCTGAGGAAAAATAGGATCAGAGCGTTTTGCAGTTTGCAACCAATGATCTTCAAGTCCAGTGTCTGGCTGTGACACTCGCTGGCAGCTCCTTGGCACCAAAACTCTGCAGGGACCCAAAGGAACAATCACTATGACACACAGAAAAAAGGAAAATACAGTTCCAGATGTCATCTGGGGGTGAGCAGGTTGCAGGAGGTTTTCCAGCCTGCCCCTGCTGCCTGCCAAATACAGTCTGTTGCTCTCTGCCTGACTGGCCCATGAGATGCTCCTTGCCCATTTCCCTGTTTTGTTCCATGTTTCCTTCCAACAGGATGAGCTACCCCTTGGGATGGGCAATGGAGAGAATCCCATGGCTGTGCTGGAGCTGGGGCCAACTCAATTGCCACCTTCTGCCAACAAAACATGTCCAGATTGTGGCTGAAACACCGCACAGGAAAAAAAGCAACTTCTCCATGTGTGTTGAGGTTTCACCTTCAGACGCCTTCTTTAGTAGTTTTTAATTTTAATTCAGGATAATTAGTGGTTATAGTTTTAGATTTATAGCTTTAGATACCATTACTAAATCCCTGACACTATGGGCTTCATGGAGGACCAAAGCCAGGCTTGCTGTCTGCATGTCTGCCACCACAGGGAAATTAAGGTATATAGGGAATTTGGATCGGAACCAGCAGGCAAGAGACAGTTACTGAGTCCTAATTAAGGTGTGAAATCTTTGATTTTCCCTCCCTCATTTTCTACTTGTGGTGCTTATGGAAATTAATTTAAAAGTATTGTGCAATTAAAAAAAAAATTAATGGTTTCCTTCCTCTGGAATTGAGAGCTTTCTTCTGAGCAGGAGGGAGGGGTTTGTGAGCATGTCATTCTTTTTTAGGGGGCTGAATAGAGGCTTCTATCCTCTCACAGCTTCTATCCTCTCATGTTTTAATTAATTTTTCTATAGTTGCTTCATTAATTGATATTTATATATTGCTTGTTGTGCATAAATCCTGGAAACAGCACATAAGAGGATGTTCTCGTTACAGTTCTACAAGTGCTTGGCCAATACTGGAATATTAATAGTTGGAGTCGCATGGAAAAGTACAGTTTGTTTCCCTTTCTCTGAGGTTTCTGTCCCATATGGTGCCTTCAGGGAATAAACAGTTGCTTGAAGAAAGGTATTTTTTTGTGTGCTGCAAGAATATTTTGTCTGTGGAGGTAAGTGCCAAAATGATGGGGATGCAGCTGAAGCCTCTGTAGCTCTGAGTTTTGTAGGTCCTGTTAAACCAAACATGGACAGAAAGTGTCTTCATGTGTGCACCTTTCCCATTCCTACTAGCTAGTGGTCCAGCTTCCTGCTAAGAAGGGCAGGCAAGTACCCAGGCTGGTATCCCCAGCTTTTGCTGACACCCCTCAGCACAGCCGGTGTTTCCTACAGCTGAAAATCAAGGTCTGATGTACTTCTCAGTGCTCACAAGCTGTTCCTAAGTTGGCATTTCTCTGTTGACTCATGGCTAAAAAAAATCTCCCCCACAGAGCAATCAGCCAGTGTCCTCTAAAGGCATGTGTCTGCGTGAGAGGCGAGTTATGATCTGCCCATGGAGCTATTGTTATTTGAGATTTTATTAATCATTTACTACATTTTATGAGGTTAGTCACCTGCATCGTCTCTGTGCTGACACAATAATTTACCACTACAAGGATGAAAAATAAAATAAAAGATCATTTACTGGCAGCTCACAAAGCTCTTACCAGGTTACAAAGGCAGCTGGTGGAGAGAGATTTCTGCTGGGGAATGAAAATAAAACAAAAAAGGCATGATGAGGCACAGCCAAAAGGGTATCGCTGGAGATCAGTTTTATACTGAAGTGTGTGATAATCAATTATTCAGAAACATGGCGTTGAACTATCTTTCCCTGTGGGTTTATAAACCTCTCACTGACTTAGCTCTGGTAACAGTTATCCAGAGATATGTAAGGGCATCAGTGGAAGCCACAAGAGGACATTGATATTAGGCACATAATGTAGATAAGGAGGGTATTAGAAAGCACGGAACTAGATCATCTCCTGCTGTAAATGTATATTGCTCCACTCCATCAAGGTCAATGGTATCTCTGCCAGTTCTCACCAACCGTGGGTTGGACCCACAAGCTGTTACACAGGGCTTGGAAAAGAGAGAGCCCCACCAGGCAGGTCCACGATACTCCTTCTCAAGCTGGGAGCAACAGGCAGGGTTAAGCTATGGGCACACTGACACCTTTCTGCCAGCTTGTCTTCTTGCAGCAGGACACCCAGGGAAACCCAGGACAGCAACCCCTCAGTGTGGGCAGGACACAGCTGGCCATGGTGAGTGAGCAGAGTGCTGTGCCATGTGCCCAGGGGAGCAGAGATGGACATGAGGTTCAAGTCTCCTTAAAAGCATTTTTCAAAATAATTGATAAATTATTTACCAGTTATAAATGGCCAGGATAAATCTGCTGGTAAGCAGCAGCACAGCACAGTTAGTTTTGACAACTGAAAATTTATAGCCCCTGGTAGACCACTGTTAAGGATATTACTCACTTGGTCTCCCAATACAACACTTAAAACATAACAAACAATGTCCCCAACCTCTCCCTGTTCAGGAGGCCATCTCCTCCTGGCTCCTCATGACTTGGCTCTCTGGCTTCTCTAACAATGCCTGTTGTTGAGCCCTGCCATTGCTCTCTGCTCTGGGCATTTCCCAGACAATTTTCCCAGGACATTTGCAGCCCCTGGCTCATCAGTGGCATGGCAATGAAACACAGGATTTCCCCCTGGATGCAGCTGCTGAGGCCTTGGCAGCAGTAGCAGCCTCATGAAAAGATGATGGGAGATGTACAGTGGCCATGGTGATGCACAGTGTAGATCTCTGCCCCACCAGCCAGCAAAACACTGCTACTCCTCACTGCTGCATGTAAGAAGAAGTGACAATTTAATTTCCAGACCTACTCCAGGGGGTCCTCCTGCAAAGGGGGAAGAGTAGCTTGGCTGCTGACGACGAGGCAGACGTCTGTCCTGCCTGCAGGCGGGTGGTGAGGCTGGGTGTTGGAGGGACAGAAATGTGCTAAAACAGACAAACAGTCCTTCCCCCACTTACAGCATGGATATAACAAATATGCAAAAGTCACGTATTTTGCAAGTGTAGAGCCTTCCTAGCAATAATTAGCTTCTAAACATTCCCCTGTCCTGTATAATAAATGAGCAGTATAGTAAATGTTATGAGAATAATTCATTATTCATCAGGAATAGCAAATGAAGGGAATAATTTACCATCCGCTAATCTCTAAAAGGGCCCTGCTTCTTCTCTAATCATGTAGGAATGCTGAGGGCTGAGCAAGAGGCCCCTGTTCAGCCACACAGCCCCCATGGTTGCTACTGCTGCCGCTGGGTGGGTGCCCTGGCCTCGGGGCCAACACTCTGCTGCTGTGTGTCAGTGGTTCCATGGCACAACCTGTGCATATGGAACCATGGAATGTCCTGAGTTGGGAAGGTCCCACAAGGATCATCCAGTTCAGCTCCTGGCCCTGCACAGGACAGCCCCAGGAATCACACCACGTGTGATGTAAGCTTTTGCATGGGTCAGGATGGTGGTGCATCTCTGTTGTCCTTTCCACCCCCACGCTCTTTCTCAAGCCCATCTGTCTCCCTGCACGACTGTCACAGACCTGGACAAGTTACCCTCCCGCAGCCCTGGCAAAGCCTCTAGCACAGTGCTGTACTTTGGCTGTGACAAAGAGCCCCGAGGCGTCAAAACAGCAATCAAAGGCCTGGTTACATGGGTGAAATGGATGAGTATTTTTTGGCCTCATCAGCTCTTTGGCACACACTACACCTGCTCCACCTGCCTGGCTGGGCAGGGGGATTTCAATGCTCACACCACATTCAGCATTGCAGCCTGAATCCAGCCTTGCCCCCTGCCACCATCTATCTCCCAGGGTTTCCCCTGTCTACCTCTGTACCAGGAGCTCTCATTTTCTTATTCTCCAGTATCAGATTTCTTTTTCCATGACCACAGCCAATTTGTTCTGGTGTTGCCTGTTTCCTTCAAAGCACACAGAGCCGGATCACTCCTCTAAAGATTTAAACCCTTGCCAAAGCCTCCCTCTTTTTTCCTGCCCCTGGGGAACTGAGAGCCCCCACAGTCCCTTTCCCTGTGAGCTTAACACTGCTGTCTGTTTGGGGGTAGCATTTGTGGAGTTATTTCTGTATTATCTCTGCTGATTATTATTTGTTTATTGCGCTTCCTTCTCTTGTGTTCCTCCAGTGCTCCAGATGACAGACAGCACATAAATCACTGTAATGGAGCACAGTAAAAGGAGACCAAGGTGCACAAACTGTCTGTGTGTGCAGGCAGGCAGATAAGGAGTGCTGGAGTATCATTTTGGTGCCTTCCACAGCCAAAAGTTACACTGCACAGAGAACACAGGGAATCTGTGCTCCCAGACCAGGCATCTCCTGCATCCCTGAGCACTAAGGATGACCAAGATAATACCCTTGAGAAATGGATCCCCTAAAAAATCGCTCCATGTACCATGCTTGCCAGCTGTCCCGACACCAGCAACCCCTGGAGATTGTTTTCAACTGTGATTTGTTATAAAAAAACAAACTAAGTCCACACGCCTCATCCCTGGAAGTGTTCAAGGCCAGGTTGGATGAAGCTCTGAGCAACCTGGTCCAGTGGGAGTTATCCCTGTCCACAGCAAGAAGGTTGGAAGTAGATGGTTTTTAAGGTCCCTTCCAGCCCAAGCCATTCCATGATTCTGTGATTCCATGTGCACCTGGTAGATCTGAATATAAAAATTAAAACTCTGCATTGTGATTTTAGGAAGTTGGTTTTTTTTTATTCTAACTTTTCACCTATAATATGGCTCCTGGATGTGAATAAACACCAAAATATAAAAGCTTAGTTAAAAGCGTCTGCCTATTACACAGTAACTGCCCTCATGTGAATTTAGCTTGGTGAGTACATTTAATGTTTTCCAATGATTCTAGCTCCAAGTTTTGCTAAACTTGCATTTTTTGACACTATTTTTGAGTAAAGACTTCCATATTATAATCAAGATAATGCTGGCAAACTGACTTCTGACCTCCAATATCTCAAAATATTCACAAACCTGCTGACTAACTGGGTATATTTTTGGTTCTGTGGACTTTCCAGCCCTGAATGGAGTGATTAGTAACAAAGAGGGGATTTATATTTAAATCAGCAGGAGCTAATGAAACTCTGGTGCGTGCCAGCTGCGGCCTCAGATGAATATGCTGTGATGCTGTGCTGAGGAGCATTTGACACCTCAGTGGCTGCCACTCCATAAAACCCCAGCACCCCAGCAGCACCTGGGCTTCTCTCACCCACCCAGCCATCAAAAGTAGGAGCATCAAAATCATGCAACACCCCCAGTTTAATACCATTTAACCAGGGAGATGATGGTCAGACCCCCAGAGGATGTCTACAAGATGCTTTCTGAAGACAAATGAGACAAGAGTCACCCAAAGCATTGCATCTACCTACCAGCCTTCCTGGGCTGCTCTTTTCCTCAGGGTGCTGTGGAGGGGTGTTTACAGTCTCATCATTCCTTACACATACCTTCTGGCTCTGGAGGACTGACAGATGTCCATGATTTTATGGCTAGATCCCATACAACCTCACTACAATAAGCCAGCAAAGAGCTTCCTCAGATACCTGCAGAGACCTGCATTTCAACAGGGTCCCAAAGAAGATCCATTAAATGCATTTCCCAGAAGACCCAATTTAGACTGCTTTAATGAGAATTACAGCACTAATTTGAACACACATGTGGGAGTATGAGCAGGTTTGACCTTCCCATATGTGCTTTTCAAAGACAGAGACAGCCCACCTGATGGTGGCTCACAGCACTGACCTGCAGAGCAGGACCGTGGTGTGGGTTGAAGGAGAGTTTGTGAAAATTTTAACCTTCTTAACTGGCATTGTGCCTCCCCAGGCTTTATCGGTCAGCTTTGAAGTCTAACCAGCTCCCTTGTGAGGAATTCATATTTGGCACGCTTGCATGAGACATAATGTGGTAACAGAGGTAGCTCTATATGTATGGTAATTTTTAGAGTTGAGTGACATTTCTCAAATGGATAAGTTCACTGAAAAATGCAGGAACCAACGGTATTTGTGAAAAAAATTAGAAAGTGTACAAATGTTTCATTCTGACATGTCAGAAAGAAATGTTTTGGAAATACGGAGGCATTTTGTTTCAACATCATCAAAACAAAATATTTTGACTTTTTGTTTGGAAACAAGCTTTGTTGTTTAAAAACTGACCTAAATTTTAGGAAAGGATTTTTTAAACCAGAATTACATAATAAAAAAAAAAAAGACCATTTATTTTCCTGTTGAGGAAAATGCTTGAGTTTACTCATTTTCTCCCTCTTTTTGGATTTGACAACCAAACTAAAAAATCCATATTCATCTACTTTCTCACTGTTAGCACTCCCGTTGCATCTCCAGCTGCTAAAAGGAAGCAACGCCTTCATCCAACAGTGTATCGCAGTCGTTCCTCAACGTCCCTGTTTTTGCTGTGCAAAAAGGGGGCTATTAAAATGGAGTTCTGTCTGTGCCCAAAAGCATGGGGGCATTCTGGGTATGTGTGGCCACAGGTGACTGGGTGTCCCTGGCACAGGACATGGACATGCCTTCCCGCCCCATGGTCTCCTCTGGGCCCCACCACACCTGGGTCTGCCCCCACCAGGGCTCTGCTCTTATCAGGGCTTTATTCAGCCAAGCTGGTTAATGAATAACCTCGTGTTTCACCAGCGAAATGAACCTTTGCCTGTGCCTTATCTCCCGATCGGTGCAGTGAGGGAGTAGAAGAACAAAGGCGGATTTATCGTGTCCTCTGTTACTCACTGCCTGAAATGGCTGATAGAGCTCAGCAATGTGGCTGCACGGCTTTTAATGGCTAATTTATCTGCTTTCTGCTTCCCTTCCCACCCGTGAGTTTCGATTCCA
This sequence comes from Chiroxiphia lanceolata, assembly GCF_009829145.1. Taxonomy (NCBI): domain Eukaryota; kingdom Metazoa; phylum Chordata; class Aves; order Passeriformes; family Pipridae; genus Chiroxiphia; species Chiroxiphia lanceolata. The sequence continues at coordinate 6,870,863 of NC_045646.1, forward strand.
AAAATAGCTTTAATCAAACAGTCGCTGTGGAACCGGCTCTCTTTATGGCTGGCTTAGTTTCTGCTCCTGCTCTGGTGCTCTCAGACAACTGTTTTGCCGGCGTTTAAGCTCACCCGCCCTAGCAGCGCTCATTTGCAGAGCAGGGACCCTCAAAACCATCAGGCAGATTCTTGAGCTCAGGATGTTGTGGTCAGTGAGCTCTTGTGTCTTGTGCTCTGGAACCAAAGGACCTGGGGGCATCTCATTATGGTGGAGCTCTTCAGATGCTGCAGCTCCTCGAGATGCTTGAAGCCACCCAAGCTCTTGGGGTATCTTTATTGTAAAAGTCTCTTCATTAACAGCAGATGAATCTGGGGTTTTAATATGCCCACAGACAGGATAGTTTGCCCCTATGTGTGAAAGAGCTGTAAGTTGCCTGCAACACTCACATATCCCTGCTGTAGCAGTCTGAGCATCAATGGAAACACCTCCCAGTCAATGGAGTGGAGCCAGGATTTCAACCTGTACTTTATCAACAGATACTGACACACTCTTCAAACTCAACTCTTTATGGGCCTTGGCCTCCTCATCGAATTTGCTTAAAAACTCTTCTGCCCAGAGTTTACCTGGACACTGACACTATAACATTGGTATGATGGGGTAACTGAACCCTCTTGCCACAGAAGCACATCCACAACTTTTTACCTTCCTTCCTGCAGCACCTTTGGTTTTTGCTGCAAGAATCAGGATAGTGAAGAATTCCTAATGAACAGTGAATTCCTACAGGTTTTCTGACACCCTTCATGACACAAGTGTCTTCATCTGTCTGTTTCTAGGCTCTGCAGGAGAAAAGGCATGCTTTAGTTACACAGGTGAGCAGGAAATCGAGATGCATTTCTGTGCCCTGCCCAGCACTGGGGTTAGCAAATTCTGGTTCTTTTCACTCATTCACAGTGCATTGCTAGTGCAATTTTCTTCTGTTTTCATAGAATCATAGATGGTTGGATTGGAAGGGACCTTAAAGATCATCTAGTTCCAATCCCCTGCCATGGGCAGGGACACCTTCCTCTAGACCAGGTTGCTCAAAACCCTATCCAAGCTTGCCTTGAACACTTTCAGGGATGGAGCATTCCCAGCTTCTCTGGGCAACCTGTTCCAGTACCTCATCACCTTCCAGTAAAGAATTTCTTCCTAGAATCTAATCTAAGTCCCTCCTCTTGTAGTTTAAAACCATTAAGGTTCCTATCGCTATCTGCCCGTGTAAAAAGTCACTCTCCCTCTTTTTTATTAGTCCCCTTTAAGTACTGGAAGGCCACAGTGAGACCTCCCCAGAGCCTTCCTTTCTGCATATTTTAGTTTATTCCCCTCTTCTCCCACCTCTCTCTGTTTCGTATAACCCCAGGGCACAGATTGACTCTCAGTGGCTGGGATGGAGCAGTGACATATCTGCAGCTCAGGGCTCTGTGTCCTGCAGCTGTGACTCAGAGCACACATAGCTGCATTCAAAAAACCCTTTCTCCAGGACATCACAATTCAAAAATAATTTCCAGTTCTATTATTATTCTCAGCCCAAGGCAATTGGTCTTCGGTGCAGCCAGCTCTGCCAGTCACTCCTGTTAAATATACCCAGTTTTCCTTCCAGTTTAGGGTTAACAAAAATTAAATTTGTGTTGCCAAATATAGGCAGAGATTTCATTCCCGTGAGGCCATGTCTGCATTATTGAATCCCAGTCTTTTTCATGTGAAACAAAAATATACCAGTCATATTTTCTTTTATGAAATAATATCCCACTGAATTATGTTTCAGGGGAAAAGGGCGAGTTTGGGTTTTCTACTGTGATCGCAGCACTGAGGAATGAGCATTATCCAGGCTCCAGAAAGAGAAAGGGAAATAGATGCAGAAGATTTGTGCACGGTAGTGTTGCTGCTCCTCATAGCTGAGTCAGGAAGGGTTTGGAGAATGGCAGGAATTGGATGAAATGTTCAGAACTTTGCAATATATGTAAATATGTAGTAACAAATTCCTCCAAAGGTATCCTCTGTCCTTGTTATTTGTTTTCCATTAATGTATGCTCTGATATGGGGATGCTAATGAAGAGTGGGAGGTTTGCAATCCAATTTGTGGGATTTTTTATTTTCCCCTACCCATATCAGTCTCAGGATCATCCTCTTGTGGATAATCCATAGAATCTGAAAGAGGAAGCAGAAAACATTAAATAACTCGCTCTTTCCCAATGCTTGTCCCAGTGCTAATCCATAATGTTGAGATGCTAAGCCGTGTCCATGTGTGCTGCTGTGGGATAGTGACATGCGTGGTGAGGCTGAACCAGGAGGAGTGGGAGCAGGGATCAGACCATGGCATGGGCAAACTGCCTTTGCAGCCCTGTGTAAAGGAGGAAAACCTGTAAAAACTGCTTTTAACACAACGAGGTCTTTAAGAACAGGCAGAAAAACACCTGTCATGGCACCTGGGATATACCAGTGCCGATGTGTTTATTGTGGCTATGTAATAGTTATGATCAATAGTAGTAACACACATTAATAATTAATAACACAATAATAATGATGTTAACAGTTAGGATTATTATTTCTGAACTTTATACATCAAAAATTTCAGTGCTAAGCCTTCTATTAGGCAAATCTGCTTTCACATGTAATAGGAAGTAGGGACCTCCAGGAACCTGGTTCTGTGTTATCTCCCTCAAACATGAAGGTAGGTATAGTTAAATATGGATCTCTATGTACATAACCAATCATTTTAAACAACTTTCATGGCCCGCAGAGGCATTTAGTAGGTAATAACTAAAACACAGTTAGATAAAAAATAGTTAAATAGTTTTAAATGTGACTCTTCTCCTGGCTTTTTGTTAAGACAAAACAAATGCATGAGGTTCCTGGGAGAATTACAGATATGAAGGGAGTGAGCTATCTGAAATACAGTTTTTCTGCCTTATCAGACTTCTTTTAAATGGCTTTTCTTCAAAATTACACAGAGTTTTGGAATTTCCCCTCCAAGTTTTCTGTCTGCACTTTTGGCACTTGCTGTACCTATGTGGTTTCATCCCAGAAGGGTACTGCAGACAAGTGTTGAATCTGCACAAATGTTTCCAAATCAAAACAGTCAAAGTGCTACTCTATTTCCCTGGTTCTCTGATGTTTAGAAATAAACATTGGCAGTGCTTATTTGGGGCGTTCTGGAGCATTTCTGTGCATGTCAGCAGCACACTCTCCTGCAGACTGGTGGAGCTTGCAATTTTGCCTGGTGACTCAAAAGTGCAGGCTTGGAAATAGTATTTAAAAAAAAAAAAAAAAACGGAAAAGAAAAAACAGAAGTCCTACATGGAACACCTGCAGTATCCATATATTGAATGGCACCAGTGCATGGCACCTGATGGTCCATAGGGACAGCTGGAGCAGAGCCTGGTGCCAGCCTGAACCTGTGCTGGCCATGGCACAGCATCACCTGGGTCCCAGCCAGCATACAAGTGCTGTTTCACACGTGCCCTCAGTTCTCTCCCTGTTTTTTTTTCCCACCTTGCACGAATCTCCTGTCCCTTCCTCGCACATCTTGTTGCCTCCTACTTCCCTCAGCGGAAGATATTTTTTCCATGCCTTGCCTAATCCTATGTGTAAAAACTCCCTTAACATCTCTACTCTTTGATGGCATGTTTTGCTCTCACCCAGAAAACAAATTCCAATATCTAAATTTCCAAAATTATTTTGTTTAATCATTCACTACTTCTTATCTTGCCTGTCTTCACTCCCTTCTTATAAGTCTTGATTTGGTTCTTTTAAGATTTACTGCGGCGTACAAATTGTTTCTATTTGTATCTGTGAAGTCATTTGTGAGGTGTCTGGGAAAATTTGCTTTAAAAACATAATAAGAAAATAAACAACATCAAGGAAAGCTAAGCTGGCTTATTGTCAATCCATTTTCCACCTTAGAAGGATTTCTTTTTTTGCATCATTTGCAGTATTGCCTTATTTACATTATTGCCTTTTTCTGGGAATCGCTCCAATGGTGGGACTAAAGGGTCATAATTTGATGGAATGCGGTGACGGTGATGCCAGATAAAATGTGCATGCACTGTTCTTTTTGGTTAATGTTACTGAGATAGCAGGGTGGTGGAGAAAATGGATGACCTACTTTTATCCTCTGCATCAGAGGTACGTTTTACAAGGTTGTGAAACTGTTCTAAAATACATGCAAAATCCAAATGGGATCACCCCCGTGACTTCCATTTACACTGGTGTAAGTAAAATCAGAATTGCAGAGTAAAGATAAAGCACAAATATTTTTGTGTCTGCAGCATAGCTCCACCCTGCTATTCTTGGGAAACTTCATGTCCAACTCTGCTGTGAAATGGCATTCAATCATCCTCAACTGCTTTTAATTATATTAGTGGTGTTATTGTAGTTGTTATCATCTAAGGAGATGACTGAAGCCCTATTTATACAGAAAATATGATTCATTGGACCAGCTGATACACTGACAAGCTTTTTGACATATAAGCCTGAAAAAGGGTCTGTGTGCCTGAAAACATACCTGCTTTTTTTCCCCTAGACTATCAGTTTGTTCTAATAAAAGGCATTACCTCTCCTTGTAGACTTTGTCTCATTTAATTATATTAGCACTGAAAGCAGCTAAACTGAATTTCACAAGATAATTTGTTTTGTCCCCAAACTGTGCTACCAGCTCCCTCTGGAAGCTCCCTCTGTTTCCAAACAGAGCTAGAACACCAGGTTGAAATTATTAACAGATACATATTAACTCCTTTTAATGAAAAATATCAGAAAGAGCATAATGAAAACTATCAAAAAGAGTACAAAGCATCAGACTTTGGGCTTTAAATAAATCTTTGTCTTTGAGAGACAGGACTGAGGCTGATAAGGGTTGTGCCTACACATACTTGTGCAGGGGCTGCCCTTGCTCAAGGTACATGAAGGGACTGCTGTTGGTGCCTTGTTGGGTCTGAATGGGCCCCAGATCTGTCCCAGTGAGGCAGCTCCTGTATCTCCACCTTGCTGCATAGTCATTTTCACATTGACCCATTTCTCTGTCTGGTAGAAGCTCAAAGCAGCAGCCCCAAAACACTTGAACTCATTGTATTTCAGCTCAACACACGCAAGAATCGTCCAAAATCTTTGGCCAAAATAATTCCTTAACAAGTTTCCAGCCGAATTTGTAGGCTCAAGGGAGTCCACGCATCACAGATAAGCAGCCAGACATTTTCTGTCTAACTTTGCTTCTAATTACAAATGGGCAAACATAATGGATGGAGTCATTAATTGCTCAAAAATAACACTGGGAATTTGATGTAATGGGATCAATGCTAAGATACAATGATGAGAAATGCAAGTATTCAGTGCATGGGCAAAATACAAGCTTCTTGGCTAGCAAAATGAAAACAATTTTTAATGCTTTCTTGTACCTTGACTGCACAGGGTTTAACATCATTTGACTTTAAATATTAGAGAATGGCTTTGTTTTGATCACATGCGCAGTGGCCTCCTCATAACATTTATTCCTCAGGAGTAAGGATTTTATTTAAAGCAGAATTTGCAGACTGAAAGGTATAACTTCTCCTTTTTTTTTTTTTTTAGAAAGAAGCTTTCTATATTTTGGTATAAGTGCTTGCTCCCTCTTTCTCTTTCTCCACAGCTTGTTTACTAAGGGAATAAAAACTTGACCTTGAGTTTAAGGTCTTTAGTGTTTCAGACTGTGCAGTCAGCAGAGAGTAAGGGGAAAAATCAATGTGTAGTATATTAGACAAGTAGAAGACTAATGCATAAGTGCTAGGAACTCATCCTGGAAATGGAAACAACTGAGATAGTTCTTAAAGGAGAGCATACCCCGCTGATGCATCTCTTGTGGTTAAAACTCCCCATTTCACCTTCTCCTTTCTGCACCCTTGCTCTCTCCAGCTGTCTAACACACCCTTGGGGCCATAAAGAAGATGGGGATGCACCAGAGCCCTCCAAAGATACTCACCTCAGCTGGGTGAGAGCTGGAGCCAGGGGACAAAGCAGTGGCTCATGTCTTCACCTCCTGCCAGATCTGCCTCCACATCTGTGACTCTGGGTATTGCAGAGGTCCTGTCAAGATCTCCAATAAAAGAGGCATGTCAAAAGAATCAACAAGCCAGGTGAGAAAGGGCAGCACAGTGGAAAAGAGATGTGATGCTGTTAATGAGGATGTCAGCAATTGATAAGATTGTGTTTGTCACCACTGGGCTCACAAAGTACCTTGTCTGTGCTGTGTATTGGAGAAACTCTGCTGTTTCCCTGCCATTTCTCGATTTATGGAGTGAAATCCTAGCTGAGCTGTCTCAGTGCACTGTTGGGAGGTCAGGGAGGCAAAGTCAGACTTCATCCACCAGTAATGCCTTTCCAGGAAGCCCTATGGATCATTGCCATTTAAATGCAAATCAGGTTTGGTTCAATATATCTAAATACCAGTGAAATGTCCTCAGTGATAATAGAAGACTGTTAATACATATGAGTATGAAATTCTTAATTAATTAGATGACATTAGAGTACCAGTTGTGTTCTCAAAACAGCTCAAAAGTACTCTTTTAAAGGAAATTAATATTTAAAAGGAAAAAAATGCAATAGCATCCTGAAGTCTAAATTAAATGTGTGTACCTTCATGGTTTTTACAAGTGTTTTACTCATAATTTAGTGTGCCAGGAAAGTGTATCATAGGTGTTTTCTGCAACAGTGGAGGTTGCCCTGGGAAGTGCACCATCTATCAGGCTTTCCTTCTGAGCCTGATTCCCCTGCTTAAACAAGGACCTTATGGAAAAATATCTTTTTTTTTCCCCTTGCAAATAATCTGCTGGAGGAATGAGAAGGGAAATTGCACAGGTAAGGAGAAGACACAACCTCTGGTGCAGGGTACCTCTCTGCAGGTAGGGGAGCCCATCTGTCCCCCAGCCTGTCATGGGCAGAGGCTCTGTGCGAGCTGCAGGCAGCACTCTGGGACAGCAGCACTCACAGAGGTGATATTTGTGCCCCACTGCAGGAATCAGGTGCCACATTTACCCATTTCACAGGATTATCAGGTTAACATTCCCACAACTGGAACATTTGGGGTCACATCCCAGATATTGCAAATGATGGTCATGACCAGGGAACGTCCCCATGCAAAGAAAGAACCTGTGAGGTTAATGTGAAAACAGCTGACTGTAACAGTAACAGCCATTCCTCAAATAAATTAGGCCCACATATGTACATCCTTATTAGCCAGTAATCCATAGGTGTCGTCAAACAATTTCCATTTTCTTTCTTTTGTTACAGAAAATTTGGCAGTAGACAGCTAAAGTGAACTTCAAACTGAAGCCCTCTGAGAAAGCCATGTTGTTGTGAAAAAGCATCATTTAGGGTAAGTTGAGAAACCAACTGCTAAAATTAAGTTACTTTTTCCAGGACAGAAGAATTTATAGACCAAATCTTCAATACAAATAGTCTCCACTAGATTCCCTTGCTTTTAAAATTGGGTTCCACTAACTTTTATTTATCCTGCTTCCTCAGGACTGCACAAATTAGACAAAAATAGCATGGCAGCCTCTTTTCAGTTTAAACACAGAAAGCAAGTATGTACAATGTCTAGCATGAATAGTTTCAGCCATGGTTTTATTTCCATGACTGTTTCAGAGCTCCAGATGTTACTACTCAAAACCCACCCTCTATAACAGCAGGGCTTCTTCAGTACCACTGTGTTATAAACAACACTAATAGTAGTAATAGTAGCGGGTAGTTCTTTAAGTTATCTCATATCTTTCTTCAATTTTGCTCTTGCAACACTGTGTCAGGACGTTTTGTTGGAGCTGATGGGAAGAAGGGGTATTGATTTTCTCAAGATTGCTGGCTTTTTCTCATCCTGTTTAGTGCTAAGGGCTGGTATGACTCACGCCGGGAGCGCGGCACAGTGCAGGCATGGCTGGGACTGGGGTTGCAGCAATGCCTGCTCGCTCAGACAGTTCACAGCAGGGACCTTGCTTGAAATCTCAGTGTATTTTTAGTTGAGCCATGTGAGGGATGAAAGTAGGGCATCAGCGCTCAGCAGAACTGCACAGACAGGTTTTGCATACGGAGCAAAACTGGAGAATGCAGTGGGGGTTGGGCTTTTCCCTTTTTTCCTTTTATTCTGCTGACTTTGTGCAAAAGTTGAACATCAGGTTTTACCCAGTGAACTTACATGAGTTTGTACAATAGATGTGTGAGAGAAAAATGAGCCTGTTCAGAGCCAGAGCAGGACCAGCCAGGTCTGAATCACCAACAGCCCCATGGGGGACAGTGAGAGAACTGGGGTGGGAAGGGTTTCTGCAGCTTCTTCAAGATATCCTCTCAGTGTTCCTGGCTGGGAAACTGAGCTGGGATACCGGCATAGCTTGAGGTACTTCTCTCCAGCCTTATTCTGTGGTCTGGAAAGCAATTTGAATGGAAAATGAAGAGAGTTTGAGGACAAATCAGTGAAGGAAAAATGGGACTAATACAAGAGAAGAAGAAATTAAAGGAGCGGAGTCTGGGCTTGAAAAACTCTTCAGTATCAGCTTTCTCCCCACGAAAAGGAAGTATTTTATTTTCCCTGTAAGGAGGTGAGATGAACAGCAGGGAATATTGTTGTGGCAAGAACACCTGGAGACGTGTGAGCTGCAGCGAGAGCTCGCTGGCAGGGATAGCAATGGCATAATTTGCAGCAAACATCTGCAGTTGGCCCAGCAACCATCTCTCCTCATTAATTAGCAGAAGCAGTAGGTTTACCAGAGAGTCCCATTGGCTTTTGCCTTGTTACTGTTCCCCTTAGCTAATGAGCCCTCCTCCTCCCTTCCTGCTGGGTGAGGTATATCCAGTCTGACCACAGAACAGGTACAGAAGTCCAGTGTGCATGAAAGGAGGTGACGGTGCTTGCCGTCATTTTGTGCATATACCCTGCAGGTCATATTTACTACAACCACATGATTCAACAGCAGTGGGCTGTAGGCCTATGGAGATAATAGCAGAGGTTCACTGATGACTCCCCTGTCTTTCCCAGTGCATCTAATTTTATGCTGCAAGGCATGCAACCATGTATGTACGGTTCTGGTTTTTACTCTCTGAAATTGTTTTGGATTATATGTAGTTTATTCACAATTCTGCTTTGGTCCTCCAAGCTGACAAATGCATTCTTTCACCTTGCCTCATTTTCTCTGCCTGGAAATAAGACCTGTGGCGCTGTCCTTCAGGAGTGATTCGATTTCCACCAGTGAGACACTATCATAACCCAACTCTGTTTAAATCCATTTACACAATATAGTCCAGTTATGCAAGAAAACAATCTGTGGATCAGTACACAAGGACCCTGAGGGTGCCTTTGCCTGGCCATTCCATGCCATATCCATTGAGCACTGTCCTGGTCGTGAATTGCTGCAGCGAAGGAGAAATTAATACAAGGCAGAGGAAAGCAGCAAGTTCCCAGCAAGCTTAGCTTTCTTTTCCAGATTTGCACTTCAGATCAGATGTCAACTCCTGCATGTGGCTAAGGGACTGCAGGCTGTCACATGGGGAGCCCCAGGTCTTGGTGCAGGAGAGCTTCCCTCAGGTGGCGGCTGCACAGCCCTGTGGGTCCTGCAGCATCCCATTTGCCTACACACAGTGCGAGCATCAGGCAGCCTTGCTGAAGTAATTTCATGCACAGTTTAATTATTTCCATAGTGGGGAGGGGGACTTATTCCAAGAAAACCCGATCCAAAATGATCAAGGTGGCTTAATAACACGAGGCAAATGGCAGTGCTATGGCCCTGCTAGACAATAGCAAAACACATTCGGATGCGCAGCTCAGACCTTGCTGCATTACACATGTAATTAGGTTGTTTCCATGGTAATGATCTAATTATGGTCTTCTTGGCTTTGTGTAATCACATTTGCTGCATTTTGGCAGAGCTGTTTTCCTTATTTTTGAACTGCAACACTTGGCAAGATGTTCTTTCTAAAGCCGAATAATAATTTCTGCCTGATGGAAACCGACAAGTCTGTGAGCTTTTATTTAAAGCAAGGTTTAAGATACAAGAGAAGACAAAACTATATATATATATAGTATATCTATAATATATATGTATATATAAAGAAGGATTTTTATCCCTGTAATTTTTATTCCTCCTTCCTTCCTATTTTTTTTTGTGAATTCTTAAAATAATGAATTGTAGCAATGACTCCCACATGGGAGTGGAAACTCCAGAGACCTTTCTTCTGTTCCTGGGATTAGTGATGGGCTGACCTTAGGGCATGAGATTTCACCTCTCTCTGTCTTATTTTCCCTGTATGGGGACTATATTGACTTTATTGACTTCAGAAAAGATGCATATGCAAAATGTGCATTATTTCTCATAAACTATTTTAGCTCCTGGTAAGAATGATACCTTGGAGACAGCTGGTGAAATCCTGGCCCTGTAGAAATCCAAGGGCAAACTCTTATTGATTTCCAGAGTGCTGAGGTTTCCCATGTGGCTGTTCAAAACATCAGATACAAAAAGCCAAATCTAGCAGCAGGGATTCTCCACCCTGCTGCCCTAGAGATGGGCAAAGAGGGTGGTGTTGGACTTTGGAGACATGTGCAGTACCTCTTTTCACTGCCACAGCACTGCCGGGGAACCCTGCTGATGGATTTGTTCACGAGTTACCAAACCCACCCTCCCTAGAGCTCAGCTCATCCCCCTGTGTTATAGGGTGCTTTTAGGGAGGTGCAGAGTTCAAGGCTCTGCTAGACCCAATGCTCGTAGGGATTTCCTGTGGTCCGTGCTCTGTTGTGCAGGAGAGGTGCTTATTATAGCCTGTAATCTCTCCTAAGGCAACTCCTTCCTTGAAGTCAGCTGCAGGATCTGTCTATTGCTTATCACTTATAAAGATTTGTAAAGCTTTCTTGCAAAACAAAAGGTGTATTTCTAGCTTGAGCAATAAGGGATCTGGAGAAAGACAGGAGATGAAAGGTCAAGCAAGAGGAGCTTGTGAAACCCCATTGGAGCAGAACTGCAGGCTGTAGTCAGCCAGAAGCTTGTACTGCAATTGACAGGGCTATTCATGGAAAGGGTTTTGATTAGAGTTGCCATGACAATAGGAAACACCTAAAAAAGATCTATGAAATGTTATATCGGCATCAAGCCAAGAAGTTAAGCCAAATCCCACACTCTGGTTATTCCTATGAGTCAGTGGCTTTCATCATAACATTGCTAAAAGAAGGATTTGCTCCTCTGACTTTGAAGATTTGGGAAAATAGGTATGAAATGTAAATTATGATAGAAAAGATTCATGCTGCAAAGAATTTGCTGTGGAAGGATGTTGGAAATCTTGCAAATACTGTTTTCAGCTCTTGCTTACTGTAGTGCACATACACACACCAGAGTCTTCTGATTCTGATGGACAGGTGGGTATAACTGTGTTCTGAATGAATACAATATAACACCCACTCTGCAGGTCCTCTAGGGTCCAGGGATTGAAATTTCCATCTCTAAACCTTTACAGAGAGTTTTCAAATCCAAAATGAGTGGCACTGAATTTCATGGACCCAGCAAAAAATAATTCACTTTTGAAAGCAGTGTTTTCTCCAGATATCAGAGGTGAGAAGAAAACCTGATTGTTGCCATTTTTGGAATGAATAGTGATGTGAGGGAGGTTTTTATTTTTCTTCATTTTATGTATCTCTGAATACAGGATCCCTGGAGCTTACAGCAAGGACCAGAGACTGTATCCCCTGCCAATATGTTTGGGTTTTTTTCAGAACTGACCAGGCTGTTAGCCCAGAGAAAGTAAGTTATGCTGTTGAGCCATATGCTTTCCTGTTATGTTCTGCAGAGAATAAATCTAACTGTGATTAGCTATTGCCACTTCAGTTTTAACAGATTGACACCTCTCAAATGCCAAGATATACCCAAATAAGCCCGAAACAAATGCTTGTGAATGGACAGGCAACTGCATAGCAGTCATGGTGAAAGTCAAACAACAGCAGTGGAGTGGGGTGGGATCTCAGGTCTGCTCTGTTGTTTCTCCTAGTGATGTGAAGGCTTTTTCTGGGGACCTTTCAGTGGGTCACAGGTCACTGACTTGTACACCTTCCTTGTGGAGCAGGTGGGTATGAAACGTACACTCTGATGGAACATTGCTTGACTCCAGAGAGAATAATGGCATGTTAATGTGAGCCTTGCTCCCTAGAACTGCTGGTTCTTGTACTTTGGCTCTGGCTGTGGTATGGGAGGACATGGAATAGCATATTTTACTGTGCAGGCTGCACAGATGCCCCTGCTGTGCAAATCTTCACGTGCGAATCGCAGTTATCACCATCTCTTGCCTTCAAGGTATTGCACACTTTAGGACTGAAATCAGAGTTGAGGAGCCTGTCCTCCTTTCCACAAGCCTGTGAATTTCATTAATGCCACCAAGGGGTTTATGTCTGCCAGTACCAGACCCCCCCCAATTTATTCTTCCCGTGTTTCCTGCTTTTGCAACCCAGATATTTGCATAACACAGAGCAGCAATGCCAAGTGCCAGTGCCTCTGTTCCTGCTGCACAGGTTCCATATGCTGCCTATCTCTGTCAATCCCAGGGAGTTCTACCATTGCAGGAGGACAATTTTCAGACTGTATGGGTGTAAATTAGAGCTGACAGTCTGCAGCTTTAATTCATGGACTGAAGCTGATCCTTGCTCACACCCTACCCATCAGATAACCTTAGCACCATGATCAATACAGCCAGGTAATTACAACTAGTAGAAAAGCTAAGTATAGTTTCCAGTTTTTTTTGCACTGAAACAAAGTCCTAGTGATATGTTCCTTCCCAGGCTTATACAGTTCTCCTTTATTACACTGGGAGCTCACACAAGCCTAATACTATATAATAGTTTTTTCATGAACACCCTCAAACAGAAATTCCCTCTCATCTAAATCTAGCTCATCTATCTTGGTGTGAATCTCTAATTCTGCATGTGTAGGGGGGAAACTATTTCCCTGTTGTTCTAGTGCCAAATACAGTAACATCAACAGCCAGAATGAGAAAGAAATTGAGAAAAAAGGAAAACCTGATTCATGAAACTTCAGAGATTTCACCTTTGGGCTTCGCTACCTAAAGCTGGTTGATATAATTTCCCACTTGTACCTGGTCACTCCAGATCATGTTTCTCAAACATATGCTGCCCTTTTGCTTTTCACATACTTGCTTTGCTAACGATCAAGAGAAGCTTGTCCCTTGCAGGCACTGACTTGGGAAGAGATACTGGCAAGCAGCAAGCCATTTCACAGTGCCCTGGAAAGAATTAGGGACATCCTGATTTTCTGTGTCAGGTGGAGCACCAGGAGGAACACTGCTGCTGACCACAAACATTGACTGCCAAGCCTAAAGGACATGTCACCGTTCAGTGCATGGTGTTAAGTGAAACATGAGTGCTTTACTATTTTCACTTCACATTATACAAAATAAACAAGGTCCTCGAACAGGACAGAAGGAACAGCTCAGTGATAAATAAAACTCACCTCTGTGCACCAGAGGAACACAAGTAGGTGATCCCTCTTCATGGGAAAGGTAATGTCAAGGTCTGATTCCTAGGACCTCTGGAGTTAAAGAGCAGTACTAACCCTGCAATGGCAAGGAAGCAAAATGACTTCAATCACTAATTGCACTGCTATAAATTCTCTGCTATGACAAACTTTTGTCTGCGCACATAGTTGTGAAGAAGCCATGATCAACATGGGCTGTAGTGCACATATACACACACACACACAGCATATGTACACACAGAGAGATCAATAGATTGCATATGGTGCACGTGGCATAATTCATGACTCTTCTTGAAGGCTGTCACAAATCTGAGATGTATTGGGTGAGAAGAGTACTGGGGTAGTCTTTTAATTAGTCCACAGCTTGGCTGTGTTGTAAAATTTACTCTCTGACTTTGCATCCAAAATTTATAACCTTTTAAATCAAAGGAACATCTCAGACTCCGAGTTTTTGCTAATCGGAGGTGTTAATGATAAAAGCACGAGCCTGGAAAAGTGACATGTTAGGCAATTATTCATAATATTCAGAACTGTTTCTCAGGCCAATGCGTTGCTCTATAAAAATTAATTTGAAAATATATGGGGCTCCCAGATGTCTTACTCATACCTGGATATTATCCGCTCGGAGCCGGTGGAGGGTAGGTTGCCCTTTGCCCATCTGTGGTGAATCCTTCCCAGGGCTGCTGTTAAATGAGCAGAGTATGGCTGTCACAGAGCCTTCAGGTACAACCATATTAGAGAGGAACAGCTCCTGGTGGCCACACTCAGGGCTCAGCAGCCTTAGTGAGCACTAGACCCCAGGAGGACAAGTATGGCATTGGCTTGAGGGGATTTGGGGTGCTGGAGTAGATGACTGTGGCTCTTGGCCATGTGAATATTTTGCTTCAATAAGACACACATTAGTGTCTCTTGGCTTCTTGACAGCTGTGTCCAGGTGTGCCCTACCCATTGTCAAGATGGGAAGGAGAAAGGTGTCTCCAAAGTCGGTTTGAAGACATACTGAAACAGCTGCTCTCTGAAAAAGTTTGTGTTGTGCAGTTGTTCCTTCCTGACAGGTAGTTATGCTGCATGGCTTTTTCAGACATCAAAATGTTACTGAAGTTGATGGCAAAAGCAAAGTCAGACAACCTTGTGTCACTGCCAGGGGCCACCATGGGAGTGGTGCAACAAGTGTCCTTGCTACCTGAAAAGTAACTTATACAAAAAGAGAGCCAATATGGGATTGACTGGTAGGGAGTCGTTGAAAAACATTTATAAAAATTTAACCTCCCTTCATCTCCCAAATCAATTTGTTTTCAGTTATTTTGAAAAGTTTATTTTCGGTGTTGTCCAATTACAGGCTGTCTTGCAATGAGCTTTCCTTTCAAGCTACACAGTTCTTTCATATTGAAATTTTTCATTTGGAAAATGTTTAAAGGTGCATTTCAATCATTGAAAACCCTTTTCTTTCAAAAATATTGAAAAATATTGCTTAAACCAGCCACTAAATATTTGTGTCTGCTATTCAGTGATTTCTAAGCACAACTGCTGAAAGTCTTAAATATCACTACAGCAAATTAACTGGAATATCCTTTGCTCTTTAGAGTAGGGCCCAGTAGTGTACAAAGAGAAAGGCAACAACACAAGAGGCTGACTTTTGACACCAGACATACTCTTTTTTGCATTTATTACATCTATATCTAGACTACAAATAGGTGATTAGAGTTTCCCATATTAGATAGATACCGAGTAGTTTGCAGGGTCTAAGTGGTCGCTATGTTTGGTTTGTTCATTTGTTTTTTAATCAGCTCCAGTTTATTCCCCAGTATTGAGGGATTTGAGGCAACTGCACTGCAGGTTGTGATCATCATGGGTGAATATGGCTTTATTTGCAAAAAAGTAATGGAAGTCCCTTGTTACACTGGGTGATGGCTTTACTTTGTGGTTAAAAGATTTTTCAACTTCACCAAAGAAAAAGAAAGAAAGAAAGGCCCTTTCTTTCATGGGTATGTATCGATAGGACAAGGGTTAATGGCTGCAAATTGAAAGAGAGTAGGTTTAGATTATATATGAGGTAAAATCTTTACTTGTGAGAGTGTGAGACATGGGTAGGGGCTGCCCAGAGAAGTCATGGATGCCCCATCCCTGGAAGTGTTCAAGGCCAGGTTGGACAGGGCCTTGAGCAGCCTGGTCTAGTGGAAGGTGTCCCTGCACATGGCAGAGTGGTTGTAATAGGATGATCTTTAAGGTCCCTTCCAACCAGACCAGTCTCTGATTCTATGAACAGAAGGAGTTTCATGGATACTTTTGCATATTTCCAGTAACCATTTCCATTTGCAGAAAACAGTCATAAGAAAAACCCATACAATGCTTGGATATTTCAAGGTCCTTGTTGCAAAGGTGCAGGTGGCTGTGCTCCTGTAGGTCTGTGTGTTCTGCAGGTTCCCAAGACTTCAGCCTCTTTGGAAAGCCCAACCTGCATTCCCTGACAGAGCCCTGTCTGGAAAGGATTTTGCCCCCATGAGGAGGGACCAGCAGATGCTGTTGGCTATGGGTAAAAGCCTGGCAGCAGTGGAGAGCCTGGGGAAAGCCCATTAGTTAAGAGCTGAGGCACCTGATGCTGTTATCGCTAATGCCTTCAGCACAGGACAGGGCTGCAATCAATTTTATAATAAATCAACCCCATTTTCTAATATGAACCAATTTATCTGCCAGG
This sequence comes from Chiroxiphia lanceolata, assembly GCF_009829145.1. NCBI lineage: Eukaryota > Metazoa > Chordata > Aves > Passeriformes > Pipridae > Chiroxiphia > Chiroxiphia lanceolata. The sequence continues at coordinate 6,887,060 of NC_045646.1, forward strand.
CTGACTTGCCAAACACTATTAGAGGCTGAGGTCAAACTGAAAAAGACATATCATGTTTTCAGCTTCTGCTCCTAACTTCGTGTCTCCAAGGCACACTCTGCAGTCACTGGTTCACAGCTCTTCCCCCTCCCTGGAGACTTCTCCTTCAGGAGACTCCCATTTAGAGACGACGCAGACACAGCAGGAATGATGTGTTTAATGCCAGACACTAACACCACAGCTAAGTCTGAAGCTATCACCTGTCTTTTGTCACCACTGTACAGTATTTATAGAGATGGAATGAGAAGATATTTGGAAAGCTGGATTTGCAGCAGAACCAAGATTGTGTTATGATTTTTGTCTGTGTTCATTTAGGCTACACCTCTGGTGGAGACACCCAACTTAAAGAATTAGCTACGGTAAAAAAGATAGGAGAGAGATTTGAGAATGCTATTTATAGAAAGAACACACGGAGATGACCATAAAAATGATTAATGCATAACAAACATGGATAGCATTTGTCTAAGGATACACAAAAGAAACAAAGGAATCTCTGCCTTGAATGGTCATTGTACAGCACAGGCTCGTGGAAAATTCACACACACATGAGTGAGGAGCTGAGAGCTGCTGGCAGCTGGGAGCTGTGGGCTGCACCAGATGAAAACACACTGATGTTTAACTATTCATCTGATGCTACAGAGAGGCACAGTCAGCCATTGCCATCCCCAGACAGGCAGAGAGTATTGATTATCCCGTTCAGAAGAGTTAAGGTGTTGCTGAAAGCTAGAACAGTAATAATTGCATCAGCAGTCATCATCCTGGGTGAGCATGCACGTGAGCGCGCATGTAAACAAAGGATGAGAGGTGCATTCCAGGGGAGGAGAAGCAAGAAATGGGAAAAATGGGCTTAGCCTAAAGGAAAACTTGGTTCAGAACAACATAACCAAAACTGCAGGGAAAAAAGGCACAGGGTTAACTAGCAGCATTCTCTAACAACACGACTACCATGGCAGCAGCACAAATGCCACCAACACTCAGGCATCTCTGTGCAGCAGGTAAGCTTTTTCCATACTTGTTTCCTTGCAAATACATACTTGCACCACTATTTCCATTATACTGATGGGAATAAAATCCGGATTTCAGTAGGTGTTTAAGGAGAGACTTCACAATTTACAGTGATAGCAACAAACCAGTCAGAACAATTTTTTTAAAATCAAAAGTCTTAAAGAGAAGAAAGCCAAAGCATTGCAAATGTAAATCTGGGTGAAGCCTCACTGCACAGAAAGGCCAGTCACTAAAAATTTCAGTGACATAGGCAGTTACTGAAGATGCCAAGGAAGGTGGCTTGTTTGATTCTTCCATGCAAAGTGAATTCCCTCCTGTGCATTTTTGGAAATCTTTTGATTTTGCACTTACAGCACTTACCTACTGGAAAATAGCTCAGGAGTATTGACAAGCCCAAACTCTTATTATTTCTGGTATCTCATTTCAAACAAATATCCCTTAGTATTCTTTCCTAACGTTAATTTTTAAAAAAGTGTTTTCCCGGCAGAAAAGAAATGGTCAAATCTGCAGTAAAGAAGATTACTTATGGCAGACTTTTAAAAAATTAGGCGTACAAAGGCATAAAAGGAAGGATGTACTCTCTTAACCTTTCCCTTCCAAAGAAGCTGACCTTCTTCTATCCTAGATTTTATCTAGCTGATGTATATCTTCATATGCAAATCTGATTTGATACAAAGCCTGCTGAACTCAGTAGAAGGGTTTCCACTGGCATTTATCAGCACCCAGCCAAGTCCATACTACTAATGAAATTTCTTAGATAGTAATAATAACATTATGAGTGGTGTCACCTTTGTTATAAATCCAGGTACATTAATATTAAATTTGGCACTACCTTAGAATTTCTGAAACTTTGGTCCAGGGAGTTCTTCAACTTAGCCATGAAGCTGACTACAATTAAAAAAAAATGCAGCAGGAAACTGGGAAAAATGGTGACAGTCTATAATCCGTATTCTGAATGAAAGTGCAATGAAAAGAATAGGTTCCACAGAGCAACCACAAATTACTTCACCATGGCCTCACAGATCGTAAGTGGTTTGTGCTGGTGACTTGGGTGTCAACAGCCAAGAAGATGCAATAATATTATTCAGAAATTTTATCCGTGTGATTTTTGCATATTGTTAAAATTGAAAAATTGAAGAAAAAATTATTCTGGGTTGTCATGAAGTTGTTCTTCCCCTTTCCCCCCTCCAGACATAACCCACACAAACCAAAGATCTAAAAGCATATATTCAGTTGACTGAAGTCTGCTTCATCCCATCTTCAGCTTAACCTTTTGAAGCAATGAAAATTTAAGATGGACAGTGCATTTATGCACTGCAACAAATCTGGATGAGGGCACTGCTGGAGCTCTGTGTCAGCTGAGCCAGACAGGAGGCAGGGAGGGTGACGACAAAGGCATGGCTGGTGGCTGGGGATGTCACCTGGTGCATCCCTTAGCAGAGGCTGCTCCATTACTGGAGAGAAGAGAAAAGGAGAAGCCCTGCTGACCTTTAGGCTGTACTTGCCCCATCTCAGCCTGGTGCAGGTGCAAAGGTTAGGACACCTCTCACAGAGCTGGATGGTCACAGTGACCCATTTTCCCAACAGCTTCCACATGAGGCTTGTTTGGAAAATCGCTCCTTAGGAATAAGCATGTCAGGAAACTCTGCAATAGCAGTAAAATACCTGCTATGAAGTGAGTTGTAATTTCTTTCCCCATATAAACCTACCTGTAGAAAATGATCCCACAGCCACTTACATTAAACTGTCAGTGAGCACATCCCTTAAAAGCTTTTTATTCTGGTTTTAATTTATGGCATTTGACAGGGAAGAGAATTGAACATCGCTGATTCCAGCACAGCTCAGCTGATTTGCTCTGGCCGAGTGCTGGGCCAAGTGCCCGACAGCCCAAGCTGTATATCCTGTTTTTTCATTAACAGACATTCTCACTCCACCACCTCTACACTCTGTTTTTATCTGGCTAATGAGCTCTGGAAACCATTAGGTGTCTTTCTCCATTAGCCATTAAGAACAGGCACATACAAGTATTTGAGCAAGAAGTTTTCTCTGGTTGCATGACACTTCCTCTCCTTTTTTTCTAAATGTTCTCATTTATCCCACAATGTTTTAGACACTCTGGGATGGACAGTGTACCAGGAGTGCTGTGGTCCTTCTGGCTGTGGCAACTGGGCAGGATACGATCCCAGTAGGACCACTCTCACTGAGAGCAGCTCACGGTTCGTGACCCCTCGGGCTCCATCGACCCCTTTGGGGACATTTGTGAAAGACAGCTAAAAAGGAAATTCTCTTTCAGTTGGCTTCAATTTACTGCAACTGTAGCTGCAGCTCCACTGGAAATTGGTGTCAGCAATCACTGAAACTCAAACACAGAACCACCTTTAAACTTAAGGAGAAAAAGACCAAACCTTGGGATACTCCAGAGGTGTGTGCCTGTAAGCAGCTGGTAGCAAATCCTGACTTTTGCAGGGGAAAATATCTGCGCTTTTTTAAGAGCCTGGACCCTGTTTCTGCTTGGTACAGGGCAAACCTGGGGCAGACCCTCCACAGGGTCCCAGACTTTCACCACTATATGATCACTGCTGCATCAGACACTTCAATGTCATAGCATCGGCTCATTAGTAAGGGGAAAGAGCTTCCCTTGATTAGCATTACTGTCTGATCAGTAGGTATTTAAGGAAGGAGTCTTTGAGTGTTGCCTTTTGTGGTATGTGCTAGGACAGCCCAAGTTTTCTGCCCCATAGACACAGACGTGGTGTGGGACAGGGAATCTTGATCCTGTCTCCTGAATTCAACCCAGGAATAGACTTCAGGAGCAAACAACCAGTCAATCAATGCAGAAGACAAGCAAGAAAATCCTGCAAAATCTAGGGAAAGTCTCCTTCCTGCAGCTATAACCACCCACCATGGTGTGCTGGACACCATCACCTGTATGCTAAGGGAGCCTTGTTGAGATGAAAACTTCAAACAATTTAGTGGGACAGTACATCAGGGCCTCTCCTTGCATTTCTTTGTTCAGTGTCAGGAGCGACTGTGCCTGGGCTGGTTATATTTATAAAACTTCAGTGAGCAATATGAGTGTTGCAATCAGCTCTCTGTGCTAAATGTGGCTTTGGCAGATAGTCTCCAGCTGCACTAAGTCCCCTTCCTTAGGGAAGGAGAGTGTCTCAGACTGTCTATCACCCCGTTTGCTCTGGCCAGCCTCAGCATGTGGCAGCACCTGCTGCCCCCAGAGGCTTTTGGCAAGGCTGTATCTCAGTCAGCAATGCTGTGAGGAAGGCAGGAGCAAGTCAGAAACAAAGTTAACATGCAAAGAGGAGCAAAAAAAAAAGGAAGTCAGTCCTGATAAAGCCACCTTTATTCTCTTTTATTCTTATTTATGTATTGAAAAGGTCAGGCCAGTCACTGCTCACAGCTTTGGGCATCTCGTTTGGCTGGCACATCTGAGGCAGTACTTGATGGATTCCTGGGTTGGAAACATGGCTTTCAGAGGGCAGTGGTCTCCAAAAATCAGGCAGAGATGTTGGGAAATACCAAGGGGAAACCTGGGGCAAGCAACATGGCTGGGCTTATAGACCTGGAAAACCGGGAAGACAGCAGTGAAACCATCGCTCCAGTGGCACATATTTGAGCCTCTGCCAGGGGAAAACTTCTGAGGTTTAACTAACAAATGGAGGCATTTTTCTGCCACAAAGAAGCTCTCTTTTGGGTCTGGGTAACCTAATCCACTTGCAGTGCCGACAACGGCTTGTGGAAATATTTAGCAGATGGAAGGGGAGGGAGGCAGGGCAGAGTGCCAGGGATGCAGTGGAGAGGAGGTGTCCCGTCCAGCAACTCATGTTTCCATCTCACTTCAGCTCCTATTAAGAGAGGCACAAGGGCCTACTAGTGCAGATGTGCCTTGTGGGACATCACGTGGACTTTTTAGGAGCCTTATGGGGTTTATTTGAGTGTGCCCACACCCAGAAATTGCACTGTCTCCCCAAAAGCCTTCCTTAAGATCTGATGCTGTCTCTCTGTGATTCAGTTTCCTCTGCAGGTCATGGGCAAATATCATCTCCCAGATGTGTTATAAAAATAAATACATTAAAAATTGCAAGATACCCAGACACACAGTCATTTGTGTCAAGTACATCCTACAGGTAGGAGGTAAAAAAAGCCTCTAAAGCAAAACTCAGTGTATTTGCAGATGCTCATGAGCTTGCTTAGAGAATGGTGGGGTTTTTGATGTTGTCCTGTGCAGGACAGGCCAGGAGTTGGACTCAAAGATCCTTGTGTGTCCCTTCCAACTCAGGATGTCCTATGATTCTATGATTCAAATGCCTCACAGCAGATCACCAGTGCACTCATTTCTGCAATAGCAAGGCATGCCAGCATCTCTGTGCTGGCTGCTCTTCATTCATAGTGAGTAGCCCCAACACTTGGGATTCCGAGTAAGTTTGGGAGCAAGTTGACTCAGGTACTGCAGGTTGTTCTTGTAGCACCACAGTGCTCTCAGTACTTGGACAGGGTGGTGAGCTGTCCTCACTCACTGACACGGGGCCTCCCAGCATCTCAGATGCCAACTACTCCTGGATAATTGCCTCAAATGGCCGATAGAGACAAGCCCAGGCTGCCTCTGGGCACTTAGGGGTCATGAGAAACTCTTGGAGTTGTCTGCATTCCTCCAGTTCTGGTGACAAATCTAGTTCAAAATCAACACAGCAGATCACCTGTGTGAGACATCACATTTTGTAATGTTACTTCGCTGTGTCCAGTAGAGCTAAAATCAAGGAGAATTTTCCCATCTTTCTGCTTTTCCCTACCTATATACTAAATAGCAATGGAAATATATTAATTTTATCATCTGTAGAAAGGAGACATTTGTCATCTCTGATATTTGTTGTCTTCCAACGTTACCCTGATGTTCCCATTCTCTTGTACTGTTTTCTCTTGAAATACAGCATCTTTTTCAACAGCTTTCTAATGTAGGGCAGAAAACACTGAACTTCCTATAGATTGTGTGTCCTCCAAGCTAAACACTCATCCTCCTTTGTCCCGAGTCTGAATTGAAGCCTGGGATGAAGTGGGATGCTCAGGTGCCTGCCTGGAAATGATGGGGCAGTGGGGCCGGGGCAGAACCCTCTCTGATTGCTGAATTGACCAGCTACCAGCAGCCCCACTGGGAAATGATTGATTAGTTTTGCCTTTGCCATCTGTTAATTAGCTAAGGGGATGGATTTGCAGGTACAGAGAGCTGCCTGAAGGGAGGAAAACAGCCGAAGACATTGGTCCCCTCAGGTCAGTGCTGACAGCACACAGCAGCATTTGAAGCTCCCAGAGACTCAGCCATCATGAGGACCAGCCCATGGGTCACGTTTTCTCCAGCCAGGAGCCACTTGCTGCCCATGCCCTGTTGCTTTCATGATGAGAAAGGGAGGCAAGGGAGAGAGGCTGCCCCAGTGCTTGAGTGACTTTAAAATTAAAATTAATAAAATCCATAAATGCCTACATGTTTGCATTGCTATTGTCAGACTAGAGGACTGCAGGATCACCTTGGTGTCAAAATCCAGTCCCCAGCTGTACCAAATCCTTACTATCCATGGAACAGCATGGACAAGTGAAGGGCAGGGTTTGGTGCCAGGACTGGATATAATTTCATGTGTTATGTCCACTTGATTGCCTACTTAGAAATTATAAAAATGTACTGTATTTTAAAACTGCAGTCATAAGACAGCAGTTTCCATCTGAATGATAATGAAACACACTCCAAGGTTACGCTGGTACTTCTCTGGTGCTATTAGAGATCAGCTCACAGCTACAAAAGAAAAAATATATTGCACTAATAAGTGTTCCTCATGTATAAGTTCCCCTTCAGGAGTAATTAAATGTGACTTTTCTTTTTTTTCTTTTAGATGGCTGATTTGTGGGGTAGCTGTCATATTTTTGTCTGAGGCTCGAAAAAGGGAATTTGAAGACTGAGATATTTAAAGAGAGTAACAAACACTCTGGGGAGAATTCCCACCTGGCCACGGCAGGAGCTTCTGCTTGGGAAATGGGCTACCATGGCTGTGAGTGAGGGCACAAGGGTGATTTTCAACGTACCACAGAGAAAGTGTGCATGGGCTTGATCCCGCACCCTTTTCTCCATGGAGCACAGCTCAGGGGCTCCTTCAGCTCTTCCGTCTGTACCTCCCATGGAAATGCTTCCAGAAATGGGAGGCACAATCTTTCAGGATCTTGGGAAGTCTAAGAATTGCTGGGAGGCAGCACCTTGTGCTCTTGAATGGCCATGCAGATAAATCCAGCTGCAAATCCAGGGGATGAATCCAGGAATGGACTTTGGATGCAGTGAGGATACATGTGGGGGGTGCACCCAGGAATGCACTGGGGATGCACTCAGGGGATGCACCCACCAGGCATCTTGACTGGCTTTTTACCTTAGCGGAACAGATGCCTTTTGTCAAGCATTGGAACAGGCTGCCTAGGAAAGTGATGGAATCACTGTCCCTGGAAGTGTTCAAAAACATGTAGATGCAGCCCTTAGGGACATGTTTTAGTGGTGGACTTGGTAGAGTTTGGGTAAATGATTGGACTCAATGATCTTAGACATCTTTTCCAACCTTAATGATCCTATGACTAACATGGAGGCCTACATAAATATTAAGCATCACTAGGAATGATTTTTCGAATGCAACAAATTACAAAACAACTGCATGAAACTCATTTTAATTACACCTCTGTGGCTCAACAAATTATGTCAAGCCTCTCAACTCCCCAGTATCCATTACCCACCCATGAAGGTTATATGTGCTACTGAGGGAAAGCTCATCACCAGCAATATGTGATTATTGCTGACTGCTCTATCCAGGTCAGGAGGTGAGTGACTGCTGCTCCAGACACCTTTTCTGGAAGTTGGGTAACAACTGGGAGGAATCAGTTCACCCAGGACTGGCAGGGTGAACCTCTGGGTCTCCTCTGCAGAGGAAAAGTGACAGATTTGACCTCCTGGCTGCTGGTGTGGATAAGGAGGAGAGGGGGCGACCAGACTGGGCTACTGAGCATTTTATGCCACTGAGGCCAAAGGAATTAGCATGGGGGCTGGGAGGGAAAAGCTTGATTCTAGCTTTTACAGACTTATACCCACACAATTAAGGTCAGGGTTTTATTTCTATTTGTTTATTTATTTGTTTTCTTGGTTTCAGGACTGGATGGCTGCATTTGAGCCCTGAAAGCTGCTGATTTTGCAATCTTCTCTCTCTGATGAAAGTGTTTTGTTTATATTACCAGGTATGTGTTATTTCAATTTTTGTTTATATCTCCTGTATCAATCAGTGAAACAGTCTCAAGAAACATGGCCAGACCAATGAGAAACATGCAGGTTTTATCTGGACTGAGATACAGCATTCCAGAAAGTTGGCTGTGCCTCAGAAAGACTGAGAATAATGGTATTTACTGATCCCCACCTCGCAAACAGAGCTGAAACCCAGGTTTTTCCCACTAGTGGCTGTTAAACTTGATGCGGAAGGTAGAGGTGATTAACCCCTGGCTTCCCTCACTTTATTAATTCTTTAGATGGTAAAAAAAATATCCTTTTCTGGGCCAAGCCTGAGAATGGACTTGGTCACCCTTTTAGTGTCTTTCATCTCTGCTGAGGGCTGGTGCTCGGTACCCGGCTAACAGGAGAGGAGCATCCATGGATGAAAACAGGTCTTTGCTGTGAACAGATCTGTGTACATCTGTTTTTAATCCCTCCCCCTGCCTACCACAGGAAAAAAAATACTGTCTGCTCAGTCTCATTTCCTGGTGCTCTGCACAAGCAATGGGATCAGACCATTTGCATGTTAACTGCTCATTCCCAGCATCCAAATCCTGAGCTGACGGTGAGCATCAGAATGGAGGGGCTGCCAAGGCTGGAAGATGGGCTTGGTACCCTGATCTGGTGAGGCTGGTAAGGAATCTCTGGGCTCAGCAGACTCTGCAGAGACTCTCCCCAGCTGTCATGGTGATTTGATCTGCAGGCAGTGACTGGGAGAGGCAGGGAGCGGGATCACTTCCACTGGTGCTCACGGAGTGGGAGAGGACCCAAACTATATTTTCTTTTTGGACTTGAGATTTTTGACTCCTTGAATTAAAATAAGAGATCTTCCAAAAAAACAAAGATGGGGAGGGGGAATAGAGAGACAGTCTGCTCACAATTGCTGGAGAGGTCAAAGAAATTGGTTTCCTAACAGGAATTTGACAACTCAAGGATTTACAGCTGAAAGCTTAAAGACACATGCATATTTGTGCTTGAGATGGATGTAAAAGGACATAAATACCAGCTAAAATGTATTCTAAGAAAAAAACTAATACACTTGTACTCGAATCATTACAATTCAAACAAAGCAATTGTCAATTCCCAGGCAATTTACATTTAAATGCACAATATAATTCTCATGCTAAATTGTCTATTTCCAGTGTTGACCTTCTCAGACTGTGAGTGTGGGGGAAGGAGAGGCAGGCTATAGCTGAACTTGAGGATAGCCACTAGTCTGGAGGACCTATGCTGTACAGCCAAGCTGAGTGACCTATATTTCGGGTTTACCTCAAACAACCGCGACAGTCATGCTTTCAGCAGAGAAACCCAGAAACATTTTCACCTCAAAAGCACACAGGAGATGGGCAGATCTGGAAAAACAGACATCTAAATGTTCAGGGGGACCAGGGCATTAAATAATATGACCCTTTCAGACACAAGCAGGTCCCTCATCAGACAGAAAGGTCTTCTCCTATTTCATGCTCAAAACCAACCCTCTCCCAGAGCTCTGCTTATTGCAACATATTTCTGCTAACAAGATAAGACTTGCTGTAACATCAGCCTGCCTACACGTCATCCACTGCCTGCTTCCCATCTGTTAGTCTTGATATTTCCTTAATCTCTTTCTCTCACACAGCTCCATGAATAGTTCCCCTCTGTAGCACAGGGAGTGAAATTGGAGAATGCAGCATTGCTCTCTGGGAAAGGCATATATGGGCTTGAAACAAGAAGCTTAAAGGCACAGGCAGGTTGGTTGTTCCCTGAGACAGCAGGGAGAAATGCAATGAGAAAATGGAGGGAGAGTTGAATTCTAAGTGTCTGTTCTTTAATTATAAATGTTCTTCCTCCAAACAGCTTTTCTTAACAGCTGGTCATCAATTATGCGGAGTTACTGAGGTTTTCAGACAGGAGATCAATAAATGGGATTTTTTCTTGGCCGGGAGAAACCATTACATAATGGCTGTGTTTCTTCCCTCTGCTTGCCAAGCTTTCAGGAACTGGCAGGCGTTCAAGACAGTAAGGCTATTCTTAGATGAGGGGCACAGCATCAAGCTCGGTGGCAACAGCAGCGTGGTCTCCAACGCCCAGAGCCGGGGAAGGCATTCCAGGGAGAGTTAGTGTGGGACAGGGTAGCTCAGCCCCCCCACCCCGGGGTGGGCACAGAGCTGGATGCAGCTTTTGGAGGATGTATGTTAATGAATCAACAGCCTCAGTGCACCAGCATGTCCGAGATGCATTTAAAAACATGCCAGATCTAAATAAGAACAGACTGGACGGTGACAGGGGAAGATGGACAGCCTTCCAGAGCTATCTACTGCTTCACACAGGAACCTTGGGATGTGAGGGGGAATAAATGCCTGTAGTGTAACAACATGAGAATTGTACACCTTTGCTGTCTGTTTTGACTGTGTTATTTGCAGTGAAGCCCAGGCTATCTGCACAAAAAAAAGGGAGAGCTGCTTTTTCACAGGCTGCAACCTTTGCGTGTTCCGTATAAATCAGTATGCTTTAAATGGAGAATCTCATCTGCGTCTCTGCAGATGACCTTTCTCACACTGACATGACACATAAGCATTCTAGAGACATTTCTGTGACCCACTATCATTCCATAAACCATCTGGCTACCTCTAGAGTAGCACAGCTTAAAAATAAGGCCACTCCCTTCACAATCTGTGGCTTACAAATAAAACCAAATTCTATACATGGGTTGTGCTGCCACAACCTCAAACCATCACGTGCCAGCCTGGAGCTGCAGCAGCATGTTCCTGTCACAGCCAGCACTACAGGGGATAATGGCTTTGTCAGCTCGTTGTGACACAGCAGTGCCATATGGGATGGTGCTCTCACCCACACACATCTATCAGCCCTTCCTCAGGTGAGAGAGAGCAGGATCAAGCTCATTAGGTTATGCTTGGTAGAAACATAAACCTAAGAAAAAGCCAATTTCTCCCTGCCATGCTCAGGGGAAACGCATCTACTCCACTTCCACTGGTCATAAGCATCATCAAGCAAGGAGGGTAGGACCAGGGTGGGCTGAGAACCAGCCTGAAACCACTTGTGTGAGTGTCGCTCATGTGAGCATCACCAGTGAGACCCCAGGTAGGGTGGTCCTTGAAATTGTGTTCAGCAAAGCAGTGCAAAAACCAGAAAAAAGCTCCAAATATTTTCATGGCCCAAACACTGCGTGAGACAGTTCAAGCTGCCAGAAAGTCCTGGTGCTCTGGGGAGAAATGAAAAGATGCATTTCAAAGCAGAGCAATAAAAGCACGTTACAGCACCTGAGCCAAAACGTGCTCTCAGTTCACCTTCCAGCGTAAGATCCAGAACAACACTTGGCTGATATCCACACGTATAAAGGTTTGGTTTCAGAAATATGGACTTCCAAGGCTCTTTCCCAGTACAACAAGCTGGGGCACAAAGGCGTTTGTGGTGTTGGCTTTCCCCAAGCCTCAGGGGTCTTGCTGTGATAGTTCCAGGCATTACAGAGCCAGCGATTTTCTTGTCTGACCTGTGAACAAAGCAAGTATAACTCAGTCATCTTGTATCTGACAGCTCTTCTGCTTGTCTGTGCAGCTGATTTCCCTTAAAATAAGTATGGTATCTACTGCCAGGTAGTCAATGAATCCTGTTTGCAAGTAAGATAACTAACACCACAATGCCTTGAAGAAAACTAGCCAAATGTTAGAAATAGCCCCTCAAGCAAGGGCTTCACAGAGCAAGTGCACATCACAAGAGCGGCAGTGGACTTTGTGATATAATTTCCAAGATTAATTCATGCTTAATAAACAGCACAATAAAGTAGGCTGATAGCAATGCTTTTCTTCAGGCCAAGGTAATGTTCATTGCCTTTATTGTATCTGATGCATATTCAGAAGGGAACATGTGCCAGTGTTGGTTTGAAAAAGCAAATTACACTTCATAGGTGAGACTAAAGGAATAGAGAGAAGCATTTGGAGAGGGGGAAGTCATTGACCTAGAGTGGTCCTGAGGTCATGCCAGACCATTTACCTAAAAGGGAAGAGGTAGATCCTACCAAGTGTGGCTAGGGGCAGCATCCCTGTGGTACCAGCAGCTCGTCCTGGTCTGGGGGATCCTGGCACCTCCTCTTTGGCTCCAGTCCCACTGCAGACCAACACCCCTTTAGCCTAGCAGCAGAAGCACTCATCCCACACTTCTCAGACTCCTTCCCAGCTTGTGATTCACTTGCATTTTTCAGTCTGCTCTGGGTCACCCACATTTACTTTTTCCTCGAAGAGGAGGAAAAATAAATTAATGAAACATCACAGCATGCAAGACGCCCTCCCCCTCACTACCTGGCTTCTCCTGTGAAGACTGCCAGTGCTTCACCTCCTATTTGATGTACATTCAGCAGAAGACAGGGAGGCGCGGTAGTTTCTGTGGGCAGCAGAAATGAGAGGGAACGACAGAGGCAGGAAAAAAAATAAGGAAAGAGAAAGATCTTACAGCTCTTTGATTGTGCTGGCTCTTTGTTTGAGGTACACAAAAAAAAAGCCCAACCTGCTGAAGGATTTGCCTCTTCAAGATAATAACCTGTTCAGGAGACTCGTCTCACCTTTCAAGCATGGAGTTCCTCTGAAGGGATCCCACCTCTCAGGTGGCCCCTAAACATTAGGGCTATTTTTGGTTGAAGTTGAGATTCTCTTCTGAGCCCTTTTCCCTCCCAGTTTTGACACAGGACCACTGCTCACCCACAGACAGGCTGCCACCCTCGTGGAGCTGTGCATGGTGCTGGGCTGGAGCAGGGACCTTCTGCTCGAGTGTGGTGGGAGACACCAGCAGGAGCACCTTTGGGAGGGTGGGAGGGGTTGTCCCCACTGCAGAGCCTGGACATCAGTGTGCAGAAGAGACAATCAGCAAATGGGCAATCAAGATGGACAGGCCACAGGCCAGACACCCATGGGGTGTACATCAGCAAACTGTCCCCAGACTCGTACCCTTCAGAGTAATGGATGTGTGCTGCCTGCAGGCTGCCAAGAAAGAGTTAAATTCCATGATTCAGCAGGCATCTGCTCGGCTCCCAGGAAAGCATTATGGAAGATTTATGTCAGTCTTGAAAGAAGGGAACCAGACCAAACTAAAGCAAATCTACAGCATTTTAGGAAAATATTCTCTTTCCCCTTAACTTCTGAGAATTTCCTTATTACATCTGCTATATTAATTTTTTTCCTTTTTGTGACATGGTCCTGCAAACTTCTAGTCCTGAGAATAACTTCAAAACATTTAAATCATTCTCCAACATTTGGATGTTAAAGTACTTTACAAGCATTCATGGGTGTCAGCCAAGATTTTCAAAAGCAACTATTTATTCTAGGTGCCTGCATTGCTGGATGCCTCCTTCCACAGCAAATTTCTGTAACAGGGCTTCATTTTCAGAGGTGCTGGAGTACCCAACCTCCGCAGATGAAGTCAGAGAAACAAAATCACTCATCACTTTTGAAAGCCTGACCTTTAATTTGACAATACCTTTGCAGAGTCTGATTACCAGAGAGGAGAATCATCAGGAGTTGGAGGATACATCCAAGGTCACACAAGAAGGCTGGGACAAGCAAGGCGTGGAGTAAACTGTGCTCAAAAATCACCTTAATTGCAAGTCCATTCTTCTTGTGTTAGCTGCAGTAGAAAAGAAACACCTTCTTTGCAGGAAAAGGTTGTTATTTTCATGACTGAAAGAGTTCTTAAGGAGAAAAAAAAATGCACTGTTGGCAGCCAAAACCCAATCTAATAACTTTTGATTGTTCTTTCATTTTATTTTAGCTTTTCGTAAAACAACAAAGATGCTGAGGCAGAAGCTGAAAACAAATTTGGGATCAAACTGCATTTTGCCAGAAAGGCAAGCCCCAGCTCCTGACAGAGTTTGCCCAATAAAGACAACTTAGCTGATAAGAATGGCCCAGCAAATTAAGCATATGAGGAAAAATTGTAGTAATCAAAAGGGGTCTCTAGTCTCATTTATTTCTTTTTTTTTAACATAAGACGATGACAGAAAGCTAGAAAGGAGATATGATATTTAGGCTTTAAAATCATCAATACAGACTTGGAAAGGGACTGACTGATGGATCAGGTTATAATTAACTATCCATTACTGGTTTGTCCAGCACAGCAAAGCCAGATCAGCTGCTGCCTGATGCCACACACGGAGCTGGAAGGATTTCATACAAAGAGGTTTGGAGCAGGGAAAGCAGTTCCTGCTTAAATAACTCCTAATGGAGGACTGTATTTGAACAGTGATGAGAGGCTTTTATGTGCCTTCAGTGCTGTGAAAGAGCTTAAAACGTGAACTCTCAGCTCTCTCCTGGCCAGAAGAGATGAATGAAGGTTGTCATTGTTCAAGGCGTCATCACCATCAGAAGAAATTTTAGACTCTGCTGGGAAGAGGAAACAGTTTTTCATCTGAGAAGCCTTATCTATTGTGCAGAGGTCTATTCACAACACAGATTTTTTTCTGGAGAGAGACAGTAAAGCTCATTCTTGCCCCACTCATGCTCTGTCTGGCTGCTCCGGGGGCATAGGTGGGCTCTGCAGGATGCCTGGAGGACACGGTGACAACATCCCTGCAGTGGGGGAGCAGAGCCACCACTGGTGGTTCGGGCTGTCCCACCTACCTGTGTGCTGCAGGGTGCTGCAAGGACAGTAGAAAGGCATGGACCCTGTGCGTGCAGGGCTGTGCAAGGCAACGTTAGCCCTGGGAAGCCTTCTGTGAGCTGGGAGAGCAGCTGCAAAAGCTGTGCTGACACATATCATGTGTCGCTTTGGCCTTTCCAAAAGCCAGAATCTAGAAGGAGCAAAGTTATTATAAAGTCTCTACTGCTTTTCCCTTCCTTGGCTGCAATTTCTGTGCCATATCCCTTAGGGAATACTGCATGAAGTGGGATACAAAGGCAGGATTTAGCTCATGGCAGTGCAGTGGTCAGGAAGAACAGATTTAGGGATTAGCAATGCTTCTTTGGTGCCTACCTCTCAGGTGAGCTGCTGACAGAAAAAGAAACATGATTTTAACACAGTTCTTGGAGGACTTCTGCAGTCCTGACTCCTCAGAAAACTCTCTTCTTGTCCATTTCTGCTGATACTAATCACATCTTTGTCACTGAATTTCCCATAGAGTGTGATAGCCTCACTTAGATCTTTGTACCAGTGCATAAACTAACATAGTTGTCCATCTTCCCTGATGAATCAAATTCCATGGTCAAGGGATACCAGTCATCATTAATTCTCTTTCAGAATAAATTAATTGGGGCAAGACTTGACCACAGATGCGTTTTTAGCAGATTGAAGCCCATGCTTTCAAATCCAGATACTTTTGTATGTACAGTCCATCTATAGGCTCATACCAAGGTATTTTTGTAGCCAGACAGGGATTCCATATCTCTCTTTAAAAAAAAACACACCAAAAAAACCCAAACAGGATCAACGCTGCCTGTATAGTAGAATGAATGAAAGGGTTTGCTGGGCTCTGCATTTCCCATCTGTTGACTGTTAGTTTGTGACAGGATGGTCTGAAAGTTGTTCCAAGGGAGGAATGCACAGCAGAGAGCATTTCCAAGAATACAGCTCTTTTTCCAGGAATTAATTTTAATTTTTGACCATTTAAATTAACCTGTCGTGAGGCCCCAGCAGTGTGCACTCACAAACAGGAAGGTCTTCACTCATGGGAAAAAACACATTTTTGAATCTTGCATTTGACTTGAAGATGTGAAATCTATAATTCTACTAATCTTAGGCAGCAGAGCAGGAGACCAGCAGAAGCTGAGAACCATTTTGCTGGCAGGAGTCAGAGCACAAACAAATCAGGTAGCCTGGAAATTAACCAAAACAGGGCACACTTCTCAGGAAACCAAGCAATTATTCATGCAATGGAAAGGCATTTGGTAGTGGGCGAGCAAATAATTTTGCATAGCTAATGAGCCTGAAAATTGCAAAGGAGAAAGCACAGAGGGACTTATTTCTGTGGGTTATAATTTGGTCAGTGCTGGTGCAAACCCTTGCAAAGTGACCTGCTTTGGACACCCAAACACAGATGCCCAAGGGAGCAGCAGGGAAGCACACGAGCCTTAGCCCTCCAGCAAGATGTTCCAGGGACTGAAAACACTGGAGCTTATGGGCATCCTCATTCCTGCAAGGAAACAGCTCCAGCAGGGAAGGTACCACCTGAAGAGACTGTACTACAAGGAGCAAATCTTCCTGGTCTGAAGTCCTGAGGAGCATTTTCACACCTATTGCCCCACATCTCCCCTGATTTGGTCAATAAAGACGGAGCAAAAGTGAAATGTCAGGAACAGGGTGGAGGTTGTAGCAGCCCCAAACAGGGCATTGATCCATTGCCTTCAGGCAAACAAGAGAGGTGATTAGGTAGCAGAGGAACAAATTCTTTCCCAAAATCACCTCCATCCCACCTGGTGGTGGGGCATGACAGTTCTGCCGCGGTAGCTTCCCAGTCCAATCTCTGTGCCCAACCGCAGGGATATGCTGTGACATCATCTCTGGAGATACAGTGGGTCTGGCCTCACTGTTTTTACAGAGGAGACTAAAAGTAATTGAACAAAATCTTTTTCAGATTAAAGAGATTATATCTCATAGAGCGTTTTTTAAAATTACACTTAAATGGCTTTTATGTAACTTGTTATTTTGCAATAAGATTAACACCAAGGTGGATTGAATTACCTGTTAATTCAACACATAATTTACTGGTATGTCCATGTGCCATCAAGGATATATTTAAAGACGTCTTGACAACGGATCCATAGAGCACACAATAAGGGCATCATTACTTAAGAAGATACATCCCCAAAGAGACACATGACATTAACCCCATCTGTAGATGAGTAATCAGAGCTAAATCAGGAATGTTCCCTTTTAATCTAAAAGAAACGGTGCCCTATAAATTCCACATACAAAAATCCTAGCAATTTACCACATGATTAAACCATAGTGATTTTTTTTTTATACAGCAGTTTTGCTGAAATATTTTAACTTGGGATCCTAAAAAAAAAAAGATTTATGGCTCCAAATGCAGTGCTCCTGCTTGGAATAATCAATACTGATTTTAATATACTTTTAAAAAGATTTATTTCCTTGTTGCGGAAAAGATTAAAATTGCAGGGTGCCAACGACTGATGAATTATGATTTAGGGCCAAATCTGTTTCACTTGGAAGAATGGTGATTTTAAATTCAATGAAGTTTCTCTGATGAGTAGAACAAGAAAGTTTTGGCCCACATTTTTCTTGAAAACCCACCAATAAAGTAATTATCTTGTCACGCTGACAGCCATGTGTATTTATGGCTGGAAAGCATCACGCCCTGGAGACATGTGACAAACAGGCACTTTCTCTGCAGCTCTTCTCCAAACACTGCCTTGTGCTGTGATGGAGTGAGGGTGGGAGAAGTGCCCAGGAATGTGGCTGTCAGGTCACAACAAATGTGCACATAGCTCCCTACCCTGACCGTGTTTACTTTACATACCTGAAAAATACTTTTTAAGATTTTGATTTTAAATGCTCTGTAATGGGGAGCATGGTGGCACTTTCCTTGCTACTGCACACAGAGACTTTGTGAGCTCCAAGCCACGGATCACCAGCATCTCCCCACTCCAGTGCCCTGCTCTCACCTGAGCAATTAATACTCTATATCCACAGAACCATAGTTGGATAAAACCCTGGTATTTAATCTTGTCCATCCCCGAGCAGTTCATGATTGCTCCCCTGAGTCTATTCATGAGCGCTTTGTTCATTCCAGTTTTAAATGACTCAAGAGCTGATAGGGACTCCACCACCTCCCGTAGGAGATAAATCAGTACACTTAAATAAAAGACAAGATGGTATCTAGCATGCTGTTTCTACAACATTTGCCATTAGTTCTTACCCCAAGGCAAACATGAAATAAACATTGCCTGTTCCCAGGTTAACTGCCTGCTTTTCCTTTGGTACAGTGTGGTACGGATTGTGCTATCATCAACATACAAAATCAACTTCTACCCGATGCTGACAGAGACACATTTAACACACATAGTTTGGCGTCACATCCAGCATTAATTTCCCAGCCCCAGACATGAGGAACGGAAAAGCTTTATTAGATCACTCAGTTCTGCTCACTGTTAGGCAAATGATTTGTTCCTTAGTGACAGCCCCTGGAGTTTTCTCCAGTCCAAATTGCAAAATCCTGCAGCACAAGAATCACCTCCCCGTGGACTGAGCATTTGTCTTCGCATTTATATTTACATCTGTATTTTCTGTACCTTTCTTAAAATCACTCTTATTTTTCCGGTTGCACTTCTAGGATACCCTCTCGCTAATTCCTCTCCCACTCTTTTTTTTGCCCTGCTTTATGATTTTTCACGTTAGCCCATCCAGCTCCTCATAATGACTGTCAGCTTTTCAGATTTTATTTCAACTACTGTCTTTCTTAAGCAGAGGCCTGAAGGCTGAAGCTGGCATCTCTAGCAGGTTCTCCATGGCCACTGGGAAGGAGACCTGCCCCTATGATAATGCCTTTGCTATGTCCTTCCTCCATCAGGGCCAGATCCCAAAGGTACACTGAGTTCCCTGTTTCCACCAGCACCCTTGCTTTTTTCAGTGATGAGATGGAGTGTTTCTCTTCACATGGATTAACTGCAATTTCCCCGTTTTTATCGTTAATGTTATTTTACTCTAACCACATTTTCCTTCATATCTAGGCAATTACAAGACAATTCACTGCAAATTTTCATGGGGATAGTTCATTACGTACTAGAAAATGTACAATAATGAAGCATGAAAAACATGGCAGTTTGGGGTGGGGTTTGCTTTTCAGACTGGATAAAAGGGGGGAAAGAGTGTCCTGTAGAGCCTGGGAAGTATCTGACTTAGGAGAGAGAAAGATTGTTTATAATAAAAATAATAGGGCAGAAACTTCCCAAATAAATTATGGTATGACTAATAGTGTATCGATCCTACTTTTTAATTCCTCCTACAGCATTTGAATTGCCCTTTAATTTTCCTGATTGTGCAGCCACAAAAAAAAAAAAAAAATAAAAAAGAGATTCTAACACATGGCTATGTGGTTGGAAATCCATGGCTCTATGTATATGTATTTTAAAAGTTTGCTTAGTGCAAAGGAAAAACAAAATTCAGGACATCAAGGGTTAAACCAAATTAATAACTACTGATTCTGCTATCTGAATAAGCACCTTGTGCTGAAATTGTCCTTCCTCATAGTGGATGATCAAATACTGTGGTGACAAACTGGTTTATCTCAGACCAGGTGCTCAAGCCAGAAGATGCTTTCAAAAGGACAAATTTCAGGGAGAAAAGAAATGGCTCTAATCACATTGTACTCTCCTACATGAGTGAGCTCTCCAGCACATACAGGTACTGTTACAAGTAACTGTGCAGCAAGCTTGCCTCAAGCATTCCTCTCTCCCACAGGCTGTATAATAAATGCAAGAAATGATTCAAAAGGGCCGTTCTTGCTTCCCTCAGACATATTTCGCTAAACCGTAGCAATAAAGATCAACTCTACCAAACAGTCTCCTTTTCTCCTGCCTCATGTCTTTCTTCATCTGTCAGCATTAGACTTCATCTAAAGAGTGGGTTGTGTATTTTCCAGCTCCTTACATGAGTCAGGCAAGTGATGGATCTTACACCAGGCACAGACTTACTGGGGACTGGGGAGGTGTGTGGAAAATGGGTGTCTTAACGGTCTTGAAGAGTATTCTTTCTCATTGTTAGCACTTGATGAAGGCATGTGTATGCATTATATGTAGTATTTCATTACATCAGATCTGCATCTGCTCCTCCCTCCACTGGAAGGAATTCAAAACATTTTCTGGTTGCTGCCCTTTAGCTATCAAAGCCAGCACTTGGAATAGGAACAAAATATGTAATGATTTCAGAATAACTTGCTTTTCACAGATCCCTAAAAATGGAAGCACTCTTAGTAGTAGTCTCTGAAGATGAGGTGGACTGAGGATTTTATGGAAGAAGGGGGCATTTGAGGAGCCTGCAGGCGGTTTGTGCTGCTCGCTTTTAATGCCAGTGCTCATCTCCTGGAGCCTGAGGGTAGCAAAGGAAAGTGTTGGGAGGCAATGTGTTAAACGCCCCAGGCTCTCAAGTATAAAGCCCAAGACCTGCAGACAGTCAAAGTATTTCTGCAGGCTGCTCAGGAACATCATGACACAAGAGAGGTATCTATTGCTGGGGCACATCTTTGTGCATTCTTGATTCTCCAGGGAGACAGGAACATTACTTCCTAGTGAAAGTTGTCCTCCAGGTCTTGGTACTTGACCTCTACTAGCCCAAAGCTAATTCTTTTAGCTTTGCAGGAAAGGATCCACAGTTCCTTGCATAAGCATCACCTTTCCCCCCACCCCCACCCCCAGCCCAGCCTTTGATCTGCCCTTGAACAGAGGCTCCCTGAGGATCTGGTTGCAGCGCTGCTCATTGCTTTCCTTGCAAACCCTCTGGGGAGTAAACCCATGAGAGATGTTGGATTTACCTCTGAATGCCACTGCCAGCTTGGAAAGGAAGGCAACCTGCTATTTCAGTGGGCAAAGGGTTAAGTTCTCAATTATAAAATTGAGAGCAGAGTTCCTATAAAGTGAAATGAAGCAATAAAATGCAGCTACACATTATATTTAACCAGATTGTTTCTGAGCTGTTTCAGAGCCTCAGCTGAAACAGTGGTTGAGCTTCAATCCAGGGCTGGCTGCTCTGGTACTCTTCTCCCCGGCCAAGTGTGCTGCTCTGTCCCTCCCCCAGGATAATACTTCTAGCTTAAAATAGCCTCTTGCTGCTCATGATGTTTTTAAGGCTCTCACAAATGTTCTCCAAATCACTGATCACAAACAGTATTCCCTGTGTGCAGTTCTCATTAAACACACAGCATTTGCTTTGAGTTCTTAATGAAAAACAAACCTGTATTATTCACAGGGAATACATATTTGGCATTTTGGTGACTTCAGTAACCTTGCTACCTTCCTCTTCCTCCCAAGCAAAGAACTGGTGTTGATTTGGGGTGTCCTGATGAAAAAATGGCCATATACAAATCATTATGTTGAAACAACTGATGAAAACAGGAAGGATATGGATTATCATGGAGAAAAAAGATGGGTAAGCTCTAGAGGAGATTCCAACAGCACATTGTGTGGGTGAGGTAGGTTGAGGGACTCCAATAAAAGAAATAGATATAAAGAAGAAAAGACTGAAAAATATGTAAGATGTTAATTTACAGCACCATTTTACCTTATTCTTCACCAACTATAAGGCAGTGTTTTCATGTAATCCTAATAATTTATCATCCTATATGCAACATCCTAGTGTTGAACTCTAAACCTCTTTGAGGGAAGTGAGCATTGACTGGCTCAGAATGGGTACATTGGCAGTCATGCAGATGGACTTATTTCCAAGAGGCTCCTAACCTGATTTTCAGAACTAGAGATGCCCAGAGACCACAGTCCAAGTCAAGAAGAGACTGAATGGCCAGGTGAGAGAGGAACTCAGGAGTTTCTTGCTCCGTCTCTCCAACTGTCATTAGCAAATTCCCTTCTCCTACCTTCTCACTATCAGTGAAAGTTAACATCTTCTGATGGCCACTGCCTGGCTCAGGAGTCCTGACTGGCTCAGGAGCCCTGCCTGCCTCGGGGACCCTGCCCAGTCCTGCCCTCACACGGAACCGACCGCTCACGGTGTCTCTGAGATCACAGCTTGGCTGAATCTCTGTGGCAGCACCGACCTGCTCTGATGTTTTCATTTCTCCTGAAAGTGTGTGTCCAGGGATGCCCAGGGAGTCTTATTTAGCAGAGCAATGAAACACAGGCCCATTACTCTGCCTGTCAAGTTACTTATATGCTTCTCCATCACCGCAGTACCTACTGCCTTTATATCGTAGATGAAAGGAGTTTATCCCCCAAGGTAAGGAAATGTTAGCCCTAGCCTATGAACCATGAGCTAGAGGCTAAGACCACACAGGGAAGTTTGTGGCTCTTTGGGGAAATTCACAATTCTCTAAACCAACTTCCAAATCCTGCTTTCCTCATCAGCTCTTCTCCATTTCATTACAGCACGTCCCCTGACATCAAATAAGGCTTTTGCATCTATTTTTCTTTCATGCTCCAAAAGGAAAATTCTGGCAGTCTTTCTTAAATTTAATATTTTCTTGAAAAACAATATTTTCAGAATGATCTCTAATGAGATTCCACAGCCAACCCCAGAAATAGATACTGTATTTCCAATTCTTGCATGAAGCAAGGAAGGGAGTAAGAAACTATATCATTTATTTTCATAAGGATGGAAAAATACAACTGAAACAATCTTCTTGTGACTCTGTGAGAGCACAGCTCCAAGGCTGTATATTATCTCAGAAAAGTTTTAATCTGTCTCTGAAAACATTGAAATGGAGGATTTTCCAATGAGCTCTACCTGTGGGAAAATTCTCATGTAAATCAGAGGGGCAAAATCAGCTCTGATGTGGAGTGATGCTGCAAATACTCCTCTGACAAGCTTTAGTGCCTTAGCATGTTTATGTGGCAAACTCCACAAAGACAGTGGGGAGCTTCCTCCTGTGGGCAAGATTGGTTAATTTCTTGAAATATGGTCCATGTCCAAAACCAAACATTTGCTTCACAGGGATATTCCTACTCTCTCCAGATAAATCATCCCAACAGGGATGAGTCAGCAGGGGACAAATTTCATCAGAGGCCAGGATATCACCTCATCCTTCCTTTCAATTTAACAGGAGGTTTTTAATCAGGGACTCCTTCTGATTACTCTCAAGTGCCATAACAACCAAGATTTGTTATCATGCCTTTTGGATTATTACCAAAATCATAGTGATATAATACATACTCTGCAAAAAATTTTTACCACTGCAAGTAGATAAAATGCTTGCAATTAAAAAGCACTAACTTCCATGCTGGCTGCTTTAAACAATTCCTGCTATTACCATCTTTGATAATAATTAATCCTTATCACTTGCACAATCCAAAGATTCTTCAGCAGATTTGAAGATGTCCCGTTTGAGTTGGTTGCTTTGTTTATTTATTTTAAGAAGCATTGTCATCAAGAAACCTGTAAGACTCAAGAAAGAGCTGATTGATCACAAGGTCCTATCAAATGTCAAAGCTGGCCCTCGCTGACCTCCCATCTCCTCAGAACTGCTTTGATTTAATCTACAGACTGGCTGCCTCTCCTGCCTGTGAGTTCTGTCTGTAACCCATGTGTCAGTGTTTTGAGATATGACCTGTTTCACGCTCCATTCATCTCATCTGAAGGACGGAAATTAAACTGGAGGGTCAGCAAGGGGCACAGCTCAAAATACACAGACATTAAACTGGAGTCTTTTGTTTGGGCCCATCAGAAGAGTTAGAGCAACCATCAAAATGATATTCAAGTGGAATTGATTTTCTTTTTCCTATTGAAATTTGTAGTACTAATGGATGTGGAAGGGTGGCAAGCCTTGTCACAGCAGAAGGAAAAATAATCATGGTGCCTTCCCCAGAGGCTTGTGACACTTCTAATGCTGTCAGTATATGAGTGTGTGAACACCTCCAGGTATAGTAGGGTGCAAAAGGCAGTATTTCCATTGTAAATCCAGTATTCCAAGCCTTTTTATGCTGATCATAACATTACAGTTTGAGTTGAGACGTAGTGGAAAGTTCACAGCATGGATCACAATGTTTTAAACCTCATATGTCTTCCTTGGGTTTTGCTATAATTTGGAAAATGCTTAGCTCCAGTTCTTGCCCTGTGGAACACAGCCAGCAGCTCAGATGGATAATTCTCAAGGGTGACCACAGCTTTGCAGAGCAATTTTCATACTGACTTTTACTTGGTGAGGAGAATGAAGGATGAAGGATGAACCCCTCAGCGGCCATGTCAACCTTCGTGCACTCTTACAGCTTTGTCGTGAGCTGCACTGACTCAGAGATGTTCTCTTGGCTGAGCTGCAGGGCAAGCCAAGGCTCCTTCAGACTGGCTGCAGGTAGACCAGATGAATCTCAGCCCAGAGGTGCTCATATAACAAACCACACACACCCCAGACACTCAGTGGGACATGCAGCTGAGAGAGGATGTGTTTCTCCTTGCAATCCATTTTTTCTCAGAGATATGTTAAAATTTTCAGCCTGTAGACCCAGTTCATAGAATTGTAGAGTCATAG
The DNA here is from genome assembly GCF_009829145.1 of Chiroxiphia lanceolata. NCBI lineage: Eukaryota > Metazoa > Chordata > Aves > Passeriformes > Pipridae > Chiroxiphia > Chiroxiphia lanceolata. Next base: position 6,911,527 of record NC_045646.1, read on the forward strand.
AATATCTTGTGTTGGAAGGCAAAAAGATGATCAAAATCCAACGCCTGGCTCTGCCCAGGACAGCCCCAGGAATCCCACCACGTGCCCGAGAGTGTTGTCCAAACACTTCTTGGACTCTGTCAGCCTTGGTGCTGTGGCCACTGCCCTGGGGAGCCTGTTACAGTGCCCAACCACCCTCTGGGTGAGCAACCTTTTCCAAATATCCCGGTGAAGTCCCAAAGACACAGTTTCAAGCCATTCCCTTGGGTCCTGTCACCAGTCACCAGAGAGAAGGGATCAGTCCCTGCCCCTCCGCTTCTCCTCGTGAGAAAGTTGATATTATAGTTGATAAAAGTCTATTGCACTCACTTCTTGAGTATGTAGATTACTACTGAGTGATGACATGTAACTAAAATAACACCACCTCCACCAGCAAAAAGAGCAAATAAAGGGGTTCACAATCAGAGCTCCCATGAGAACATAGGGGGTTGTCACCATTTTTGTAAATCATCTTGTCAATTCAGCAATACAAAAGAGCCCAAATCCCTCTCTTCCATATCTTTCTTCAACCTAGTATCCTTAATAAATTAATAAATTAAAACCCCTAACAATTTAAACTTAAAAGCTCAAGGAGACATTGTTTTGGAGGGTATGCTGCTGTTTGCAAATCTGCCTGCCAATCAACAGCAGAAAAAAATTTAGCGATTTGTAAAGACATTTCTTTGTTGGAAGAAAAAAACAGAATGATATTTATCAAAGGCACATTTGCCCTTGAGCCTGAAAAAAAAGAAAGCATGAAAACGCCTTCAAATTCTTTTTAGTTCTAAGGCATGTCTTTTTGTTCATGCTTAACTGCAGAAGAAAAATTAGGAACAAGTGTGTGCATATCAGTGCATGTGTTAGCATAGGCTTTAATTGGCTAGGAGTAAATTAATGGCTGCTTGCAATATTTCTGGCAATCTGTTATAAGCTATGTAAATTTTTAAAAGAGGTTTCTTGAAAAGGCTGGCTGAAATCCTGTAATTCATATTCTGCTGGGGGAATTGATTTGAGAAATAATAATGAAATGTTTTACCTCAGTGATGAATCTCAGTTTTGTAGCACTGCAATTTTTTAAATATTCTTGTAAATAATGCTATGAGTGTTTCTAAGAATAATCTACTTAAAATAAATATATCTGTCTCTGAATTTATAGTGTTTTTTTCACTGCTCTTTTTCACCTCTTTCTTATGCCACCATTACATGGGTTCATTGCAAAGCCAGCATTAGCTTTGATATTATTATAATAAATTAAAATCCAACATTTGTTACCACGTGGCCTGCTCCAGTAGGTTTTAGTAGCAATTTTACTATTGAATTCAGTCGGAACTTAATCAAATCCTTAAGAAATTGGTCCAGTTGGAGGCAAGTTGGAAATGGTCCAACATACCACCAGCTCTTCAAGGTGAGCCTGCCTGGGTCATTTCTGCGTGAGCTGCTAAACATTGACTGGGACAGTGGAAAAACATCTAACTTGGCTGCCCAGGGCACTCATTAAGGCTGCAAGAAAAGAATTAAAGTCTCACACTAGGTGGATGAAAGGCATGGAGCTGAAAGTCCCACAATCACTCTCCTTGAGCACACTCAGGGAAAGGGAAAAGTTCCTCACTCCACCCAATAATTGTGATCCACATGGACCATCCACGCTCTAGATGATCGTTGACTAGCTCTCAAAACCAAAACATAGGTCTTTAAAAGGCTCACAATTCAATACACAGGGTTTTCCTCTGGTTTTCAGGTGAATCACAGCGATTGCACTTCAGTTGAACACACACCATATGCCCAAACAAGTTTTAATTGCCGTTGGCCTGAGAGACACACAGACACAAAGAGATGCTTCTGCTTTTTTTGGGAACAACCCCTCGCAGCAGGAAACTCAGGCCAAAGAGCCCCTCTTCAGAAACAACGAAGAAAATTTGCACGTTTTACTGCTTGTCCTAGGCAGGAAACACCGAATGTCTTTGGAGGAAAGTCCCAAGACAGGAACTAGCTAAAAGCAAATTACTGGTATAGCTTTTATCATGGCTGTAAGTATAGCTCCTGAAATGTGCCTGACTGCCTTAGCTCTACTTTTCTCTTATCTTGTATATCTGACATTTTCCTCTTTAATGGTTAGCAGTATGCAAGGAAGTATCTTGCACTGTCAATAATGCTGTTATCCTTAAATAAAAAATTAGAAGCTACCAAAAAAAAAGAAAAGAGAGGGGGAGGGAAGGAGAAAGGCTATGGCAGAATATGGCTCAGTGCCTAGAAAACTTCAATATGTTGTAAAAGGAAAAGACTGCTAATTAGGCTCTTGAGTAGCCTATTCTAGTCCCCTCTGTGCTGCAAGAAATTTAACCCAGCTTACTTGGCTGATGGTTGGAGAAGTAGGAATAGAGTGTGGGAGCTCTGGAATCAGATTATTGAGATGATCTATAACATAATGAGTCGGTGAAATGAAGCTAGGCTGCAGGGATTTCACTGCTGGGCTCAAAACACAGGGAAAAGGTTCTTAAATTAAACAGAAGGCTGGTCCATCCCACAGCTCATGATTATACTTGGCTGTACTGAAGCCTCCCATCAGACTGGCCCCACATTGCTGGTGTGCTGAGTGATGCAAGGCAGGGGCAACAGGCTTTGGAAAACCTAACTGCTACTCCAGATGCTCTGAGCGATCAGCCACACTGTTTTGGAAAGGAGTAAGAAAATGATGCAGGGAATATACCAGGAATATACGTGGTTCAGGCCACGTGAAGACCCTATAAATGCCCTCTTGCTGCTCCTAGCTTTTAACATCTGCAGCCAAACTCCATATTTCTCTGGGATAAGTAGAATGCAAACCCATGTGGAGTGGAGAACATGATCTGGGGTTTGGGAAAGACAAATGGGACGGAAATGCACTTCTCAGAACAGTCATCCCCTAGAGGTCTCAGCTCTATTCCTTGCACCTTGTACCACAAAGGTGAGATTTCCCAGGATCCAATGGCTGGATCTGGCCCCTGCTTATCCAAAGGAAACCACAAGGAAAGTGGCTCTTGGGTAGGACCTCCAGCCACAGCTGCTCATGTAATTCCCACCGTTATTCATTGACCTGCTGTTTTGGGAACAGCTGCTCCCAAGTCATTTTAGGTTTGATAATGTTGGGTTTTCTTTCCTGCACTTACAAATAACCTGCCTGCAGCTTTTGCTTCTGTTGTTTTAATGACCTGGGTAAAATCTGTCATCTCGCAGATGAGCTCAGTAAATGGTGTCTCACTAATGATTTCATTTGGAAAAGGTGATATTTTGAAATCCAACTACGTGAATTTAGCTGGAGATAAGCAGCTCAGTTACAGGCATTTACAGGCATGAAAAATTAGTTTGAAAAATATGAGAGATCCTTTAAACTTCCAGTGTTGTATCTTCAGGCAGAGGCAGATGAAATGACATGCACATCTTCCCTGCTACCATGGAGTAATACATATGGGCTCATAAACAAGTACGCAAGCTACCTGCTTACCATCCAGGCAGTAGGCTTGGAAAGATATATGTAGACACAAATAACACATGGATCAATTTGCATACTAATTAATCTGTAATATCCTATTTGCATATATATTAATCTGAAGGTGCTATATAAAATACTTGCTTTTAAGGAGTGCTAGTGCATACTTGACAGTCATAATAATCTTCATTTTAGCTTAAAAAAGGAATTAATAATGACTCTGGCTAATATTAAAATGCAAGTTCAAAAGGAGAAATGGAAAACATCTGCAACCTGGAGTCATTGGGGTAAACTTCATCAAGGCTAAGGAATTTATTCAGCCTTTGCAGTTCATTGAGGTGACTCAGAGAGTCAGAGGGGCTCATCACTCATTGTGGCCCCATCTTCCCCTGGGTAGGCCACTTGTGCCATCAGCCACAGAAGTATGGCATGAATGTGGGTAATTCACTCTCAATTTAATGTCTCTTCTCCTGGAAACTGCAGCAGCCATCACAGGCAGAGCTGCAAACAGACAAGCGCTCAGAGAAATGTTGTCTCAGCTCAGACAAGGCAGGGAAGCGGTGATGGGAAAAGCTGAGGTACTTCTGCTCAGCTCTCAGCCTACATGTGGTTGAGCTGGGCGAGGTGGGCAAGATGGAGGTGCTTGGAGGCTACAGACCATTGTCCCAGCCTGGCTGAGCATTTACACCAAAACAACATGAACCAGGTATGCTGCTTCATCAGAAATGCAGCATTTTGTGGCGTTACAGCCAGTCCAAAGGCAGTCTCTTTGGGGAAGCTTTGGGGACGCAAGGCTTTCAGGGCACTTTGGACAACATGCAAAGCTGAACAAAAACTCTCACGTTTCTGACACACATGCCTGGGGGCAGGGTTTCATTATTGAGAAAGGAATTATCAAGTAGAAGGTGTTAAAAAATGCCTAAACCCAGGAAAAATGTTTTAGTGGCGCTGGTCCACTAGAGATATGACCTCAGACATAGACAACTTGTGCTCGCACTACTGTGGGGTGCAGGTGGGCTTTTTCTGCTTGTCCAAAGCAGCATAGATAAATGGGGAGCTCCTGGTTGGAGCACTGTCACTGCCTTGCCTTTTGGGTGGTGTTTCTGCCACAGAAGAGAATGCTGAACAGGAGCAATATGATTGTAAGACAACTATTATTTACTGTGCAAGCTGCCATTGCAAACTGTGATTAAAGGTGCTCTTTTTTCCAAGACACAGCTCTTTTTTACTGCAAGCTCTGCCTTTAAATTCTGCTGATATTTTGAAAAGGACAGGCACAGAGGGAGTCTAATGGGGGCTGGGAAACATCTCCAGGCAGGCCAGGTTGAAACGGATGCAAGCGCAGTGTGCTCTTCTCCCTGGGGCGAAGGAGACAACTGTGGTGGCCAAGGGGACTGATATGGCTGTTGATTTTGGGAAGAAACCTGTAGTGTTTGCACTTCACAGAAGGCAAACCTCATATACTGAGTGATACATTCCCAGGTGGTGTAACAGACCCATTTAATCCAAAAACTGTTTAGCAAATCTATACTGAAATCAGCTCCTGAGTAGGCTCATACATTACAGTGCCATGGAGAAAAAATCAAACCCATGTAATTCCTGTCCCCCTTGGTGGGGTGACTGAAGGCACTCAGGTTATGAGACCTGACAGCTGGGGGTCACTTCTGGGGACCTTGGCTTGCATGATGCAGCAAGAGGAGGGGAGAGAAGACATGAACATCAGCCTGCTTAACACTCTTACTCAGGGATATCTTGTCCTGGGGAAAAACCTTGAAAATCTTGCAGCTTGCAGAGCCAAGCCATCAGCTCCGGGGGAGGCAGCTGCCTTCCTTGGTCCTGCTGGCCACAGCTGTGCTGGAGGTTCTGCCAGGCCAGGGGAATCCTCCACAGAGAGGGCTGCTCCTTCCCCTCTCTGCAGCTGGTCCCTCTGACTGCCATCTGGAAATACCTTTTCTCCTGCTTTGGTGCCAAGGAACAGCTTGCTTACACCTTGCTTCTTCTGCGCTACCCTCCATAGCCCTTCTTCTTGCCAAATACCTCCCTGCAGTCCCCAGTGAATGGCACAACTCCCTTGTCACTGATTTGTTTTTACTGCTGCCTATTAGCTTTCCAAAGAGCGCTTCAACCTTAGAAAAACATCCTTCTCCTCAGAACTTTGGGCGCTGTTTGCCTGCTAAAAGCCTTTAAGGGGTACTGATTCTGGACCGTCCCAATTTTGAAGCAGGTCTAAAGAGATCATAGTGCTAATTTTAAACAGATGGCCTTGACACTAAAAGATACCTTGATTAAATTAAACCTGTGCTCAGCAAAGCTCTGACATAGCTACAGTGACCCTATTTATAGGAGATGCCTTTGTACTGATATCTGTTACACATGGACTCTGCTTGGGTTCAGTTCCTTATCGCCTGAAGTGAATAAACAGCACTGAGAAAACGCAAAATCTTCTTCTTCTTCTTTTTTTTTTTTAAGTGAATTAAGCAGCAGGTAAGGCTTTCTCTGCAAGGAAGGAATTACACCCACGTAGCAAATGCCATGGGAACAGCAGAGCTCCAAGTACCCATTCCCAGCTGCCTCCACTGGGAGCTCCCCAGGGAGGCCCAGCCATGCCGGCTCCTGCTCCTCAGAAAGCATCAGAGCACCAGGGAGAGCTGAGAGCAAAAATGCAAAATATGCATTTAAACTTTAAAAATTAATGTTGACATTTATTTAAAAATGAGAGCTGGCAGCTCTCCAGTGGTTCACCAAGTACATTAACTTAGTCAAACGCCCATTACTTCCCTTCCCACTAACTAGAGTGTTTTGAAGAGGTGAACTCTGCAAGCTCCGCAGCAAAGAGCATACCCCTTCCTTTTTTTTCATCCAAGCTGCTGAAAGCAAAGACTATTTATAGAGAGTGGCACAGACACAGGCTTGAAGAAAATCTAGATGAGGGTGCTCTAAAATTTAGAAGCGAGAAAGGATTGTCTCAGAGCCAAGATTTAAAAATCAGGAATGTGGGCTTAGTCCTCCCTCTGCCTCTGCATCTCAGCACTCTGCAACCCCGTACTGCTCCCCCCAACCCTCCCTTAAGGCTGGGACACCTTGGTGCACTTCTCCACTCAGTGGGCTCTAATCTTCACTAGCAGCTAAGAGAGTCACAGTAACACAAATAATTTCCCAGGGAAGTTCATACCTAGCATTGTCCCTACGTGCTATCCTGACACAGCACTGACCCTGAAGTCACCAGCCAGGCCTGTCCTCCCCTGTGCAAGCCCCAGTTCCCAAACTGTTTGCGTCAACAAACACCAAGCCCAGTGATTTTGCAGCACCATCTGTGGTATTTGGGGTGCAGTAGTTCTTTGAATACAACTGTGCAGTAATGAGCACATTCTGCAGCTGTCTTTTGGACATGGGAGATGTAACTACAGAGCTGCTTGGGGAATTTCTAGTTCATCCGTTGTTATGATATCACAGCATTCAGACATATGAGCTGACAAATTTTGTGGCTGTAAACAGCAGAGGCTTGCTGAGAATCTGGACACTAGTGTATAAAATGGGAATACCTTCCTAAAGTGAAGACAAGTGAAATCCGTATGGTCTTTCCAGGAAGTCTCTCAGCCCGCTGGAAAGCCTGCAGTTGCTGTATGGGAATAGAATAATTTTAATATTGCCAGTTCCCATAAGGACTTAGCAGTGAACAGTGCATTAAATACTAGTTTCAGAAGCCAGTTCTCTAAGCCTATGGAAATAGATTTTAGGCAATGCTGCTGCTGGAATGAAATGAGAAAGGAATACCCTTATATAAATCTTTTATGATTACAGGTATGTCATCTGTAGACTTCTGACTTCCAGACCTGCTCTAAGTAAAGAAGCCAGTTATTCTCCAGAAAGAAAAGACAAAATCACTTCCATTGGTGTATTTTCCAGTACATAATAGGTCGACTTCTGAGCTCCTTTACAACTAAGGAAAGGCAGAATGACTAGAGTCCTTGGCTTCAGTCCCACGAAGTTACTTCAGGGTCACGCCAAATAAACAGAGATCAGACTTTGATCCAATTTAAGTTTTTCATTATTTTTCCCCTCAACATATGTTTTGCGAAGTTTTCTTACGAAAAAGGAGGATGTGGTTTCATTTTTAAGAAAATTGTGCTCAAGGATGTAAGGAGCCACTGTGGTGAAGGTGATAAAGCTGTGGGGAACTGCTGGGGTTCCAAAGGGAGGGAGGGACTGGGAGAGGTGAGTCTGTACACACCACACATCCAGCCCACCCCTGCTGTGAGGGCTACGAGTGCAAACCCAATTGATAATGAGCCCTTCAACACATTGCTACTGCTCCCATAGGTTATACTCATATTCACGTTCACAGAGCTATTTAAACCCAAGTGGGAAAAGCCCAGCACTCACCACACAGTGCCGGAACAAGGAGGCGATTTGAGGCTCTCCCAGCTACCGACCTCTCCTTCCCCCTGCAGCAACCACGGCAGCAACCTCGGGGCTGATTTCAGATGAGTTTCCTGCTTTATGGACCCTGTGCACTTCTCCTACACAAAGAATCTTTGCTTTGGAGTGAACGGGATGGATTTTAGTCAGATGGCAGGAGAATAACATTGAAGATGACTGCCATTGAAAGCCCTGTTAGATTCTTACTGTGCAATCTCTGCCATATATTTTAGCAAAATACTCACCCTACACTCCAAAATCTCATTAAAAATCAAATTTAAAATGGTAACATTCCCCCTTTATATCTCATAAGCTTATTGCATGTGTTACATGTGGGTGGTGAGCATGTTAGGTACAATTTAGAACATAATTTCCAGAGAACTGAAATGTCACCAAGAAAAAGATTGTAAATAATGAAAGTTTGAAAGGAATATGAGATCTTCATAACAGATAATCATATTTTAATTCTGACTTATGGCTCGTCCAATTGCCTACAGTTAGAGAAAAACAATCCTTTTTTCTTATTATATGGAAATCAGATGAATCAGATGAAAAGCCATCAACATCACAGCTTGGAAAACATATACCAATGTTCAGCGATGTGAGCAAAGCCCATGAAACTGCTTCAGTTTGTGACCCTTTTTATTGGTTTTCCTCAAATATTTATAAGAGATCTGTGGTCATAAAAATGTTAGTTGAAAAGTTTTCTAGAAATACCACAGATCATAGAATTGTTGAGGTTGGAAAAGCAAGTTCATGGAACAACTCCTACTGAGTTAGGCTGCTAGGGAAAGCTGGAAATCTCTTTTTCTCTCTGTAGGTTTTTCAGAGTCAGCCAAGGACCAAAATTAGTAGTAGATCACATGGGTTCTCAATCATGGAGTTGAAACAATGACTTTTTAATGGTAAATAGTCAGAGCAAATAGTTTATCCATAGCCCCAACAGGCAGGACTGTGCTGGCAAAATGCTTTGGATCTGATTTGAATATAAAAAATAAAATGCAGAAACATCAAACACTCTTTTACTATAATTAGGAAGAGTAAAATTGGACAAAATGCATCAAATAAATTATTGCAAATGCTTTGCCTAATGACTGTTACCACAAAGGCATGCTGCAGTATCCAAGAAAAACAAGGCCAGAGCATTTCAATGCCTAGACATGTTCTGATTTTGATTTAAGCCTATCTCTCTTTCCTGTTGTTCCCAAAATCCTTGAAGCTTTATACTAAGGAATTGCCAATAACTGGGGCTTTTTGCGACTGAGAGACCAGCTCAGTGAGAATTTGTTATTTGAGCACACTTTTGGCTACCTCCAAAGAGATGAAAAGGTAAGACAAGCCATAAAGTTAAAATTTTGTGTTAAGTCCATCCTCCCTACAAAGCAAAGCTGCATCCCAGAGCATCCATAAGCCCATGGGCACGGAGGGAGAGAGGACCTCAGGGTGCATTTGCCTCCCCCTCCTAACTTCTTGCTTTTTGCCACAGCTCTATGAATGTCCCAGTTCCCCTTGCCTATGGCTGCTAAATTATACACTCACTGATGTACATGCACATACACACACATCATTCAACAGAGAAAATAATAAATAGCTGCAGAACAACTTCCAAATAACTCATTTCATTCATTAGGTTTTCCAGGAATCTTATTTCTGGTCCCCTACCATCCTGCTTTTTGCTGAACAAAATCAAGATCATTGCTTTCTCATTCTCTTCCTAAAGGATACTGTACAACACTATGTCAAATGCCTTCAGTTATCCACCCAGGAACACTCCACAAACATGGACAGTACTACAGGAACACAGGGCAAGTCCTCATCACTCCTAGAAGCTGCATCCCAGTTTCCCCTGGCCTTATACCAGGGTCCCTCGCTCACCCTGGGAGCGGCTGTGCAAACCCTGCTGGGAGAGTCTGCGTGTCCTCAGGTAGCTGGCACTGGGGAATCTCCCAAGACATACCACAGCCCTGCAAATAACTGTTTTTCCTGTTCAGTGCCTAAACCAAAAGTCAGGGAATAAAAAAAAAAGGAATCACTTTGTATTGATGCAAAGCAGCATTTTTCCACGTTTTCTTGGCAAGAAATAATTATGCTAACAAACCAAAAAGAACGAAGTATCTGTTTAAGATCTGACTAAACAGTCAATTCGTGTGCTAGTTGAATTGAAACCAGGCTACTTCTCCTTGAAACCAGGCTACTTGTACACGAGAATAATAATACCATGTTGAATATTTGAAAAAGGAGACCGTTCCCCCACCCTTCCTTCTTCTCCAAAAGGCAAACTCCCAAACAGTTCACTGACACCCTTTGCATCTTCCTGACTCCCTTCCCACCCACAGCTTCCTTTCTCCAAGCTTTCCTTTTGACTGAGAACCCGCCTCTTTGGGGGGAGATGCTTTACCATAAAGACACGATTGTTTGATATTCCAGTATTGGCCTAGTTTAGCGTTTGATGTCATTCCTTCAATTACCAACACTGAATCGCCTTTGTATTAAACGGGACAAAACCAAGGAAATGAATAAAAAGTCCCACCTACGATGCTACACGACCCAATCAGAAACCATCAGACATACCACCTTTACTCATATCCTCCAGAAAAAACAGCCTTTCCACAAATTTAGACCCCTGATGGCACCCGCAGACTCCCCCAGCAAACACAAGGAGACAGAGCAAAGTGCTGTTTTGGGGCTGTCCTAGGATGCTTTGTGCCAGCACATGAGATGGCTTTACTGTCCAAAAAGATGAGTAGTTGGGCGGATACGGAACATTTCCAAACAAGAGACAAGGTGAATTTCTTACACACTGCGAACCTGACTGGTATTTCTTTTTTTAAATAACTACATATGTTTTATTATCTTGGACTTTTTAATGCCTCACATCCCTAATTGTAGTGGTAATTATTAGCTCAGTTAATGAAAGCTTTGGAAACAAGATTGTGTGGGCGTATTTCAAGTCATGAGTTAAATCTTTTAACTCAGTAATTGCCAATGATGAATTTATTTTTCCATTTAAGCACTGAAAAGCTGAAATATTATTTCCTTGAACTATATTTGTGCTTGGCAGTTCTGAGTTAATTACTACTCTGTGAGCCCCTTTAAATCAAGTTCAGAGGTTTCCAGGTGTACATATCATAAGGTCCTGGTAAATCCTTCAACATCTGCTTGGAAAAGGATTACTGAATTTGAGTGATGATGCTGTTCTTCTGAAGGTCTGCATGTTATGCACCTACAGCCATTAAAGGCACTACAAGTGCAATGGCAGTAAAGAGCTCAGGCTTGTGAAAGTTCTCACATAAATAAGGGTAATACTCATGAATGTCTGGTTTGGAAATCATCCACCTTAATTTTTCTGGATGGAGACAAGGTCTTGGTCAAAGCCCTGGAAAAATACAAGTATGTGCATAAATCTCCAGTTCACCAGCTATGACTGATGGAACAAGCTGCACTTCTACAAGGAATTGTAACAACCACAGCTCATCTTTGAGTACACCTGGGCAGAGTGTGGGGATGATTTGGCCCATTTCTGTCATTTCAACTCCAGATGTGCTTCTCTTACCTGAGCAGCAGGGACTCAAAAAATGCACAAAGAGATAGACACACAGAGAATCAAGGAGGTGCAAAGGACACATTACACCACTGGAGTTCTGGCTCCTCACACGTCCCCAGTACCACAGAAATGGGGTTCAGGGCAGCCCAGCACACAGGTGAACTCTCCTAAATCACGCCTTTCCCACAGGACTCCCAGGTTCTCTACCAGGACCATATGGAGGCATCTTCCCTCTACAAGACAGAACGACTGAGAACAGGAAAGGGACAAAAAGGGCATTTTTTTCTAGTGCTGTATGTCACCATGGCTCTTTATCCCTAGCAGTGATTTCCTCTTCCTTAAGGATGCTCTCAAGCACTAACACATCCCCAGAGTGCTTCCTGGCCCAGTTAACATTTGCTTTCCTGATTCAGGGCTTAGGGATCTGCTAACCTGGAATCCTCCTTGCCCCAGTGGGACAGAAGAGTTTGCCAGCACTGCACTCTGTGATGTTGCAGTGGTGGAGGAGGAGGAATATCACCACAGGGAAAGGAGCAGCCGTGCCTGTAAAGGGATCAACATATGTTCTGGGCCCTGAAAAAAACATTGTACAATTCCTGCAGTGCACTGAAGCCCACTCCTGGGTCCTGATCCTTGCTTCCAGCACAATTTCTGTGTTTTCTCCGCTGCGACTCAAACATAAAAGACATAAAAAACACGAAGAGCAGAACTGGGATACAACACAGCCCTTTCCAAGAGCAGAAACATTGCTAGTGAACGACTCTGGTCTGATAATCACAGGTGACTTAAATTCCTTTTTTTTTCATGTCAGATTTGCACAGTCCAGACGAGCAAAGCAGGATCCTGATCTTAACCAGAGAGGTCTCTGCTTTCAGCCCTGATGCCGATGCCTGCCCAGACAGTATTTAAGGCACAATCCCATGCAAGGTATATCCCGTGGCTCACTCCGATCTAGGAATGTTGCCTTGGTTTCCACTTCACATTGTGCAGGGGAGAAACCAGGCAGCCTTGGGTCCTTGATGCCACCCTGGGTCTTACCGAACGGCAGAAAGTGTGGCAGCTACCTAGAAAACACCCAAATCACAGAACAGATTTAACCCTCTGCCTTTGGCTAAGCCTGGCAAGTTGATGAGAGACCTTCTAAGCTGAAAACTGTGGGAGCAACCTGTTCAGAGACCAATCTACTCAGCTAGAAGCTGGATTTGGGCCAAAAAGACCTCCTTGCCTTTCAGCTGTCTCTCTCAGCTAGAACATTGTATTCCCATATTTGTTGTGGTTTATTACTCCTTATTGTTAATTCAAGGTTTATTAAAAATTAACATCTGTTAACCAGAGACATTAATCTCATCCAGACTTTTAAAGTTCTTGATTGCAAATTTTCCTGGACTGCTAAATCAAAAATGTTTCACTCTACATTTTCTTCAGTGGCTATTAATCTGAAAATTGCTTCCTTTTCCTCATCTAGTGTGAGTACAGCTCCCTTATTTTGTTAAAAAACTGCACAGAAAATTTTAATCAAATTCATTTGGTTTTTCTCTGTATCACTACACTAAATTAAATCAATAACTTTCAGGTGGGAGGGAGAAATCCATGAATTTCTTGTTAGTTCTTTGTGCAGTTATCTTTCTTCATTAGCAACATCTGAGACCCATGCTAGAATATATGTTAATATATAGGTCAACTTTTAAACTGCTTTCTTTATTATTCATGTTTTTTGAGTGCTGTTGCTGACTGGTACGTCAGAGGTCTGGCGGGCTATAAGTGGAATCATTAAAAATAGCTCATTTTAGTAATAACATAGGACTATTCATATTTTATTCAATATTTAAAGTCCACAGGAGACTCTCATGCTTTCTTATTTGCCAGATTGTCTCTTCTAAATGTCATTGCCAACCTTTCACACCCAGTTCATCCTCCTGAGCAAAATGGATTTCAATAAAGCCTACTATAACCAGAGCAGCTAAAGAGATGGTAGGCTGCATCCCTGCAATCTCCTCAGGCTTGAGTTTCATCCCTTTAAAATAATAGCTCCCCTTGAAGTAAGTATGTTCCTTTGTATTAAAACATGAAATATAATAATTACAGGACTATGGAGCAACTCACTTGGTCATTGAATGAGCAACATAAATAAGTGCAGGAGCAGGTAAGTAGACTGGAGAGACTCCTATACACTCCAAACACAGCACTGACCCGAGGTGGTCTGGGCTATATGCTGAGATAGATTATTTATTTGAGTCCCTCAAATTTAAGTCCCTGTGTTTAGACTTATTGGAGTAGCTCTTCTTTGAAGTTAATCAACTCCCTGTGGCAATTCTGTATCACTCAGAGGCAAAAAGAGTGAATATTTCAGCACAAGAAAGGGAAAGCAGCAGTGACCCGAATGTCTCAGAGATGTGTCGTCACTGGCACAAGTGTCTTCATACTCAGTTGCACCACAGCCTGTGGACAATGGTCACAGCTGTTTCAGGGTGATGTAGAGGCTTCTAGGGCATGTTTTCTGTTGTTTATGGCCCTTGTGTTTCCCTCCCACTGGGCTTCAAGGCCTTAACCTGGGCTTCACAACAGTGAGGCAGCATTAGGCACACAGGAAATAGAATAAGGAAAGGGAGGCAAATGGGTGAATAAACATAAGTGTCTTTGGATCTGGACTTTTGCTCTGAGGGAAAATTAAGCTGCAGCCCACCTCCTCTGGCCAGAGTTTAAAAAATATAAATAATTGGGGTCCTGCAGTTGGGGTGCCTGGAGCCACATGCCAACAAAACCACAGCATCTTCATCGTGGGCAGAACCAGCCCTGCTCTGCCTTCCCTCCCCATCACCCAGGCAGCTTCTGCTGTCCTGCTTTCCACAGGAAAGAAAGGAAGAAAGACTGAGAAAACTGAGTGCCCCTCTGCTGTGACCTCCTCATTCCAGTAGTACAGGTCATAATCCCCTTACAGAGTGAAGACATTTGATCCCACTGGAAAAAACAACTCCAAGCATGGGTACCTGAGCAGAGACTTCAGTGATGCCCTGCCTGAGGCTGGTGCTTGGCCAGACACATGCAACTGAGTGGAGAACTGTTGGTCTTTCCAAAGGTTCTTCCAAAGGACTCTATGAATCAGCCTCTGCCCACTGCCTCTCCAGGAGCAGCTTTCTAGGGAAATTTAACCCAATCAACTTCCTGGTCCTGTTCTTTGAGAAGCCCCAGCCTCGAAAAACTGCCTGCAGGTATTTTGCAAATTGGCTAACCCAAAGCCTGGATTACAAAGGGGAGTTAAAAATGTTGGTCCGTGCAGCCATAGTTTCTAGTTTGGGATGACTAGTTCTTCTATTTTCATCTCCTTGCCCATTTGATTTACTTGGATTATAAACTCCAACCCTTAGTACAGTTTATACACTTCTTAAGGTAAAGAAATGCTAATCTCTGTGTGGGTAACATAGATGAGAGTGAATCAACATCACAGGAATATATTAGTTAAACTGTTTCATTCAAGGAGATTAAGAGAAGAAGATTATACTGGCATTAAATTTTAAAAAGTTCAATAAATGCAATCTATGTGTTTGTTCCTTTTTCCAGGGATATTATTTTGTTACAGGTTTGTACAGTGTCCTTGAAATGAGCCTAAAGCTCTTCTAAAGGATCTCCCTTCTCTGATACAGCCACTTCTGGGGCTGGCCCATGACAGCTGTTCAGCATCACACTGGGACACTAGTAATAATAGTACTTACAGCACTTACATAGCGTTTTATACTTTCAAAGCACTTAAATTAATTAGTTACAGGGCTGGAGTATGGATTTGGGCAGGATGTGAAAAAGAAAAGTATATCCAGTGGAAGCTACAGAGGGAATTCGGGGAAACATGATGTAATTACCCAATTTGGAATCTGGCCAGAGCACCACTGCTCGAAACACCATGGGGTCTCTCTGACCACACACGGCCAGAACCTCAGCTTCCCCTCTGCTCCAAAAGATTAGGAGTGCCCTAAAAAAACCTGTTCAGTCATCAGGTACAGGAAAGAGACGATTATACAAAATCCAGTTTCTCCCCTAGGCACCTCTTAGCTATGAGCACTGGGCTGGGCTCAGCAGTGCCACGGGGCTTCATGTCGAGTCAGACCTTGGGAACTTCCTGATTCTTTTCAATTAAACAGTTCCAACATTTGATGATATTTACAAATGATCCACCTCCTAAGTCCATTAACTGGTCTTAATTGGGTTAAAATCCCCAAGAAATCAGTCATCTCAGCCATTCCCCTCCGCACCCCCCCAGCGCTCACACGTGTACCCTAATTTTAGCTAAAACAAGCACATCAGGTGGTTGCGTTGCTGAGCTACGGCATTACTCCGTGCCAATTTGGAAATGTTAATGCCATGTAGACATGCAAATGTCACAAGGGGCCAATTTTAGGATGCACAAAAGAGGGACCACTAATTGGAAGGAAGGGGGAGAAAGTGATTACAATTCCCACTCACCTCAGTGGTGCCGCAGGAGAGAAGGAAAAATGCTGACAAAAGCCAGTCGGTCTTGCTGACAGTGTTTGATGTATACCATGTATCAGGGTGGTGGGGACAGGGACATTTCAGCTTCACAAAACATGTAGGGTGGTAATCCCCACATGCTGATTTGGGGCAGAACACCCACAGCCTGATGCTTTTTCACACAGCTGGATCTCTGCAGTGTTTAGTTTCTCAGCAACACCCGGATGTGGGTGCTGAGGGATCTTTGGCTGAATTTGAAACACAACATGCAAGGAGGAGCTGCTGGCAGCTGCCTGCCTGAGTAGCCTGGGAACTCAGATTAGTCCAGAGAGGCCTAAAGCAGCTCAGAGATAGAGGCTGGGGGTTTCTCCCCCAGGGGAGATGGGCAGCCTGTCTGGCAGAATGCAAACCAAGGACCCACTTCTGCCTATCACGGAATCTAGACTTTCAGGCCTCATCATCATCTTTCAAGCTGACTACTGAGGGCTGAAGGTTCCAGGGAGTAAGGAGATACTTTGCTATAAACATTAAAAGAAAAAAAAAAAAGGAATAAATTTGGCAAAATTTATTCATTTTTCTCAAAAAAGGTTACATTTTGTACACAGAGTTTTCCAGCATGTCGAAAAAGCACATAAAGGACAGCTCTTGGTAATGTCACAATCCCCTCTGACAGACTGCAGGGGCCAACTCCTCTCATTTACACCTCTGTCACACAAGCATCACTCCACCAAATTCCGTGGATTTATTTTTGAGTCATACCAGCATAAGTAAAACCAAGCTCAGAACTTTGCTTCTATTTTCATCTCTGTAGGATTCCCATCTCTTGCCGCTTTTCTTAATCTATCGATGAGTATGTCTGGAATTTATTTACCCAATATATTAATTCCGGTTGTGTCTGCAAAACACTGTCCCTGGTGGGGAATCCGCTGCATGCATTTGCCATGCAAACGAGTCCCGAGCGCAGATTTGCCCTGTGCACACATTTCCCCTCAGCACCACCAGCACAGCCCCTTTTAACACAACAATCCTCTGTTTGCTGGTCTGTCCAGCCAGCTATAATTAGGTTGTTTAGTACCCAGCTTTGACATGCCTTTGGCCACCATCACAGCATTTCTCTGCTGTGTTTTTCCATGCCTTGCTTAAGCAATAGAGATGTGACAGGGACTGCATTAACCCCAGCACTCATGTACCTAGAGGAGTCTCCTCCACCCAGAATGACCACACCACAATAACCAGTGTTTGAACAGGATCTCCAAGATATCTTCTAGGAAATTACACATGGCATCTGGCTTTGTAAAGTTTAGAGAACTCCTTTATAGGATTTAAACTCACTGCTCCTCGGAATATACCTTGGGAATGACCATGCAGCAGGGAGTAGGAGGAGAAAAGAGACCACTTCTCATTAGAGGATGCTGTTTGTTGGGTGAAAATAACAGGTCTGAACCTAAACAACTCCAGGTGACTCAACAGGACACAGTGAGGATGTGGGATCCAATCTCAGTGTGATGGATGTGTTCAGCTCTCCCGTACCTGTGCTGTAATGAGCTGCAAGGTCACGAGGGCATCAGCAGCGCTGCTAGTTTGCTTCCCCTGAAAATGACTCAGTGCTCTGGTTTGGGTAATGAGCTCCCTTATACACACAGAAACAGGCACAAAAAAGTGCAGTGGGTGTCTTTAACAGCACAGGCTCCTGCAAACACATCACACCTGACCTTCTGTCATTTCACCGGCCTTTTGCAAAATCTGGAGTTATATTCAAGGTCTCATCTCTGAAGTGTTCAATAGCTCGACCCTAGGACACCCACAAGGACACTTATAGCTCCCAGGTACAAAGTGTTTCCTCCATTACTGTGCTTCAGCACAATAAAGTGCTCTCTGCATGGTGGGTTTGTCTCTGCAGCATCAAATTCTCTGTTTGAGGCAGGTGGAGGCAGTGGGACAGACAGCTGGAAGAAACAAACAGTGGGACCCTTCTACGCACAAGGCTCATCTCCCAGAATTAGCTACTGCTAATGTAAAAAAGTGCACATGCATATTCCTAAAACTCTTCCGAATCCAAGCAATACTGAGCACTTTTTCTCCTAAAAGCAGTTCCAGAAAGGCAGAGGCTGAGGAAGGCACTGAGCAGGAGCTGCACAGTCACGGCAAAGGGGAGCACGGCACAGCAGCCGCAGGGAAAATCATCTCACAGCAAAAACTCAGGGGGACAATAATCCAAGGCAATCCAGTTGTCTCTGTCATTCCTGTGGCTTTGTCTGGGCTCCTTTTAATGAGGCCCAACACTTCACCACTGCCCTTTCTCCTTACGGAGAAAGCTTTGCAAGGACACGTCTCTCCTGAGCCCGATTTCCCTCTTGCAGAAGCCAGACTCTCACTGCAGTGGGAGGCAGGGAAAGAGTGGTGCACCAAGTGCTGGGCTCTTCAGGGAGATGAGAACATAATAAAACAGGTTGTAGTGTAAAAAAGAGAGAAAACATAAGCCAACTACAAAAGCTAACAAGGTCAATGATACCTCTCTGGGAGGGTCAGATGCAAATGTGAGGGACAGAGACTTCATGGTGCCTGTGAGTGGGGTGCACACAGGGGCAAGCAGAGTCCATCTGTACGGATAGCTTTTGCCCTAAACCCTCTGCAGCCATGCTGGTGATGCAGGGCATGAACCGGTGCCTTTGGGCTGGTTAGGATGGCACCGAACCTGATCCATCTTCTGTGGATGTTTTCATTTTTTGCAGTAGAAGGATTCACTGGGGTTAGATCTAAGATACTCCCAAGAGCATGGATATGTTTCACATATTTTCTTGTAAGTAGATACTTCAAAGGCAGCCTTTTTGTTATACCCAGTCAGGCAGTGACTGCAAAAGAAATTAGGGCATGGTGCTGGTATACTGGCTTTAGCAGATCCCACAGCAACTTCAGTGGGAGTTATGCTACAGACAGAGCTGGCCCTTGAGTGAGCAGGGTGAGAGAAAGGGCTGTGTGTGCACAGCCTGCCCTTGGAAGAGGCTGGGGCACCACAAGTCCATCCATAGTCCTGCTTTAACCCCATTCTGGCTGCATATAACAGTAAATAATCACAATATTAAAATGGTGCAGCATATTCCCATGGCCTTCCACCTTTTCTACAGAAATAAACTGGTTTCTGTGCTCATCACAGTCAGGGTAAGCCCAGGGAAGGTCTAACCTAAAGAAGAGGAGGTCCAGCTTCCTGAATTAGTAGACAACAATAGCACAATAGGCTTTGTTTCAGCACTGTTTTGCTATGTGCCCACATCTCTCTGGTAACACTGAAGCTCGGGCAGAAAGCAATTGGTCACCCCCTGAGCTGTCAGCTCCCCAGGAGCTCTTACCATCAGCAGGACTGGGGATCAGTGCACCCCTCTCTGCAGCACATGACCTGCTCCACACTTCCATGTGTTCTTCTAGTACATCAAACCCATTTTACTTTGCTAGATAAGTTATCTTTTAGTGAAAGGAAGGGAATTAGGTTTCATCAAAGAGCTTTTCAACAAGTTGTCACCACTTCAGTGATTTAGGGTAGGCAGAACACCTTGTATTCCCAGTTGCCCTCCTGCCACCACAAGCTGCCAGTCAGTGTGAAAGCACAGCCCACTATAGCATTTGGAAAGGTCATAGTTGAAGTGTTTTCCCAGAAAGATAATCAAGCCGTAAGACAAATGCATCATCAGGAGGAAATGTTAGCTCCTGAACAAGGACAGTTATTATATAAGACATTTCTTTACCTAAGGAAGCAGGTTAATATACCTCCAAATGACTATTTATCACACCACATAATGTTAAATTTCCAGTGTAATTTCCACCATGGTTTCTATTGCATGTGTGGAAATCAATTTAGAGATCAGTGAATCCTTTCTTCTGCATTTTTTATAGCAGCAGGTAAACTAAGAAAAGCCACAACAAAGCAAAAGACCATATAACAAAGAAAAATAATAATGTGAGTTGTGCATTTAAAAAATGTTGGTCCTATGCAAACCATTGTATGTTCAAATTTATCACTTCATATCACTTCAACACATCGTCTTTTGCAACTTTAATAGGAAAGACTCAAGAGGGAGTGTACTTTGGATTCCAGTAGGGAAGGCAGAGGGGCACAGTGGAGAGGAGCTTAGAGCAAAGAGCTTACAAGGAGCACAAAAGGCATTTCAAAAAATGTCTTGAAGGACTCATCAGCAGACACTGGGTGAGACAGCATGAGAGAACTCACACAGGAGCCCTGGGAGAAGAGTCAGAGAGGCAGCATGTGAAGGAGGCTGACAACAGTGTGAGATTTGGAGAGTGCTGAAAAAAACCCACATAAGCACTGTGAGGAAAGAGGGCGATGCCGCTCAGAAGAAATGAAAAGTTAAAGCCAAGTGTATTTAAGAGCACCACACATTAGGAGAGTGATGGAGTGACAGTGAATTTGAGAGTCTCAGAATGAGGAGTAATTTCCTTTCAGGAAATACGTGACCTTTAAAAAAAAATTCCATTGATGAACACTTTTCCAAAGGGCTCTAAAAAACAGGCAACTCTTTTCAAGCTTTTAAATGACTTGCAAAACAGCCTAGATTGTTTTTACTGCAATGTCTTTCTCCTTCCTCTCCTGGGCTGAAAATCCTCTTTCCCATGCCTGCTGCCTGTGATAATGGGAGCCTGCTCACAGAATCTGCTGAGACCAGTTGCCTCTGAAAGCCCTCCCTGCACAGCCTCTGCCCTGGGGTACATGGAGATAAACCTCCACCAGCTTGACCACTTCTTCGGTAATTAAGGACAAAATAAATAATTCTCAGAGGTGCTGCTTAGAGCCCCACAGAATTAGCACTGTAATATTGTTCAGCTCTTTTCTGATTTCACTCTAATTTTTACAACTCAGTAGTTTTACATTTCTAAAAGTATTCTGTGACCAGCTCCCAGTCATCTCACCCCTAATCAGGAGATTCAAACCAGCTATATTTCCTCCTCAGCAGCTCTCAAGTCATTCAAGATATATATATTTTTTTGCCTTGCTGACAAGATCTACTTCAGGCCATGTTGTTTCTCACCCACTACCTTGCTCTAATAACAGTTACATTTTACAATTTTCAAAAGCTGTCAACATCATCGATCTTCCAGACTGAATGCACTTGTCTTCTATTATGTGCGTTGAATTGCTTGTGCCACAATTAAGTCTTTATTTGGCTGAAGGCAGCTCACCTCCATGGTAGCGTGTCATTTGCTCTCTCTAGCAGAGTAATAATGGTGTAGGTCTAAAAATACATATGCACATTTAAAAAAAAAAAGAAAAAAAAGAAAAAAAAGACTCCAGACTCCAGCAGGGTCTTGTAAGATGGACACTCTCCGCATGGTAAACTATCACTCTGGTGGGATAATTGGTTTGGTTTGATCAAAACTGCGTGCTCTTACAGAACGGAGCGTCTGGCAGTACTCACAGCTCAGCATTAAAAGAGAAGATTGTCTTTGTCAGATCTGTCATGAAAACTGGAAGAGGAGAGACTGGACTGTACTGAGCAAAAATGAAGGGATGTCCTCTAAATCCAAAAGACGTGCGCCTTATTTATCCTGGTGCTACACATTTAGTTTCCACTGTAAGTTCTCTATGATCTCTTTTGATGTCTTCTATTAAAGGGAAGGAAAGCTGCCAGCAAAGACATCCCACAGAAAGCCTATCCATTTCTTCCTGACTCTTTAGAAAGGCCATGATGACTTGAGCACTACCGCATCATGCAGGCAATGAAAAATGAAATACTGCTACCTGCACCATTAATTGGAAAATGCATATTGTTTTATTACCACCTAGAAAAATGACTGTTGAGGTCTACAGCCGACACACTCCAGGTTTGCACACAGGGAAGGGTGCAGAGAACATGGCAATTAGCTGCCCTGATGGCCTCATCTACCAGCTACAGCACTTCCAAGCACAAGGTTCCTGCTTGGGCTGCAGCATCTCTTCCAGAAAAACACCCCACCTTGGTGGAAATCCTGGGAACACACAACTTGCCACTGCCCTGTGCTGTTTATTCTAAAGCCAGCTGCACTCCCCACAACCGCCGTGCATAGCAGCAAGTTTTTTCTGGTTTATGATCTCCCAGACTATCTGCACCTGCGTCATTTGTGGTGATACTCTAACACTCCTGGCATTTAAGACGATCCATGTCTCACTTGACAGACATTTGTAGAAGATGCTATGTTTTGATTTGCAGAACAAAAACAAATTTGGTCTAGAATCCTGCCATCTGGTGACTCCAAATAATTCTTGCATATGGTTACAAAGGCTTGCATCTTTTACTTTACCACTTGTCATTTATTTGTCCTTTCACAGCCCTTTTCTCTGTGTATTGCAAAACTCTTTGAATAAAAAAGGTCCTTTCAGCTGAACACAGCACTTTTGTCTTCGTTTTACAAGCAAAAATATGATGACGCACAAGGGTAAGAGCCTTGGCCAAAATCACTCAGCATGCCAGAAAAAAAGGATGCAATACAACTCTCTGAATCTTCTGCATCCACCTTGAAACAACAGTACGACCAGCCCACTAACAGGCTTGTTTTGTTTTAATAAGGTAAAATCTTACTCTGTTGAAAAAATAAAAGGAGAAAAAAGTCAGCCAGTGCCTTCATGATATTAGAGAGGAGATGCATCATCATCTTGACAAATGTAGTTTGTGCCCCACTACTCCACGTAGTGAAAAAGAAATAGGCTTAGAAAAGAGCTGGCACAAACCCACAAACCTCACAGGGCATTCACAATGCCATTTGGAATGTCTCTTTGCCACAGATATTAGGCAACCACCTGCCTCCCTCCTACCCATACTGCATGGGCTACAGCAGCCCCAGCTTACCAGCTTACCAGCTTTGGGATACCAAGGGGAAATTCCAGCTCCAGTCCACCCTACTCCCTGGCAGTGTGTCGTGCAGCCTGGCCATCTTTATGTGCCTCTCTTGCCAGGTGGAAAAATAAAAGTTCCTCTCTGAAGGGACTCTGACGTCACCTGTTTTTAACAGACAAATGACATTTCCACACAGCCAGAACCTGATTTGCTGCTAAAACAGCCAACACAACAGCCAGTCTGCAGGTACCAAAACAGGGGGCTCAGCTCTGCCCTCCAACCTGACACTGTGCCAACAGAGTGCCCTGCCCAAGCACCCTGCCTGTGCTGCTGTGGTGGGAGAGGGTCTCAAACCCAGGTCTGCCAAGAGAGAGCCATCATTCCATCATTCCAAACCCCTCTGCTTTCTCTGGCTATGTCTGCTGGCCAGAACCTGCCTGTTGTCCCAGCCCACAGAACATCTCCTGATTTGAGCCCTGGAAACAAAAGGAAAACCCATCCCAGAGGCTGAGTCAGGATAACTGAGTGATGCAAATAATACTTGATTAAGATTCAGATCACGTAATTCACGCAGCCTGTGCTCTTATGCAGCTAACACAGGGGCCAGCCCTGCAGCTCACAGTTCCTCCCACTGCCTTCAGGGTGACTAAGGCAGTGACACCTCCTGAGGATACATGCCATGGTTTTTTTATTTGCAAAGTCCACCATGTGCCACAATGACATGAGCAGCGGAGATGTCAATCAGTCTCAGGCTCTTTCATAAATGGGGGAAAGCACCATCCTAAGAGAGTGACAGCCACTTTGAAAGCAACCCAAACCCTGCCTCTTCCCTTGTCTGTCCACCAGGTGGGAAGGAAGTAAGAAGGAGAGCATTACAGCTCTCCAGGGCATGTAAAATTGGATGCTCTTTTTCCTTCTTCTCTCTCCCTTCTCAAAAGGGTCTTGGACTTGCTCCCAGAGGTGCAAACATATACACTGAGGGTATCCAGCTTGTTATCCTGCAAGGAAACTGTTGTTATTAGAAAAGAGGTGGTTAAACAACAAAACAATCTCTTGGAAGGCTCCTCTCACGCTCGGCTCAATTTGGTAATATTTCCATTCCTAGAGAAGGGCTTGTGTGAACAGAGACTGCGGCTGCTGGAGGAGGAGGAAAATCCAGCTAAACTGCACTTTCAGCTACTGTCAGTCAAAAACCAAAAGCTGAATAAAAGGAACAGGCTGGCCTCAATGTACTACCCTTGAGATCCTTGGATGGGCATAGAGGTATTGTCATTACTACCTTTCCATGTTTTCCTGATGGAGCTGAAGCGCATGGTACCTGAATGCCACCAGCTCCCCTAAGGTCAGTGCCGCAAACCCTGAAGTTCCAACTAAGTTACACCCCAGGTCCTTCTCAGCCCTTCATTACCTTCCAGACAGAAGCTCTGCTTGGATCCTGCCTCAGCACAAGAGAATAGGGGGCAGCACTTGGCATATCACACACAGCATGTGCCTGCGAAAAGGTGAAGAGCTTGTGTGCTCAAACACCCACCCTTCCCCGGGATGTCCAGCTTCAGACTGCCCAAAAGTGGAGACAAAGTTGGAGAAGGAGTGGGAAGCCTGAGCACCAACAGACAAATGCATATTCAACCATCCTGGAGGATGGAAAGTCTGCGACTCTGCGGTTTTGGTCCCAGTTCCACACTGGGTGTAGCTGTGAAAGCAAAACAATGTTCCCTAAAGTAAGTGTGATTAGGTTTTCTCCATAAACCTTATTTATGGAGGGCTGGGCCCAGTGAGTGAAAAGCCGCAGAGAATTTTCGTTCTGCCTGAAGGACTCACAAACCATAGATTAGGTGACAAAGTTTAGCGACTGGGAATTCTGCTCAGATTCAGTTTTAGGGAAGGAATTAGCAAACTAGTTTAATGGATCAATCTTTTCACTCCATTTCATGATGTAATGCCAGCAATGTGAAATTTGAAGGAGGATATGTACATCTCACAGTGATTTTCTACAGATTCGTGTCCAACTTGCACACCCTCATGGGAAAATGATTTACCTCCCTCTGCCTACAGCAGCCTGGCAGGATATCATAACAGAGCAATCCAACGTGAAAAATAATCAATCCAGCTTTCTAAATCTCTGCCATTTTCTCACTCCAAGGAGTATATTTTTGCAATTATCACACTGCTGTGTTGAGCAGCTAAACAAGGACGCAGGTTCAGTTTTGTCTCAGGTCACTGCTTAATAGCTCTAGCAATTTTTATATATATATATATATATATATATGTATTTATATATACATAAAACAGTGTTCCCAAACGGTTTCTTCTGAGGGGGGAGACAATAGATGGTGCATACCCTTTGCTTTAGATGGATTTTTTTTCTCCCACTATTTGCAGAAAACCATAATAAAGAACAGGCAAAATAAAAAAAAAGTAATTAAAAAAAGAAATAGAGAAAATAGTGAAAAATAGCAATTGTTCTGGAGGAGATGGAGGGGAAGAAAGTAAGCCATTGATCCAAAACTCTCAGCCATTTGATACACAAATTTCTCACTTCTAAATGCTCTGAGACCTCTCAGCACAGCTCCAACACCCCAGTGCACCTCGTGATTGCCCAAGGTTCATGTAAGTCTGTGGGAATGAATCTACCAACACAACTGGCTTTGGTTCAGCCTTTAGTCATGCATGTAGATGACAAAATTTGAAAAAAAAGTTCACACAAAAGAAAGGGTTCGAAAGCTGTAAGAGGGAGGGATGTTTCTGGCATTAGCATTTCTGAAAAACCACTTCTGCGGCACCCACTAAAGCCAGGACAACAAGAGCTGATTTAGGGAAGCCTCTCCTCAGGGTGGCACTGAAGCATGTTTATTCAGTTGCAATTGAGCATGTCCTTACACATGTCCATTAATTAGGGAGAAAAGGTTTAAAGCAGTTTGGATCCTACGGTTGCCCCCGGGGTGTTGTGTGGAGGGGGAGTGAAAACTTCAGACAAGCCCATGTGCAGCTGAGCTCCATCTTACAACGACTTCTTATTATGAGAAAACCTGGGAGAAAGACATCAATAGCAACTGAGATAAAGTGCCTTTGATCCTCTGAGAGCCACAGAGCTGTGACCCACTACAGCCACCTCCCACTGACATCTGTTGGGGCAGCAAACACCGGTATCGCCCATGTCATTTTTGGAGACCTGAACAGGGATTTACCAGTTTGTAGTAATACAATTATTGCCGCTGTATGCCCTTGCTTCTGACACCAACTCTGTGGTTGACACTGCAAAAACACAGGATACAAAAAAGGAAGGCACAAAAATTGTCATTTAGGGATCTCACCCTACCACCAGCAAACTCCCTAAAAATTACCTTAAGCGTCATCAAGGTGGCCATTAGGTGCTACCTACCCTTTTAATTGAACATCTGCTTATGGTGCTCTACCCCTGGGCTCCAGGGAAGCTGGAGTCCCCATGACCCTGGGTCTGTTGCTGGAGCTGCCCCAGGCTCCTAGAACACAAAGCATCTCACTGATTTACCCATTTAAAAAAAATCAGATTTAAAATGAGCCCTATGGTGTTGTGTTTAATGCAGGAGTGATATCCAGTGATAGACCACCTGGGAAAAGCTGTGGAGGTGAAGGGAAACTATTGTTCTTCTTTTTTGTATTTGATTAGCGCGGGGGCAGAGGAAAGCTGAGATGAACGCTCTTGCTCTCCCCCACATGCTCACCCTGATCACCCTGGCTCGTTACGAACCGCATCCTTACAAGCGCTGCTTAAGCAAAACCACGTTCCCATGGATACGCCGAGGATTTTCTGCCGGGGGCTGCACGCGATGAGAGCGGAGCAGCGAGAGTGACTCGGCTGATATGGTAAACACGGAGCGGAGTCCCCTTCCAGACCCGAGGATAACCTGTCTGTGTGCCAGCAGTGCGCACCCGGGGGAGCCAACCCCTCCGGTGTACTCGGGGCAGTGAATTGCCTCAGCGGACGGGCAGGGCTCCTGTATTTCAAGGGACCATTTCCGTGGCGTGGATAAAGGCCGATCTTCCCCCACAGAACCGCAGCGTGCCCCTGCAAGTTGCTTTTGCTGTGGCACCAAACACACTCTGCTCAGTCCTTCCAGGGTGGATGCTGCCCCGATTTTAAACTGGCGTGCAGTGAGAGAATGGAGAAAATATTTCCCTTAAAAAAACCCCAAAACCAAACAAAAAAACAAAAGCAAAACAAACAATCAAAAACCCCAAAAAACCCCAAACCAAACCAAACCAAAAAACAACCAAAAAAGCAGCCAGAGCTAATGCTGTGGCTGTGGTACACACTGAGCACCCCGGTGGGCATAGCAAATTCGATAATGCGGGTAATACAAGCAGGCCAGGCATCTCGCTGAATGACAAAGAGACACAGCCTGTTATGAAACATGAGCAGGAATCTAAGGAGAGGCCTGAGGAGGACAGTACTCGTTCGTATCACAGCTGCTGGAAGGAGGGAGGAATTTCAGGACCCATGTGAAGGGTGGCTCCTCTCTATGGTGGGGCAGCACACAACACTGCCCACCAGGGAACACCCAGTGAGTGAGCAACACAGCTCATGAAATTCCCTGCTTCTAAAGCAGGATGCGTACACATGGAATATATTCTTCACGTTGAACCACTTAAGAAATTATTATTTCCCTATAAAAGAAGCAAGAATAACGTGTTTATATAAAAATAATTCAGAACTTCGCTTTTTCTGGGTATGTCTGGCAAGAAGAAAAGCAATAAGCAGAAACAGGGCTGGGAAGAAGGAATTGCTTAGTCCATCCTTCCCAAAGAAGACCCAGTCCTATGTACATACTTTTGTCAAATGTCCCCCACATTTTTAAAGGTCTTCAGTAGTGGATACACATGGTGGTCCACAGAAAATATACTCCATTCTATTTTTAAATTCAAATTTGTCTTTTTTGAAAGACTTTTGTCATTGGTCACCAAGCCACAATTACACACAGAAGTCCTTCTACTCCTGGAACATTAGAACCTTCTCCAATGTCATCCGGTGGCAGGCAGCGTGGGAAACAGCTCGTGTTTGCTGCATACTAAATCTCATTTCTCAGCCTTTGCTCTTCCTGACAGGAATGCTCCTAAGAGCCTGCTCTGGGAATGATAATTAGTTTGTTGATTAATCATCAAAGCTCAATGATACAGTGTCATTCCCAGCGCTTTTCGGTTTGGAGAGAGCTGTCCCCCTCAGCAGTAGAAAGCTTGGGATGGTGCGACATCAATCCACCACCTGGAGAACAGCTCCAGACACAGGCAGGGCTGCAGGTATGGAGTGAGACCATCACTCACCCACACTGGCTGTCACAAAAACCGGGGCAGAACCACCAGCTCTGCACACTGAGCCCAAAGACCTCACCTGGCTCTACCTCTCCAGCCAGTAAAGCACTTTAACATTTCCATGGCAATTCCGTTGGTT
This sequence comes from Chiroxiphia lanceolata, assembly GCF_009829145.1. Classification (NCBI taxonomy): domain Eukaryota; kingdom Metazoa; phylum Chordata; class Aves; order Passeriformes; family Pipridae; genus Chiroxiphia; species Chiroxiphia lanceolata. Next base: position 6,939,684 of record NC_045646.1, read on the forward strand.
TCCACCCGCTTGCAAACTCTGCCTTTGTTAAATACAAGTTGTAAATTTGTTTCATTTTCTTCAGGAGCTCCCACACCATCAAGATCAAATTTAAGGTGTTAATTAAATGGAACGTGTAACACTACAGTCCAACAGACAATAATTTGGGCTAATGGCAATGGCTGGAGGGGGGTTACAGCCGTGGGCAGGGAAGGATCTGATTGCCCCCTGTTGGCCTCCCTCTAACCAATATTCCTGTTTTCCTATGTATTCTCCCACTCCCCAGATTTCAATAATTATTTGACTACACCTCACTGACAGCACATATTCAATTTAAAGGCTTTACTTCTCAGCTTATACATGCATTTCTGCAAAAATAATTCTCCATGTTTATGGTTTTCAGCTCCTCGGCCTCCTGGATGTCTTTAAGTTCAACTTTATTTTGCCATGATCTTAATTCAGCATCTGCAGAGGAACACACAGCAACTTCCAGGTTAACTAGTTGATGGGTTTTAGCCAAACATTGTAAAGAGTTCATGGTCGACCATAAACTCATAGGAGGCAATAGCAAGCTGATCAGTCTCTGCACAACAACAAGCTGTCTGCAGCAAAATCCAGCTGCAAACACCTCTCAGAAAAACTTGAGTGCCCCAAAAGTGCCCCTGCATTGCCCTGGTCTGTGAACCCTATATGGCAATATGAAATTTTATTTTAAAATAAATTTTTGTTCAGAAATTTGTTTCTAATAGTGGATAACAGAGTTTTCCTGATGATTGAATGGCTTCCATTTTCTGTAAGTTTGTATTAAAGGCTGAGCTGATTGATTGGACAGCACAAGATCTCTTCTAGGCGTGAACTGTCCAAGAGCAGCATCAGATTTTCCAAACTGATTTACCATCAGTCTGAATACTTCTGGAGCTGTTCATAAGGAATTTGGTATTTGATACTGGAAATGCAGACCTTGTTCATTAATTTGGATAAGATACAGACAGCTGGTGGTGTCTTGTTTTGGCCACGCTTAGAAAAAGTTTCCAGTGTGTGTATTTATATGTAGAAGTTCGAAATGTCTTTCTACTCACATTCTTTGCACCAGCCTCTAATACCCTGCTTATGCCAAAGTCTTTGCAAACAAAACTGATCTGTTACAATCTCCTCAGAACAAAACACAAGATGGGTGCAAACACCAACAAAGCCAATCTATGGTTTTATTTACTTATTTACAGATAACTTGGTGAAAGATTTTCTCTGCTTCAGTTAACAGCTGCTTTGCTTTTTCTGCAGCAAACTTATCAATCCACCTCAGTTTCTGTTGTGGTGGAATGGCAAACCCAGCAGTGAAATGGGGGATAAAGCCAAGTGAATGCATTAATGTAGTGCACACTATTCGCTGCCTAAAGCTATGCAGTTTAGCCTATATTTCCTCAGTTTTAGCTCAGTTTGTGAGCATAAACAGCTACACTGCTAGACTAAAATGCAATTATAAATGTTAAAAAATTTTAATCAGTGTCCAGACCCAGAATCTTTTTATCCTGGAAACTGCATCATAGTTCCTCACCATATCATCACACTCCTGCAATCACCAGCATCCCACATGGAACAGAACAGGTTAATTTTTCCAAGGCTGAATCATCACAGAATTCATCTATAATAGCCCATGCAGAATAAAACGCAAGAGATGCATTTAAATACCCCCAAAGTAATTTGGTTAGTCAATGAACCACAGTATCTTCTCCCCACTCACTGGTTCACTTGGCATCCATCACTTTTATTTTGTATCAGATACTCATTGTCTGGAGCGATAACAGATATGTGATCCAAAGAAAGGAGCATCCCATTGAATTGCTGGCACACAGCATAACACTGTCATTATGCAGCATTGTGGTGCAAGCCAAAATACCCATTTTTAATGTGTTCTCTGCAAAGAACTGAAGGCACCCACATCCCTGCTACATAATTTCAGCATGTTGTTAAAACCAGTAACACTCTTGACTTCATTACATCCTGAGTGAGGTATCACGGGTTGGTCGTAGTTTTAAACTCCTAATTCCTCGAATAGAAATGATGTGGACACTTCTTTTTTCTTTCTTCTTTCTTATTCTTGCAGAATAGCATTTTTCAAGTTGACATCAAGTTTTCAGATTTTCACAGCACAGAAGCTGTGAGCACAGTGTTTACTTCTGAAAATGCGTGCTGCAAAGCTGACAGCTTAAGAAGAGGTGAAAATTGGATAAATGACTAGCAGAGAGGGCACAAATGTAACAGAACACCTTTTCACTTGCAGCCATGGGCACCAAATGTACCCAGAGAACTCGTTTTCCTTCACTATCATGGGCACAGCTCATTCCTGCGGTTCCAAGCTGAACTACATTTCCCTCCCGTCTCCTTCCAGCAGCTGTCTCACTCCTCTCTGCTCAATCTCACCCTGAGCCTGTTCTCTTAAGATGAGGTGTTTAGTGTGTTGCACAGCAGGAACGTAGCACAGCATAATGGTGAAATATCTACAGATATTCCTACCATATTTTTCTTAGCAAAAAACTCACAGTCTGCCTGACAGTTGCTTACTCCAAGGTGCAGCAAGCCTATCCTACCACTGTGTCCCTTTTAACACACATCATCCAGGGAACCCCAGCAGAGAGAAATTAGTTTTATTCCACCATACACTCCAGGATCACAGATGCTCAGGGAAATCTCCAGCAATCTCAGTTCTCAGAAACAGCATCTGTCACCAAAACTTCATTCAGAGGGAATTACCTGGCTCAGAAGAAAGGCTGAAGTCAGAGTTTCACAGTCTGCTTCACTCTCCCCACCCAGGAAACCTTTAAATCCAGCATGACTATGCCAAGCCCGTCACTGAGGACTCAAAGCCTGCCCACAGGTAGCTCTAGACAGTTACAGGTGCTCTGCAGAGTCTCAGGCCCTGCACTTTGTTATATACATATACAGCATTTCTTCTTTGTTTAGGTGTTTCTGTAACCTTTTGGTCAGAGGGAACCCTGTGTAAAGATGCAAATGATGCTTATGGGGTAAAACACAGAAAGATCATGGTGGATTCCCAGACAAACCACCTCAGGAAGGGCAGGACAAGAGGCTGCAACAGAAAAGCTGGGTTTTTTTGGGCTACTGCACTTAGAGCACAGAAGGGAGAGAAGGTCGCCAAGGTGAGAACAGTCTTTGTGGTGGAGGTCCTGTGGGGTGCATGGAAAATGACCCTATGCCTGTGGTTCTCCTCTAGGACCTCTAGCACTTTCAGATGAAAGGGAAAAAAACTGCAAGATCACAGCTTATTTCTCCACTCAGGAGAACATAAGAAAACCAGAGATGACTCAGCAAAAACTGCTCATGCAAATCGCCAGTGGGGGCTGCCCTGGCATCCTACAGCAAGCTGGTGTTTCAGCAGGCACTCCAAGTACTGAAAACCTTTGAGCACCACAACCAGCCAGTGCTCCAGTGCAATAGATATCAAAGCTGAGGCTCAGGGGTTTGGCTTTTACTCAGACACATTCAAACTGTTTTGGTTCACTGATTATTCCTGGCTCACCTAAAAGGTAAAGTTTAAAGGTTAAGTGAAACAGCAGCAAAACTAAAGCCAAGGAGGATTCTCATTGATTTTTGAACGAGGTGAGGGAGCACTGGTTTGCATCAGCTCTACAGAAAGGGAATAATTGTAAATAAACAGCCTCCACACCTTCCTCCCACACATTCAAGCAAGCACTCTAAGCTGCTTTCTCACTTCATTCAGCTCCAACAGCTCCCAGTATTAAAGATAATTAACCCTTTTTATTATTAGTTCCAATGCATGGCATGCTTGCATTTCACTTTTATATCCTGAGGCTTCTAACTCAGGCCAATTAACCGTGTGGGATGGGGAAGGAAGCTTGAAAGGAGACCTCTCAGTACAGAATTATATTCAGGCAGACATTTGCGTGCGAGCTAAAACTGGGGGACCAACACTGTCCCTTCCTGCATGCAGAACCAGCACCAACACAGTGTCCTCCTGCAGACAACAGCCACTTGTGAGCAGCTGACCAACCTCCATGGGCTCAGGCACCATCATATTTAACCCTACTTATCACGCTTCTGTTGATGTAACATTCATTTGAACCCTAAAATCCCCACTCCTGACAATCAGCATTGCCTATTTAAGTTGCTTTAGTCCTAAATAAGTCCTATGGCAATGACGAGTTCTGGGAAACAAAGGAGGCATACCTGGTTCCCACTTAAGCTCATCAGAACCTGATCTCTGCATTTAATCTCTCTCTTTATCACCAGTATTGTTCAGAGAGCTGGGAACATGCAGTCAATGCATATTTAGGAAATATCAGGAGGGATATAAATATCTAACATAGGCTTGGAGATTTTCCATGTAGAACAACTATTCAGGCTTCCAAAAGAAGATACACACATATGTGTGTGTGTATATGTATGTATATATATATATATATATATATATATATAAAAATCTGTATGTATATACATGTATATGTATATGTATACACATACCACGGTCAGAGTATCTGGAGACTACTGAACAGCAGAAATAAGTTATTCCAGCCACCTGGGGAAGGCTCCAGAAGGCTCCAGTTTTGCAGAGGTAGCCAGGTTTGGCATCATGGCAGCTCCTCTGGCTGCAGCTGTGGGCACAAGAGGGGGCTGCGTCAGCCTCCTGCAGCCCCCTCCCCTGCCCTGCGAGAGAGCAGAGAACAGCTGCAAACCTCTGGAAAACTCTCCTCCAAGGTCCTGGGTGCACCCTGGGGGCAGCAATTCCCTGGCCATCCAAGCTGGTGCTCCTGGGCAGGGCTGACCCAGAAACAGCATCACCGGCTGACAAGCTGTGAGTTTCCCTGCACCACACAGCTGTCCCCCTGCAGCAAAGAATTTAAGTTTATTTCTCATGTGGGTATTTTTTCCACTTGTGCAGCCGCAGCAAGGATGCTGGCTTGGGCTGCAGTGCTGCCGTGCCTGCGTGAGCACGACTGGGAGCCGACACGGGGCTGGGGATCAGAAAGTGCTGAGCCAGGGTTTCATCCCCTCCCTGCCGTGTGCCGCTGGGACCAGCCTCTCCACAGGGCAGGGAAACGCTCGCCTGCTGTTATGAAACAGCGTCCGAGAATGGGTTTGTTCCACAGTGAAATTCTGACAGCCTTGACCTGCTTTGCAGGCATCCCGGCTCTCTGCCAGGCTGGTGAATCAAGGGATGCTGAACTGCCAAATCCACCAAACATCAAAGGAAATGAAGCTGTTCCCACGAGACTCACTTTGCTCTCTGGCCGCAGCAACGTTGCATCAGAGCTTTCCTTTGAAGAACCAGGCAATGAGGTGCAGTGGGATCCCCAGGAGCTCCTCACCTCAGCCAAGCAGGGCTTTATCTCTGTGGTACAAACCGAAATGTCTCGAAATGATTGTGAAAAATCCCTTGCAAACATAATAGGAATGAATAAAAGGAGAGGTAAAAATAGCTAAGAAAAGGGAAAAGGTAGTAAAAGAATTAGGGCCATTTGCAGATGGTTTGTATTTCCAAATAAATTCCTTGCTGGTTGCCAGCTGTCTGAGCCCTGAAACTTGGCATAACTACAACAGACGCTGAATTTGATACAGACATTTGGTTCCCTGTATTAATCATGTAGAGGTTAGAAATAGAATACATTGCTTATGTGTTTGCCTCATCAGCTAAGGCTTTATCCCCATTAGACTTAATGGAAACCTTCCCTTTACTTTCCTTGTGGCCACGAATTCAGTTCCAGAGCACACTCCAAGAAGACACCGCTGGGAGGAAAAATCCCATGCACCTGCATCCTGATAGAGAAATTCCAACACTGCAGGCTTATATCTTGCATAGTCAGGACTAAGTGGACTGCTCTTTTGTCCTTTACAGAGGACACAAGCCCCAAAAGACCAAAGGACATCCGAATCCAGCTGCTTGTGCTGCAGGGGACAGCAAGTAAGTGGAGGGAGAGAGGGGAGATGTGGTACACCCTGGGCAGTCAGGACATCCCTCTCTCATGGACTGGATTATGTCAAGTGAAGCAAAATGGTCCCATGTGACCTTAAAATACATTAAAAGGTCAATGCACATCTTTGTGGTACATTGACAAAAAGCTTTGGAGTACCACCAGCCTGGCCTATGGTACAAAAGCCAGGAGGGGGAGAAGAAGTGACTCACTGCAGCATCTCTGCTTTCTCCTTCAAACACCAAACACCCACACAATTTCCCTAAAACCATAATGCATCAGGGGGGTTAGAATAATAATGGATGCCTTATGCCAGTATTGTTCTAGAAATGTCTTTTTTCTTCCTTTCAGCTACTCCCACAGGGCAGTAAGCACAATACATGTGCATGCATCTGGTGTGCCACAGACATCACAAAATGAGTCAGGTCCTCAGCTGGTTTTATTCAGCTTGGCTGTCCGGATGGTTTTAATATTTATTTTTTTATTATTTCTGTTCCTCCTTCCAAACACTCTCCCCTCTCACATTCTGCATGCAACAATAGCACCATAATATATAATTTTATCATAAGCATCTCTGCAGTCCCTCACAAAAGAAAAAGAGATGTGTCGATGCTGCTGACAAAGCAGCTGTGTCTGGGTGGCATTTTGTTTAACATTTTCTGACATCAGATTCCAAATCTTACCTTCACTTTCCTGTAAAAAAAGAGTTTCTCCTTCAGTTCTGGTTATTTAATACAGAAATCCTGAAAGTCCCTTCCTCTGCACCCACAGCTCTGCACATCACATCATTTTCCCTGCACCACCAATCATTTTGTCCTGTTAGTGTTAAAAAGGTTCGTTCACCTGCAGGACAGAAACCCTCTTCTGATTTCCAGAAATGTGAAGCTTTTGCTTGAACTATTAATTCCACGTAAAAAAGAGGGTGTTTTGCTTACAGTTTTTGTCATTATTCTAGGGAGGGAAAGCAGTTGTCCTCTGCTGATTTAAAAGGTTCCATGCTGCATTTCCATACCTGGTGGTAGACATCACCTCCTTTTTCTGACTCAGAGAACTGCACTGCACACCGCCATGCTGCAAAAAGCCCTCATGTGATTTCCAAGTCTGCATCAATCTAACTGAACAAAACCATTTGATTCTTGACAAATATTATATTTTATTCTATTACAATGCACCCCACAGAAGAATTATCATATCAAGACAGACCAAAGGTCATTCAAGCCCAAACTCAGTGCCTTGATCTTGTCCAGGAGTGAACAAATATACAGGAAAAGCTTCTTTGCCTCAATAGACAATGGACTGTCCTCCCTTCCAAAAGTCTGCCATACAAGGACTTTCTAGAGTTTATGTGTGAAATGTTACCATCAAAAAAGCCCTGAACAAGAGGTTCTCACCATCTTCATTCTGCTCCACAGCTTCCCTGCAAAGACCCTGAAAAAGAGTGCCAGAACAGCACTGATAAGAGGGAGTCTTATGACAAAGTTGCCATATAACTTTATGACACAATCTTACGGCAGCATCTTATGACAAAGTTATGGTAACAACGTTCAGTGTGGCCATTTGTCACCCTCTAGAGGTGGCTGAGCAATGAAAGTATTGATCCAGCCTGGCTGTTCGGAGGTCTCCACCACCCCTTGCTGCTGACAGAGACCCTTGCAGCTCCCCAGGGCAGGACCTGCTCATTCACAGCCAGGGATGCCAGGTTTGGCCTCCTGGTCCTGCCGCCCATGTCACTGCAGGGTATTGTTCACAAAGATCTGCCTTCCAGACTCCCCAAAACAAATACCTGAAACACTTGAAACACTCTATTCTTGAAACTCCCACAAATGAAAGCTGCTTTTAAAACCATTCCTTTATTTAAAGGGTTTATCCATTAAAAAACCCACCATAGTTCACACCCACCGTTTACCCCCACAACAACTGAGCTCCCACTGTAATCATAACATTGTTTGGTGGTTGCCTGTTAATCTGGAATGACAGATTCAATCTCTGTAAACAAATACTGGATACTGGGGGGAAAAAGCCAAGTTATGAACTTTTTGCTGTGTATTGATCTATCAGCAGTGTGACAAACAGAAATGGAACTGAAAAACTATCTATGTGGCTCATCTTACATTTAAGTGTATAAAAATAGACCAAAGTCTGTGGGAGAAGAAGAAAACAAAATAATTTATTATCCATTTCTTACTTGTGCTGAGGTGGTTTCTGAAAGCACACCCTAATGTGTTAGGATCTCTATGAACACAGAAGCCTATTCACATCACCGAGCTCTGGATCAGCACAGCCCTGCTGCTTCCCATTTATACCATCCCAATGTATTTCTCCAATTTCTTGCACTCAGTATAAAGGAAGAATCTAGACAAAGCCAAAGACGCTCCCGTTCTTTAGCATCTCTAAGTCATAATGCATCAAATCCCTCTGCCTCTAAGGAAACCCCCAGGTGAAGGGGACAGACTCAACAGAGTCCTGGCTTTTGCTCCCAGAGGCCAATCCTCCTGGTGCTGGTGTGTGGTATCGGTCCATGGCCTGGGTCTACAAAGCCTACACTTCCAGGATCCAACTTATCAGGAAGCAAGGCTCCCACAGAAGCTTTTTTTCTCTGTCAGCACTTATGTAGTGGAATTAAGTGCTTTACACAATAAAGCTTACAACCTTGTAAGATGTGCCACCATGGGCTGGGACATATTTCTTCCTTGCCTGTGGCCATTCACAGCCACTGAGGGAAAGGATCGGAGGCTGGTTGGCAGCAGAGTCATTCTCTTTGCACCACTTGGCTTTGTCCCATGGAAGCTCCTCATGTGTGGGAGGAACAATGAAAATCAACTTAGCAAAAGGGTATGAGGAACCAGTGCAGGTGTTGCCAGAGCAGTTTGCACAAGATGACCACTGCATTACACAAGCTGAGCTGAAATACTGGTCAGAGGCCAACCTGTCTGTCTGGTTGTCTTTCCTGATCTTTCATCACAAGATTTACTCTGCTGGAGGAGACAGCCATGCAAACAGTTAGGACAGCCTTTGGAGTGGAGCAGAATTGCATAACTCTGGCTATCTCACACACGTCTGTGCCTGTTTACACAAGAGGGGGAGTCTGGTCCTGTGGTTTCATAAAAGCAATCAGCATCTGATTCTGAAAAGATTATTGTTTTATTCTCATCATTCTGAGAGGTCAGGTAAAAAAACCACTGCAAGTCAGGTTAATGAATTCTCTGCAAAACCTGCAATTCCTACAACAACAAAAATTGTAACATTTGGCTCTAGATCTCACTTTTCCTGGGTAACCTAGTGATAGCAGCTTCACTAAGTTCAGCAGCACATTTCCACCTGTGAAGAACCTGGACCACTATTCCCATTTAAAGGGGCAGTAAAAGAAACAGGCATTTCTAATAAATTTTGCACCTCTATTCCCCTTTACCGCATCAAAAGACATGAGGAAAAAAAGAACAAAGAGAAGCTCTTAAACTTTCACATCTGAGGTGTGAAGGCAAATATTAAGAAGGCACAAAGCATTTTTTTCCTGATCTCCAAATTAGTAAGAGGATAACTCCTGAACACTGGCTGTATTCCAGTGCACTTTCGCTAACCCATTTAAATCCTCAACCCCTCTGAAGTAACAGAATCTGCACGCTCCTTTTAAAGGGATGTTTTTAAGTGCTGAAGTGTGTGTTGGTTCCTCAGGGCTACAGGAATAAATTTAATATTTCAGTTGCATATACTCCTTCCCCCTCCACATTGTTGTTTAGGAATCAAGGAACATGACTTCAATCACACTCCTCTGGAAGCGCTCACCCCATCCAATCTGTCTGTGCAAAGCCCATTTTGGCTTCAGCAGTTCTTTCAGAGGAAGTTCTTACAAAAACTGCGTGTCTGCTGGGAGCAGCAGACTGGGCTGTGCCAGGCAGTTAAATACTTCCATCATTATGCTGTCTAATGCCTTCTTTAGACCAAGCTTGTCAAACATTTTTGACATCATGTATTTCTCTCACACTGACTGTGCTTTGGATCTTTTGAAGCTTGTCAAACTGCTGAGTTTGGTTTCAGCAGCAAACTGTGCACGAAGGTAGTTTCCCATCCAGACAGCTCTGCTGCTCAGTATGGCCAGCTCTCACCCTTCTAAACAGCTGTTCTCTGTTCACCTTTTCCTAACAGAGGTAACATGTTTGTGTGTGTTTTATACTCATAATAATCAAAATGCCACAATAAGAATCTCGATTATTAACCCAGTGAAAAAATTGGAAAGATACAGCAAAAATGGCACCTATCCCAGACATTTGTAGGACAAACACTCTCTAATGAACTGCAGTCCAAGATTTGTTTGGGATGATTAATGAGATATAATGACAGATGATGAATATCCTAAGAACATCTCCATTCCTCCTACTTACTCTGTGAGTCTAACAGAGCTGACCTTTTCATAATGCATGGTAATTTTCATATTACATCCTGAAAACACCGGTAAAATGAGTGTGCTAAATGGCAGTATGGGACCAAAAAGGACACACCAAGCAGGGGAAAGGTGTGAGCAAAATGTAACAAATTACTTATTCGCAGCTTTTCAGGCCAAGGTTCTGTCCAATTTGAGAGTCTGAGTGATATATCTTTGATGGATTCAGCTTAGCTATATCAGACAGACCAGCCTATAATCCACTTTATAACTGTCACACATTAGTTGATAATGCTTAGAAAAGGATTGGCAGGATAGAATGACACGATAACAAAACTACCTCCATCACCTACCTTACATGTACCATATATTGAACTCGGATCAGAACTTGTGAGTCAGTGCTCAGGACCTCATCACGACACACTTTGTTCAGAAATCACATCTCAGTTGCTCAAAAGACTCTTTTTTTTATGGCCTGCCTGACATTTAGAAAAGTTGGGAAATAAAGTTGTTTGGGGATGAAAACACATGATTCACTTTCTGATAAAAGGAGGGAGAGCGTGAATTTCAAACCCACAAATGTTCACTTCAAATAAAAATTTTAAAACTTGCAGTTTGACAAATATTGAAATGAAACATTTCATTCATTCTGTCTTCTTCTTGTGACAGGTTGCTTGGCGCTTTTCTTTCTTACTGAAATATTATCTGAGGCTTATATTGATTTGCAAAATATATTGGTTAAGCCAATTTTTCATTTTTCATCCAAAATTATCTTGACATAACAACTGTATTTCATGTTATTTTACTCCATAGGCATCCTATCTTTCCAGGAAGCACACAGGATTATCAATGCTGAATGTAGGCTGGCAGTGATAGAACAGGGATACAAAAAACTTTCTATCAACTTCTGTTGCCCTCAGGTTTATGACAAGGGAGTTGTAGCTCCCTTCCTTGCAGCCACAGAGAGTAGTTCTTTATATGGGCAACTTCTGTTTGCAAATAGCATTGCCCACATCCAACAGGGACAACTCCTGAACAGACACGTGCTGTAGCTAAGAGAGCTGTGGTCAAGAGCAACCACTGGATCAGGTCTGTTTCCTTCAGCATTGGTTTGCTGGGTCTCTTCCTTCTCATGTCTCTGCTAAAAGCCTTTGTGAACATCATCTCCTTCTCTCTTGACTCCTTCCACTCTCTTTAGGCTACCTTTCACCTGCTGCTTGGTAGAAATAGGACATGAGCAGAAGGACTGTCGGCAAAACACAAAACACCACAGGGCATGGGTCTGCAAGAAGCAAAGAAGAGTTTTCTGGAACTGCTGTGCTATTCCTGAATCGTAGCGTTAATCCCAGCCATGCAACTCATTTCTTCCCCCACCACTCTCTTGAACTGGGCCTATTCAGACTGAGAGTTTGTCAAAGGATGGACCTTGTTTCTAGTTTCGGAGATGTAAATGCTGAGTGGCCTTAATAAAACAGTGCCAGAGCAGTCCACCACACATCCTCTGTGAATGTCTGTGCAGTGCCAAGAACACTTTTTGGTGTCATACAAAAATAATAAAGATGGATGTAGTTAATAAATAGGTAAGTTCATTTTCAGCCCTCTGAGCTCCTCATTTTCTTTCAGCATAAGCCCATTTTTTACAGCTGACTGCTGTGATGTTCCAAGGGATGTGCTGATGTGGCTTGAACCAAGTTAATTTGCTTCCTTTTTTTTTTCAGGATTGCAGATGTCATCAAAAATAAACAGTACAAAGAGGGGGGAGAAAGAATAGGCAAAGCAGAAACTGATTCAGAAACTAATTAAAATAAAGCATAGTTCTCAAAACCTCTAAGTTATTCAGATGTCACAATCCCAGGAAAAGCTGTTCTTTTTCTAAGTGTTCTACTTTTTTACCTTCCTCCTCCCTGCTGAAATAACTCGTCTAATTAAATGTTGAAGATATCTCCAAGTGAATTCAGGTTATCACAGACACCAGTTCTGGAGGCATCCAAGATCTCCAAGTTATAGTACTTTTGAAGAGTTAAGTGCATGTTTTTTACTAAAAGTGGTGAAATTCAGGACTCAGGAACTAAAGGGTGGGGGACCTTGTACAGCTGCCAACAGTCCCTGGCCTTGGTGAGAGTTATAACTGGGCACTGTACAATGAAGGGAGCAGCTCCAGCACATCTGGAGGCTTGAGAATGATTTAGGGCTCAAGGATTTACAGTCCCTTTCTCTCCACTTGCCGTGGGCACAGAGGACAGAGAGGCAATGAACGACATCTGCTGCTCCACCACTCCAGCCCCTCTTTGTCCACTTGTTTACACCAAAGAGCATCACATAAATGTGCAACCATCACTGCCATCCTCTTGCAGTGGAGGTACCAAGCAGAGGGATGCTTGCTCTGCTTCAAACGATGATATTCAAACTCTTCTCTTGCCTCATTTGCAACAAACAACACAAATTCCAAATACTTAAAATAATAGTAGATTAGTGAGCTCTTTAGAGTGAATTTTAATCCGGTGGGTGTTTCTACCAAGAAGGCAACTTTCCGAAGTCTTCGTTTCATATCTTCCCAAGTGCAGCAGGACAGGCCAGCATTTACCCACTATGGCAGGATTCCTTCTCCTGCCAGACCATGGGTATTGCTGAGCTCTGAGCCTTTTCCATCCCACAGGGGGAACAAGGCCTTCAGTTTTGGGTGGTGAGAAGAGAAAAAATCCTCAACCATGACACCTTTTCTCTCTGTGTGAATATTTCAAGGAAACACACAAGGAAGTTGCTATTTCAAGATGGTTGGGGGGGTATTTGTGCTGGTTGAACATGCTAGGAATGCATTAAAAGACTGCAGTAGATCATAATTCTCACTTAACCTACTTAATATCCCCAGCAGTTATCACTGCTGCTGGTGCACTCCTTTTCTAACCTACAGAAAATACCCAAATTAAGTTGCTTTGCTGCTGCAGCTTGGTTTTGGCAGTAGCAAGACATAACCTCCAGCACAGGGCTTCCCCCACCCTAGGAGCCACTTCTCATATCCCTAAGTACTTCTCTTATTTTTTTTCCCTGTGTTACTGTTGTTCAACCTCGTGTAAATCCCCCATCCATTTTTGCCTCCAAATCCAGCCCCTGCCCACAGGTCTTCAGCTTCCCTCGCTCGAGAGCGATTCTGAGAGCAGTCGTGTCTCCTGCAGCTGGTAATCTGTCATTAGCCTGCCATAAGTCAACCAGATATACTGCACCATTACAGAACCTCAACAGAGTGGAAAAAATCATTTGCTTTACTGTCAACATAAAAACTTTTCATCTTCATTGACAGTTTTATTTAGAAAAAGCTTGGCTATGTTTTAATTTGGCTCTAATGATAGTTCTCAGGAAGCAGTGTCTGTGTGTTGAAGTTTACTGCAATAGCAGCTGCTAATTTTCTTTTTCCACTTTTTGGTTTTGTTTCACAGATACTTCTTAAGAAAGGATGCTTCTGGGGTATTTCTGTTGTTGTAAAAAAGCACAAATTTCTGACAACCTTGAAAACTGGCTAATTACCCATGGCTGCTAAAACCAGATTCATCCGTGTTTTCACCAGCACTGGAATTTTAAGGGACATATTTAAATCTTTAACTAGGAAAACACCTACAAATTTACTTCACAGAGAACATGTTAGATGTTTTAGTGCAATAGCATCCTGCCTTTGCTCTGTGAATATTTATCTCCTCAATAAGAAAACCGATGACTTGGAGAGAAGTCAAAATGCAGGGGCTGGTGAAACACTTTTGTATCTATAATTTCAGTGAGCAGGCTGGATGCTGAGAAAGGAGAAATCACTGATGGTTTGAGGCCCTGTTTTCTGCAAAATAAGCAAAAGCAATGAAGGCATCATGTCTCCACCCATACATTTGATCTTATTCTGTCTTTTACTGTGGTGGGTTAACCAGATTCTCCTGGTTCAAGCCCACAATGAATTTATTCATGCATGGGGAAGGTACCTAAATGAGCAGCTAAGATTCTCTGTTTAGCCAAAACCAATCTGCCTTCTATAAAGTATTTCCTTTGGAAATGTCAAAGTTTCTACAGAGCTCAGCTCTTGGATTTTGTGAATTGAAGTTCATAGAAGTCTATCCCCTGGTAGAAATCCTTGCTGATAGAGAATGGCTTGCAACAGACCAGAACTCTGGTTGTCCCTCCTTCCAGCCACACCAAACAGCCACAACAGTGCCAGTGCCCAGTGCTGACAGAGACAGTCAGCAGTTTTTGGGGTAGTTCCTACCACACCAAGGTAAGACCATGTTAAGACCCTAAAGTGTGTAAAACCAAACCCACTACGCTTTTCCTTTAAAATCTGTGCATGGCACGGGATTCTTGGTAGCAATTTGTCAAAAAAAAAATCCACCAGAGGCTGTCAAAAGAATAATGTTTGTAAAAGATGTTCCAGAGGGATCTGGAACAGGCTTTCACTAGATACGGACAGCAAGAATGGGAGTTGAATTGAACTTCTGCAGAATCTGGTTTTGTTTGTTTTATTTTAAAATGTAACAATATGAAACTGATCTTCCAAAACACTTTCTTTTTTTCTTTCTAAAAGATAAAACCCCAGAGCAAGAATATTTGTGCTGGAAAAAAAGTTCCTCAGATGAATAGCTTTGTACAGACAAGGATAGAATTGCCTGAAATAGCTTTGTTTTGAAACAATACATTGTCTCACAGGAATTTTAGACATTCTTTTGGAAGGCAGCACTTGGCATTATATTTCATGCCTTTCAAAGTATCTATTTTCATAGGAAATGAAGGAAGGGGATGGGAAAGAGATGGTTTTCACCCAACTGATTTCACAGTTGTAAGGATCTCAAGAAGGAAAGATGCATAAGAATGGACAGAAGAAAAAATATTATATCCTATTCATCCCAAATGGCAACAGGAAAAATGAAACACTCTCCCCGATCATATGTATGAAGATTTTGTTTGAAAAAAGTCTTCTCTTTATTGCTAAAAGTGTGCTTCAGCTTAACTGATGAATGCTGGAGAATTGCATAGATGAATTCAGGAGACCAGAGCTAACAAATATCACGTCAGGCTAGATCATTCAGTCAGCTCAAATATAGTCCCTATGTTTTTCTAGCAGTTTATGTTCTGCATCAGGCATGTTTTTTAAGCCTTTTTTTTGCTAGAGAAATATAATGCAGTAATGTTTGCATATGAGCCCTATTTACAATGCCTCCAAAATCTGAAGAATCTGATCTGGTGGTCTGGTTCGTATCCATTTGTCTCTAATGTCCAAGGCACAAACTCCAGTAGCTTTCCCACAGCCTTGTGGATCCACTATTGTGGTCTGGGGAATTGTGGATAAATTCCCCTAGGACTCAGATTTCAGCTCTGGAACATCAAGTCACTTAATCTCCTGGTGGTTCCATCAGTTATGGGAAAGCACCACAAAGGAAATAAAAAAACCTATCAGGTACACAAAAACTTTCTGAGCTGCAAGTCCCACAGCTTCACCCTCTCACACAGAGAGAGTGTTATTTCACTTTATGGTTTATGCCTGTTGCTACCATCTTGCCAGAGGGCTGGCTCACACCTCAGCCTCCCAGATTAATTTTCAGTTGGGAGTTAAATCCATCATTCAAATAATTTTTCATTTGTATATTTCTTCTGAAGAAAGGTCCATGGTGGGCACATTATTACTCACTCTCTATTTCCAGTATAAATTTTAAGTCACCTCTTTGTCCCTTGTGCAGCCCACACACTGACGCAGCATCTTCTCGCACTTCTCTCCCACACAGGCAGCTCATGAAATTACACTCCTAAGCCATGCAGGGGATGATGGATGGCTGGTATTTGTCTATTCTATGCAGGACTGGCTTACTCAGAGGCTGGTAATGGGTAAGAAGTTTTAGCTGGCCCAAGCACCATTCAAGATGCACTGGCTGCCTACGTATAGATCCCAAATTGCTTAAAGAATTTGACTTCACAAAAAATAAATCCTGGATTGACAAGTCTACAGGAAGCCTTGGGTAAGAGGTCAAGGAGCTGGTTGCCATCTGAAGCTGAACACTACCAATTCATCAACTGGGTGATGGAGTTACCCCAGAGGAGCATTGACCAGGGGGGCCCTGTGCAAAGTGATCTGTAGAAGGTCGCTGGAGGATGCAGTTGATGGAGGAATTGATGTAGGGGCGGAGGAGAGCTTTCACCAAGGAATGGGAAAGGTGGAGCTGAATATAGTATTTGTGCTCTTGTGAGATAATACTACTATGTAAGAGTGAAAAAACAGCTGTAGAGATCTGTTTTTCCATTTGTCTCCTCACATCAGTAATTATTTGCAGGAAATCACCCCACTGCAGACACACTGGTAAAATACAGTTGGAACCTGTCTCACTTTCATGTTGGGTGTTTTCTTTTCCTTGCCGAGGTGTGGAACACGAGGCCAATAAATTTGCCTCAGGAAGAAAAAAAGTTAGCTTGGACGAGCTGCTTCATCATCTCCCTTCTGCTTTTCTCTAACAGTCAGTGTGGTAATATCTGCTTAAGTTTAGAAAGCATATTGTTACAGGATGTGTGGGAACCAGAAATACCATTTGAGGCCAAGTTACAGTAAATCCTATTCTTAGTGTCATTAGTGGAAGTGCTTCCTTCTCATCACAAAAGCAAACGAAAGGAGGTCCATTAATTTTTCACTTGTGGAGCAGTAAGAAGGAGCTTTAGAAAGGGGGAGGAAGGACTCCAGTCAGGTACAGGAGTGACTACAGATCTTAGCACGTTGCTGAGCCCAGAGGTTGGAAACCAGTTCTGTCTGTGAATGGTCAATACCTAAGTTCTGCTTGTTGCTTTATAAATATCTTAAATATAAGCGCGATTTGAATCTGTAATTATGTTTGTGTTAGCATGATACTAGTTATTAAGGCCAAGCACTGCAATAAACAGCTAATCATTATTTCTGCTGTTCCTGGCAACTATCTGCATTACAGTAGAATAAACCAGAAGAAACACATTTTCTACTACTTTGAATATAATAAGACATGAGACAGTAAATATTTCACTTGGTCTTAGTATTTACACTCCCTGGACTTGGTATTCCCCTGATTTATGCCAAAGTGAAGTAGGCGCAAATCCACCAAAGTCAGTGGAGTTAAGCTAGGGTAAATCAAGCCCTCTATTATCAAAAATCAATTTTCCATTTGTTTTAATACCATTAATTTAAATGAAGTCACTTGATATTCTCATACCTCTGATATGTGCACACAATTTATGTCAGGAGTAATCCTGGGTTAACCTGGGTGCTTATGGCTTCTCAGCCCACTCAAATCTGAATGACTAGTTCAAATAAAAGTATTAATAGGATTTATTTTTTGATCTTGTATGCTGAAGCCAAGAGCAGGGCATCCAGTTAACTTAAAAACAATGTAGAAGGCTTCAGCCAACCAAGCATGTTATTATTGTTCATCTTCTTTATCTTGGGATCCCTTTACATTTCCATTTTTAGCTGCACACCTATTTGTCCCATGGCTGTGAAGGCTGGAGGAACTGTTAATTAGAAGTCTGGGGCACAGATCCCACTTATGAGCCTGCCTCCCTGCTTTAGGGGTTAAGCTCCTCCTACTCCCTTGGTGTTCCCTGCCAGAGTTTTTGCTTCAAGAAGTCACCAGAGCATCAGTTAACTAGTTCCTATATAAGATGAAAGGGGGAAAAAAGCTAGATCTCATTTACTAAAGCTTTATCTTGCAAAGACCCACATCCACTGACAGCGTCTGAGCATGAAAACACACCTAGCTAATGCCACTGTAATAATGCACATTACAGGAAGAGACAGGGCTATACCACATCCACCTCAAGATAAAAAGTGGAAAGAAACCTCCAGAGAAAAAGGTAATGTTCCAAAGAGAAGATATTTTTTCTAAAAAAACCAAAAGATGCAAGTGGGAAAAAGCACTCATCAGCAGCAGGGATATAAATCCTTTTTTCAGGGGCAGAATGGAAACAAACAGAAAGCTAAATATGGTTACAAAACAATTACTCTAGGTTTGCTGAGGGCAGAGAGAGAAGGGCAATGGGAAAGGTCGTTTTTGCCTCGAGGGCCTGGGCACAGCTGGGATGTGGGTGTTGGCTGCCATGAAACCAAGAGACTCAAGTCACTCTGCTTTTGACTCCTCTGGAAATGTGGGAATTTAATCCCCAGGTCCATCTCTGATCCATTCTCCCTTAAGCATCAGACCTGAGGAAAGGACTGTTTTGGAACAGACTGTTTTGGGAATGTTGCTCCTCCACTGGCCCCAGGTAACTGTGTTTGTCCAGATGCACTTGGCCCTATAGCTTTGCTGAGTACATCAGCCACAGGATGTCTCATTCCAGGGTACATGTGTATACGATCTGATGCAGCCTCATCTGGAAAAGTGACAAAATCACTTAAAGCCTTCAGGAAAACTACATCACCCAACTGAGATTCTTCCATAAAGGTCATCCAGTGCTGTGTACAAGGAACTGACAGATAACATGAAGCCTTGCCTTTAATAAATAGGACATCTCGTCCCTGGAAAAGTCCATTCCTTATTTCTTCATAATACTGTTGTGAAGATTGATAGTCATAATAAAAAAAAATCTTGGCATGTCTGCATTTTCTTACATACATTAGGTAGATTAGCAGGGTACTTCCAGCAGAAGTGCTGTAAACAGAAGTAAATTACGGTTTATGTATCTTGTGAGCTGCTAGTATTAAAAGTCTAAATATTTGATCAGACACATACATCTTCACATTTCTTCTCCTTGGCTGATAAGGCAAACAGTGAATAGACAAAAAGAACTTAAATCAAAACAAAGACCCCTCTTGAGAGATAGCTGTAGAGAAAGGGGAGAAGCTCTGAAAGGCCACGAGAACAATCTGAGACCTGAAAGTCCCTCTTAATGAATCATTATGAATTAAAATTCATATAGTTTTTGTGAGGCACCAGCTAAGCAACGACATGATGAACAAGGGAGCATTTTTTGAGGTATGAACCCAGTTCTTTTGGCTGTGAGAAGAAATAACACTTTGAGGTACCTTGAAACACATCTTGGCTTTCTGCAGGAAATTTTCCCTGGCAAAGATTTGCCAGTGTTAGGCCATGTCAGTGCATCACTGCAAGGACAAAGACATGAGAACAGGGAAGGCAGCAAGGCGAGGAGGGGTCAGGGAAGTGAGTTGTGAGAGACAAGGGAAAAGGGATAAGGGAAGAAAAGTGAATGGGAAGGAGGGGAGCGGGATGAAAGGAAGTACAGGAAAGCTGCTGAAAAAGGGCCTGGCACATCATCCCCCCACAACAGCACATTCATTTCCTTCATTGTTCTACTCTGAAGTCTTGGTTTCCAGATTCTGCATCACTTCTGACTGCCCAGAAACCCAGCCCTGGGAGAAACAATGCAGCTGCCTGGGCCAGTGGCCAGGATGCTGTCTGCCTAAGAACATTTTTATTGAACTTGAGGTTACAATTCTTTCTTTCTGAAAATGTAACATTTGATATAAGCCCAGAGTGCTGACCTATTCCTTTTGAAAACACAGCAGTCATTTGGGTTTTGTTCTAGCTTGTGATTAAAAAGCTTTCAAGGGAAAACCTCAAAAAAAATTCCTATGAAAATTCCATGCCAAACCCATTTTCTGGCCTTTAATTTCCAATAACCAGGGAGAAAACAACAATAAATGCAAGGAACAGAGACACTATAAGTAACTTCAAGGAGATTATTCATTTTCCTTAATAAAGGTCTTTAACAGCGTGACGACTCATGCAATATAGATAAGCAGAAACAAATAAAGAAAGAAATTCAATAGAAACAGAAAACAAATGGAAAATTCAGAAGAAAAAGCATTTAATAAAAAACTTGTGAAGGGGGAGGGAATGAACTGGTTCCCCATGTAACACTACTAGCTGGGATTTTTTTTGCCCTTTGTGGGCCATTTCTTTTGCCTATGTCTTTTTCTATGACAGAAAAAGTCTTTGGGAGTTGGTTGAGCTCCCTCTTCCTCCGTTGATGGAGCTGGTACAACAAGGAAGCCAGGCTCTTCCTGTGTGTCCTTCAAACACATAACCAGAGACTCCTCCATCACTCATCTGTCTGTTCTCTTAGAAGTAAAGATCCTGGAAGGAACTAGCAAAGGGCTGCTGTGAAGATGCAGAATAGGGACTATCTTCTGCTGTAAGTATACTACAGAGATGGAAGAGAGATCATAGTAGAAAATGCCTATGGCTGGGGTTGGTTCTGTTGCACTTTTAAATTTGGATTTTAACTCTTCTCTGTGGGAGAGCCCCTGACATGGACAAGCATCTGTATTTTTGGATTTTATGGTGCTCTTGGCAGATCTGTGCAGCAGTACTTTTAGACCTGCAGTGAGAGATGGTGTGATTTGTGCAGATAGATCAAATGCACCTTACAGTGTTTCCACTTGTTATCTTCTTTGTATTTAACACGATTATTTTAGAATTTTAAAAAAGATCAGAGCTGGATGATGCACTCAAAACGAACAATGACTTAATTAAAGCACCACCTTTCTTTTGTCTTTCAATCTGAGAAAACGCTCCCACTCTTTCATGCCCATCATTCCAGCATTTGCTGATGCTTTGTTTTAATGATGACAATCTGTTGCAGCTCAGACACAGAACTCACATTTTCCCCCAGACACCCAGTCATTTCTTTCTTTGTGTGTGCGCGCTTTATTTTTTATGGGGCCAGCTGCTTTGTGATCAGTGAAATGTCAGAAAAATCATCTTACCATAACAAAGCTGAAAATAAAATATTCAAGGAAGCAAACTCCCATGGAAATCTTTAAAGTCCTAACAAGGGAGAATTCTCATCTCTGTGCACATGGGTGACTCACTGAAGTAAATGTGAATTACGTGACTGCACCAAAGATTTCAGTATAAAGAGAAGAGATTTTTCTCCCAGCTTTGGCCTTTTGTAATGAACTCACAAATAAGTTTTGATGAAGATTCTAGATAAACTTGCTCAGTGATATCAGTCATGACTAGAATGATCTGAGGGGGTTACAGTATTTTCCTATCAAGATTAATTGCATGCTTAACATAATATGTCCTGAAATGGTTTTTATAAATTGAGCACTCACATTCAACTGTCCAATTTGCAAATGGAATGAATGATACTTAAAGGTGTGTCTTTCCAAAAGTAGACGTTAATTGACATAAAACTTGTTGCAAATTGCAATATGGAAAAAAGCTGTTTCTGTAAATATTGTAATTAAACAGAATGTTGTTTTTCTAATTGTTGGAAAAGAAAGCCCCAAATTACCAGGAGGGAAGAAATGAGAGCAAACAGATCTGCAGGAAAATAACCCTATGAAAAATTCACAAAGATATACTCATGATGAACCAAATTATCCTCCCGGGTTTCATAATTCTGTGAGTGAGTGCAATTAGTTAACGGTGGTGTTGTTATAAAACTACATACTGTGGCTGACGGGTTTTGAAACTACTCCAGAAACCAAAGTCTGACGCTAAACAACTATTGTGTTTGGGTATTAGGCAACAGGAAATCTGCCTGATGATAACTGAGTTATACCAAGCCCTGCAGCAGCCACTGAGACACTATGTCCATTTAATCTGCAGATGGCAAAGTAGATACGCCATTCACAGCTGCATGCATGAGGATATGACATCTTTGTCTATATTAATCTCATGGCTGGCTTCACATGACTCATTCAACCTTTTTTTTTCTATTACATGAAGGGAAGTTAACTAGCAAGACCTCTAGTGATTTTTAAATAGGTCCAACCCTGCTGTGATCTACATTTCGAGCAATGGACTACAGAGTATCTCTCCCTGTTCCTAAAGCCCAAATGCCTCACAGTTTTGCAGGTCCACTGCAGCTACACAAATCCCCCATTTGTACCATTAGCTCATTTCCAAAGCAACCTGTTTAAAACACACAGTCTGTGATGCCAAGAATATGACAAGTGGGTCAAATGTATTGAAGTCTACATCAAGAGAGACAACATCGGCAGGCTTTGTTATTCCAGTTATCAGGAGGGAGATAGAAGACTTCAATGTAGGAACAACCTTAATTTAAAAAAGGAAAAATCTGCAGTATCTCTGTTCCACAAAGATAAGCTGACAGCTAAGGCAAAACATGGTTATGCCTAGAGGCAGTAGGAGTATAACAGGCTTCCCAGCTCTCCTCATCCTCTGCGGTAAGATTAAGAAAAACACCATGGGTTTAGCTCCAAGTGGTTCACAGGAGTTTTGCTGTTCAGAGTAGCTTGATTTTGAGATCTTGTGCTCCGCTTTTCAATCAATATTCAGATAAATACATCTTCAAAGTGGAATATCACCAGGGGAAAAATATCAAGCTTTTCATCATGTTTTCCTGGAAAAAATGTAAAGAATCCTCGCAGGTTTGAGGACATCCACACAATAGTACTATTTTCAGTTATAGTAGCTCCTTCAAGCCTCAGAGGAGATTCTGTTTTGAAGAGCAAGAGACATTCCTCTCAGGAATCTCTCCTCAGTATAGTATGTCCTAGAATTAGGCAAGATACTGAAAGTGAGAAACAGAACAGAAAAGCAGAAAAGCTGTCATGGTCAGCAATGGACATATAGACCCCTCAGGGCAAGGGTTAGCTGAGGATGCAAAATGATACAGGGAAAAAATAAATGCAAAAATTTTTCTTAAAGAATTTTCATGAGGAAAAATAAGCATTTTCATGCTAAATTCCTATTTTGAAGTTCAGAGACCATGTTTTTCCACAATAACCCCATCCAGCCTTATGCAAACAAAAATGATCAAACAAGAGTGGAATATTTTCCCCACAAATACTTTTCGCATGTGGACAGGAAGCTCAGTTGCTTGCAGAAAGCTGAAGAATCAAGGCTCCAGCCCTAATGACAAGGTTTTCAAGATGTTCTTGTTTGCATCTCTCTGCTCCATTGACAGAGTGCTGCCTGCTGAAAGCTAAGACAAGTATACTCAGGGAACAAGTTATCAGTAGAAAATAACTTGTGGAGCAAACATCTGCCCCAGGGAAGCGGAATCAGATTCTAGTGAAATGCTTTAAACCTCCCATCGTCTCCACTTTTTCTGTATGTAAAAAAAACAATAAATACTTAATAAACTTTAAAGTATTTGAAGATGTCCAGATTCTTTAGGAAGGCTAAATTAAGCTTTTCAGAGGCTTTTTGATGATCAATAGCTAGATCAGCACTATGATTGAAGCAAGCTCACTAACTGTGCTTGAGAATACTTTTAACTTCAAAGATTGATGTGCTTAAGGGACAGTAAAAGAAATTACTTTTTAAAAAAAATTAATCTAAACACAATCAGAAAAACTTTGATGGACACCTACATTGATCTGGGAGCTGAATTGCAGCAGCCGCATTCGTAAGTTATAACGTGTTTAAAACAGAAGGGAGTAACTAACTTCTTCCAGAACTGGGAACCAGGAAACCCTTGGACTTTGCAAGGCACATCCAAAACTGTGTCACATCTTGGCAGGTCAAAACCACACAGATTCCCAGCACAGATCCCTTGTAGGGAACATATGTGTGTGTCTATGCTAATATTTTTCTGTTTGCTTACAAAAGAAGAGCAGAGATGCTGTTGAGTATTCCCAAAACTCCAGTGACAAAAGGTGCAGTGTTGTCCCTAAGCAACCTGTGGTTACAAACCTCTTGACCTCTTTCAAATCCCCAGTGCACTGAACTAAGACAGCATTTCCTTTTTCTTTAACAGATCAATGCTTACGACACACAGATGAGCAGTGGTGCTTATTGCTTAATCCTACTGTGCCAGTATGTCTTTGTGTGCATGAGATGTAAAGTAAAATATTGATACCAGATTTGGAAACCATGAAAAGGCAGGGGGCTTAGAGTATGACCACAGACACCACAGCAATAAGAAATGACCTTGTTCATGTGCTGGTTCCTAGCAGGAAATACCACTGTGTATTCAGATACAGAGATGGACATTCACATTTCTGCTAAGCAATCTGCAGGAGCAAAGGCATTTCAGTCAAACCTATAATTTAATGTCTAGTAGGAATTAAATGGATTAAATTCACTGCTTGCGGGTCTGGCTAAAATTATTTGTCATCTTACCACGAGATAAAGCAGCAGTATTGCCACAAGATAACCACAGAGTTACTCTTGTTTGTGAGGAGCTGCTGCGTTGTTACGATACATCCATTCAAAGTTACTGTGTGGTGTTTCTGAAGATTTATCTCAATAAATAACCTGTCAGCCAAGAGTGCCTCACCACTATCCCTCCAGGGATACTCAGTAAACAGGAGCTGATCCCTCCTTTGGAAACAGAGTATTGTTGAAATCTTGCAATATTACACTGAGAAAAGCACAAAACTTTTGAAATTGCTTTTCATCCTTTTACAGTCCTGTTCTTACCTCTTGACTCCACTGGTAGGAAATGGGCATTGGCAGTCACTATCTCTCAACTGTCAAACCTGACAACAGAATTAACAGCTCTGGTAATTAGCAGGAAAAGTCCTTACCCAGGCACAAGGCTCAGACTGCAAGGTGATCTATAGAATTTCTTTCCTTGCCACCCCCCCCCCTCCACAGTCAGGGTAGAGGTAAAATCATAAAAGTGGTGAATTGCTTATGATATGAAAAGAGACAGTTGAGCTACAAATTTTAGCTCAGCAGATTGTAGTCAGATACTCTATAAAGACATCACTTAACCTACACCTCAAAGCTTGTTAAAAACAAAGCAAATATCTTAGAAACCCAGCAAATTAAAGATACTGCAGACAGTTAACAGGAATAAAGGCAATTAAACAGCCACTAGTTACACTTTCAAAATCAGAGGAGAATTTACTGCTCATCTGAACAGCTTCAGACACAAAACACTCTCCTCCCAGTAAGACAGAAACTAAATGTATGAATCTTGAGCTAAGAGGCTTGCTGACCACTTTTAAAATTGCCAACACCTCACATATTTCTTAAGATGAAAAAAGTATGGGAAAGTGCCCGAGAAATAGATGTTCATACTTCCCTGCACTTGGTGTACAGCTTTTGCCAGTAAAGTGGTTCTAAGTGACCCAGAGCCCTGTTTGCATTTAACAGCACCACGGATACACGACCAAAACAATCCTAGTGTGATGTGCTCGTTGTTACAGGAATGGTCATGCTGCCTTCCTGAAGGAAAATTACTTTTTTTACTGAAGTAGAGGTTTCCATGAAAAAAACCAAACCCACCAGGTTTAATTTGGAGAGCATTCAGTTTCAGGTGGTAAATACCTTTTCGGAGCACAAACATTGGAAAAAATTTTTAGGAGAACAGGTTGGGGATGATTTAAAAAAAATATACCCAAGTGTTCACTCTTTTTTTTTTCTTTTTTTTTTTTTTCTGCAAGGAGGAAATATAGCCTCCCAATCAGCTGTTCTCACTGTTCAGAACACATAAATATCAAAGCAAAACAGGAACATGGAAACAGTATGCAAATACTCTCGAGGAATGACAGACTACCTAGTGGTCTAGTCTGCAACTATATTTGCAAGTTACAGTGAAACCCTCTTTCTAATTAGCCATGAAAAAAAAATTAATGATGTGCTGACAAAGCAGAAATGTCTTGTTCATTTGCAGGCTTGAGGGCTGCACCATATCAAGAGTAGCCTGGGAAAGCCTCTTGGAGGACATGCATGACATGCACAGTGATTTAGCACCAGGATTAACATGACACAGTAAAGTAACACAGTGATGCAAACATCATGAAGTAAAAAGTCCCCTTGTTTGTTACTAATTACACTTTGGAAAATACCAATATTTTGAACAATATTGGTTCAAATTTTAAACTAATTTTTCTTTGTATTCGAAATCATTATTTTTATGTATATTAATATTTACCAAGAGAAGCAATTCTCTGTGTTAGCAGCTACCCTAGAACATAATTCAAGCAGTTGTGTCCCTTTTGTGCTTCTAATCTAAATATACAGAGAAAGCACTGGGGAAAGGAAACGTTATTATTCCCACCTTAGAGCTGGAGAATTGAGACAGATAAGAACTGAGCAATTTTCCACCCTTAGAAGGGAAGTCTGTGTCAGAAACTGGGACAGAATGCAAATTTCTACAGCTATTCTCAAAGCAGGTTTGTTGGCATAACTGTTTTTCAACTGCACATGTTGCCAAAGGATCCTGAGGAACATTTATGGAAAGTGAACTTTAAATATGTGTATTCAGTGGAGAGGCTTTTCGTGTTAAGGTAGTGGATGGAGAGAGAGAGTCTGTGCAGCCGACTTCAGGAAATCATGAGTAGTGACGAAAGTGGAAGACCACATGATCCAAGCAAAGTGAAATGCAGTCACGTGGGATACCGTAAGCACAAACTGCAACACACACATGGAAAATGATACCCAAACACGGCTGGGTGGTCTGTGGGCAAAATATCAACTCAAGTCACTGAACTCAGAAATGTGACTGCAGCCAGCTAAAAGCATTGTCATGCACTGATTAACAGGGTGAGATCTAGACAAAGGGGAAAAAATTACATACAAATGTGTGGGGATTTTTATGATAAAAAACTCCTATAAGGAACTGGCACAAAGACAAATATAATAAAACCACATATATGTTATTGGTATTCCACTAAAAGAAATGGGTTTCCATCCTCTTGTTGAGGTAAAATTTCAAGACTGGGTGTGAATAAATCCAAATGTACCGGGATTTCACTGAGGAAGGCAAAATTACAGGCTGACTATGCTGCAGACCACAGCAACAATATTGATGTAGTTTGACCTTTTATTGGAACCTTCTCCAGAAAAAAACACACTGTACTTGATTCCAGCCTTCAGATTTGGTACAAATCAATCTCTTTTGTTAGGAGCAATTGGGTAAAGTGTAGCACTTAAAGATACATCTCAAAGGATTGCTCACCACAAATCTTTCCGTTTATGGGATAGTAATAGTGGGTAGATTTGCAATTAGGGTTGCATTTTCCCAAGATTTTAAACAAAACACTAATATTTATATGCAGCTGCTTCACTGCTCTTTAGAATCGTAGAATGGTTTGCATTGGAAGGCAAGTTTAAGCTCATCTAGATTCAAATCCCCTGCTGTGGACAGAGATACCTCCTGCAAGACCAGGGTGCTCAGAGCCCCAGTCAAAGTGGCCTTGAACAATTCCAGGGATGGGACAATCACAGCAACCAGTCCCAGTGCCTCGCCACCCTCACAGTAAAGAATTTCTACTCATATCTAATCTAAATCAATGCTCCTGTAGCTTAAAGCCATTCCCCCTTGTCATATCATTACACGCCCTTGTAAAAAGCCCCTTTCCAGTCTTCTTGTAGGCCCCCCTCAGGTACTGGAAGGCTGCTATAATGTCTCCCTGGAGCTTTCTTTAGCTGTGCTATTCCCTGGATGCTTATTATTTTCCATCCCATTAAGCAAAAGAATTGAGTCCAAGTACAGCATACGTGTGTGTCCGCGCGTTCGCGGTGGCTGACTCAGACCTGAGGGTGATGGGTGGCTTTGCTCGCTGCTGTGCCCTGTCAGATCTTCCCTGCCATGACTTTGCCAGCCTGATAGACTCAGCAGAGCTCCTCTCAGGATTTATCAGCAAAAGCAGTGTCAGAATAAGACCCTGTGCTACTTCTGCTACAGCCTGTGGCGAAAACATGATTTCCTATTTGGGAGTTACTAATCTATCACACATTAATTAATTGTATAGACCGTAGATAGAGCGCAGCTGAACAAACTCGGCAGAGAGAGGAATCTGAAGCCAGTCCAATATCCCAAGGGCTTCTCAGAGCTCTGCCCTCCATACTCAGAAATGTCATTCTCTAAAGTAGGTCTTACATCTTTAAAAGATGAGCATGGGGAAGAGCTCTCATGTGGCATACAAAGACAGTTTCAGGCAAAATAGCAAGAGTGGCTGCTCTAGTTTGATGAGGGTTTCCTCATTATATTCAGTGCATTTCAAATGTGATAGCTTGGCTTTGTAATGATATTGCACATCATCTTTGAGCCTCCAGGGGCTGGATGTAGG
Source organism: Chiroxiphia lanceolata (assembly GCF_009829145.1). Classification (NCBI taxonomy): domain Eukaryota; kingdom Metazoa; phylum Chordata; class Aves; order Passeriformes; family Pipridae; genus Chiroxiphia; species Chiroxiphia lanceolata. The sequence goes on from NC_045646.1 coordinate 6,967,933, forward strand.
ATTTCAGAAATAAATATATTAGCAGGAACAATTGCAGCTTAGGAAAAAAAAAAAAGTTATAGTTTCCTGATTGATAATTCCTGTGTGCCACCTACAAAGGCTTGTGTGTCTCTGCTCTGGAGTTTCCCAGGCTCTGAGGTACTTCAATTAATTGTCATTTGTATAACCAATGCATCCCTTTCTCAGGAGCAATGAAAGCTCTGACTCAGGAGAAAGTCATCAGATCCTTTTCATCACTCGGGAGCAGGACCAGTGACTAAAAAGCATAATATTTCGTTTGGGTTTAGTCTCATCTCTGCAGCATATTGTAACAGGCAGTGCTCTTTGCTGCCTAGATTTTGTTTGCTGACTTCAGGAGTGTACTTCAAAAGCTCCCTGTCCTCCTAATGAAAGTACCATGCCTGTCTTTTATCATATCCTTTGTTGTGAGGTTTAGCCCATATTCCCAAATGGAAGATGAAGGGTAGGAAAACTTATTCAGCATGACAAACCAGTCATTGTGTTAGAAAAAAGTGTAGTGTGTATATAAGTGAAAACATTAGAGAGAAAAACTCCTAACAAAGAGAGCAAACGTACTGAGATATGTTTTTTCTTCTAAAAGAGTGCCCTGCCCTAAAATAGGAAAAAAGAAAAACAGAAGAGACATATAGAAAGGAAAGGCCCATCCCAGTCCAGCTTTAAGGAATCCTGTTGAACAGAGTTGGAGGTATGTGATGGGACATGTGGCTCATCTGCTACTCATGAATCCTCTGTCCTTGGCTCTATAAATTTCATGTACTGACTTCATTGAGGTCAAAGGAAGATGGCAGCTAAAACAATCTTTAAAGGAAAAAAAAAGTTTTGGACAAAAAAATTTCCATATTTGTAAAGTGCTTTATTAAAAATGCTTTTCCTTGACTGATTTAGCTCATCCAACAAATTACTTTTGAGGTGCAATAGTGATTTGTAATTTTATCTTCAGGATATATTTCTGAGTTTGAAAAGGAAAAATTTTAATAGGAAGACTGTAATCTCAGGATTATTTATATCTCCCTATGGTTAAAAAATTTAGTATTTGTATCTAGCAAGCTCAGTCTAGTCTTAGTTCTTCCTGGTGAGACTTACACAATACTCATACCTACCTCCTAGGCCTGATTTCCTTAACAGCACTTTGGACTGGATTTGCATCAGCTAATTAGTCATTCCAGAACAGCACAGCAAGCTACCTTCCAATCCTAATCTCTTTTTGTGTAATTTATAGTGGCATTTAGTTAGAACAGGGTATGAATAACTTTCTATGCAACTTTGGAGAGCTACTCATGCTCAATGTGGCATTTGTCTCTAAAAGCCTGATTTACCTGGGTTCTGAGCTGCAGAGTCCTGGTAGAAGGAGGTCACACACTTCCTGAGAAAGTACAGTTAGTGACTCATAACTGTATGTCAGATGGGGGGGGGGGTGGAAAGTGGCATCATTTCAGGAACATCAGTGGTCAGTAGTTCTCCATGAACCTACCTTATCCTTTTCCCCTTCCTTCACAGCTGGCAACCTAAACTGGTCTCTAGTCTCAAAAAATCCTCTTATTTATAATCTAGTTGGCCTTAATCTACTAACTCAAATTCATGATGAATGATCTGTAAAATGTACAAAGACATTTTTAGGCTTCCATGAGGAATCTGGGCCATTTTGTTCTAGTTTGTAAATTTATCTGTGTCAAGAGCACAGATCTTTGTGGGTCTGAGCAGGTTACAGATCCCTGGTACTCACACACATTTTTTAACCTGAAGTGTCTCCATCTTAAAGAAATTTATCTCTCTCACTTGTTCATTTTACTACTTGACTTCAATCAAAACTATCTCCGCTGAAGTCATTCTACAGATTTCATTTCTCTACTTAAACACACCATCTATCCTCACTCGTACCACCTCCCTCCTCCTACTCATTTAAATGGGCTGTTATAACAGGGTAGATTAATGTCACCACTGTCTCCCTTGATTTAAATGGTGTTTGATTATATCTGTCAGGATATACTTCTCTCTAAGCATGTGTTCTTGCCTAATGTGTTAATCTGATGGAGTAAATGGGCCTAGAGACATGGCCTAATCATTGCACAACATCAAATAGTTAAGGCAAGGTTCAGGCCTCCAGGTACAGACTTGCTGTATTGACAATACCCACAGGTAGAGGAAAAGATTCCAGGTTTTTATGATATAACAGCCAAAACACAAAAGGAAGTAGCATTCTCCAAGAATGAGGTAGTCAGCAAATACCACATTTTCTACATTTTTATTTACCTTCTTTTTTTCCCCCATACCTCTCCTTTTTTTCTGAGTCTGTCTTAGAAAAAGCTTCTTTGTCTCCAGCTCAATTTCAGAGCTGGGATACCAGCCATGAAAGCTGCTTTTCTTGGACCCAAGAAGGAAAATTTAATTTTCACCCTACAGCCAGTTTCACTCTTTCAAACACTCCCCTGGGTAAGGAGATCTGGATGGACCATGTCACTTCCTTCAGCACAGATAGCTTCAAGATGAGGTGAAAGAATAAGATATTGGGGATGGGAAAAGCCCATGAAAGCAAAGCAAAGTCTCATGTTTTAGGCCAGAGCTTATTGGAGGAGATCTGGACCCTCCTTTAGGACAGGACATTTTTTTTTGGCATGCAGTGTAGATGGTGCAGTGCAGACTCTTTAAGACCTTACCACTCTGACCATAACTGGATATGGGAGTTTGTTTTCATTTCAAAATAGAAAACAACAGCCACAGTCCTCATTTTGGATTACTTCTCTTGACACAAGAGTCTTATATTTCTTATGTCTTTCTCTCTCATGACACTCTCTGCCTCCCAGAGATCACAGCCCTACCACAGCTCTGTGAAACATTTCCATGTTTATGCTGTGCTTCAGGTTATTGCAGTCCTCACTTCACACAAGAATTCTTGAAATCACTAATATTGGCCTTCAGTTTCTGCATCTCAGTCCAGGGGCAAATCCATTGTAAAATGCCCTACTCAAAACTGCTGTACAACAATCAGATTCACGCTTTATCTGGGAAAAGAAAGAAATAACATGGAGAATAGACTTCTTCCCTGAAATGAGCACATCAGATAAGGACAAAAATCTTCCCTGTCAGAAAAAACTTTCCTCAGCAACTTCAATTTGTGATAGGTCACAAATGAGAAACCAAAGAAATGATGAACAGACAGATGATGACACAAAGGCTTCCTAATAATGTTAGATGCACTAATCTTTTTCTTAGCTGCAGTTTTATGACTAAGCATAACACGTCTTATGAGTGATAGTAGAAAGGAACCATAAAGCTGACAGTATAATGTATGACTGCAGTCCAAAACACTAGGACATAAATGTATGAGGAGAGAACAAAGTCTAGTCTGGGGAGGAATTGTTTTAGAGCTTTGCAATAAGGGACTTGTTAAACAGTTTTGTGGCAGTTACACCCACTATCAGGTGTATATACTGTGGAAGTAACCACGATAAAAGCTTCCTATTTCTCTAGCAGTTTCCTTCTAGATGGATCATTATTTATACTGTTCTTGGATATGGGGCTAGATGTCCCCTATAGGAATTTACAGTCTCATTTTATTCATGATGTTCAGTTACTGCAGTAAAAAGAGCCGTTTATATCTAGAGACAGGCAAGCAGTAAGAGTGGCAAACAATGGGGAAGGCAATGCAAGAAAAAAGCAAAAAATCAAGATCACAGAGGTTTTATTCACTGGGAAGTTTGGGATGTCTTTCTGTAGCTACAAAGAACAGTTACTTTGGGGTGATGGTATATAATGTTGTACTTTATATCAGTACAAATCTTTCCTATGCATATTCCCTAAGTTCACATTCATTCCTCATATCCATAAGCATTGGATTCAGCCTGATCCGGGGGACAGCAACTTCCACAGCAATGCAGGACTGTGGTTATCTATACACCAAATCAAAGGATACCGACAACATCAGGCCACAGCACACCTCATCCCCAGTTCAAACCCTGGCAAACAAGACAGTCCAGCGGAACTGGGAGAACAGATGAACCAGTTGTGGAGTCCACACCGCAGCTGAGAAAATGCCATCAAGGAGTCAAGATGCACTGATCACACCAAAGGAGGTAGCCCCAAGTCACAGCCAGACAGTTCTGCTGCATGTGTGTAACCCCCCTAACAGAGCTCAGGTCCCCTCAGAAGCCCATGCGTGAGAAAAGTGCACAGATCCCAGGGGAGAGCCCTACAACAAACTCCCTTCTCCACAATCATTCATGAATTAAACAAGGGGAGAGAAAGAAGCGATATTGCACCTAGCACACAGTGTTGCTATTCCCAGCCCCTGACCTCTTGTTTTATGTTTCACTACCCACAATATCAAGGCTTCCCAAAGCCATCTGCAATAGAGTAAAAGTAAAGTGTTTTCTCTTCTCTGTCTCCTGAACTGAGTTATTTTTTTAACCCAGAAGGCTTATTGACGGTATAACTGTGAGAGAAAGAGCTACTGCTAATCACATTCCTATCAACAAAGGAGGTTTGAGGTAAGCAGGAAAATACATGGAATTAGAAGGGCTAGAAGGAAGGCTTGGAAGGATATTCCTTTCTACAAAAAGAAGCTTGATGGCAACAGGAAAAGTACTGAAAGAGAAAATCCTCTAGGAACAGGAATAGCAGTGATTCACCACTCACAGAATTAGATCTGACAGTGGTATGAAAGAGCCCGCCCATCCATTTTCTCTTTTTCATTATCATCATTGGTTCATCATGGTGAGGAGATAGTGGTATTTGCAAGGCTGATATACAGCAATGATTTCTGGTTAACAAATCGGACTTAAAATTAAATACTTTGTTGTCCTCACAGAATACCATAACAAAGATATTTTATTATCCTGTATTATTTTGTGTACATCTTGCATCTCCACTTCAATCCTTAGTCCTTTCATACACTGGTAACTAACTAGGCAGGCCCCCACACAGCCAGTACTACATCATTAATGCACACATGTAGTGAGCTACTCAGAGGCACAATATTACCCATGAACATGGCCTGTAGCTATTTTGACAAAATCCACAAAGAAAGAAAAGAGATTGTAGTTACTATGCAGATAAAAAATATTTTTCATCTAGAATGAGACTGTGTGATCCAACTACAGCCAAAATACTTCCTTCTGAACTATGTTCTAATGCTGTTCTTTATACAAACATTGATTGTGTACACAAGATAACAAATGTTGGGAGAAAGTTTTTAGAATTGTTCATCTAGTATGAAAGGTGGATGTTTCCTGATCAAAATAACTGTGCATAGAGAAACGAATGAAAGGAAAACAAACCCGGCCATTATCCCCACTTGGCCTCATGAACAAAGTGTTAGGCTGAGCCAAGGACTGGTATCAATTTTCTTTGCTTAATGAAAAGGTTTTCCGAGACGTAGTCCTTTCTGCTTCACTGTGGATTGACAATGCATTCTGACCTAATGGATGCTGATTACTGTTTCCATTATGCAGGGCTGACAGAAGCAATATTTCTTCAAACCACAACCTGTTGTTGAGCACAGTTATTGTAGTGTGACTCTATGCTACAAAGGCCTTTTCATATCACATGCTTCTCATCTGCTTTGAACCACAAGACATCCTCTCACGTGACAACGGGAAGACCTGTGAGGCTGTCCTGCTGTCACAGCTGGGATATCATCGCCCAGGAGAAAAAACAGAACCATCTGGAAGACTTGGTTCCGCATGAAAAACAGATGGGACACATACTACTCTTCAATTCTCTAAATTTTAAGACAAAAATGTAGTAAGTTCCACAATTGAGAGATTAACTGGGTGGGAAGTCCTTAGCTCCTCCTGATCTCCCCAAGGCTTCAAATGAGCACTACCAGAACTGGCACAAGAAACCACAGCAAAGAGAAATTTAAACTGCATTACTGTGTACATCTTGTACCTACCCAACAGCTATTTCCATTTGGAAGATTTGGGAATTTACCAAAGCAGGGGCAGAACTAGGACTGCTCAAGCCAGGCCTGGGCTTGGTCACTACACACAGCCCTGCCACTGCCTCCTCTCAAAGCTATTTATGTACTTGGTGTTTTGTTTGTATTTGTTGATCACATGCATCAAGGATCTTTTCAGAATTTACATGTCACAGCCCAACAGCTAACACCAATTCTGCCACAGCACATTTTTCTGGGTGCACTATGGGCTGCATGTCCAAAGGGAACTTCATGTGTCCCTTCCCACCAAAACAAATCAGCCTGGCCAATGCAGGGTGCAGCCAATCTCACAAGACTGTGTGAAGTAGGAAACCAACAGGCTGGTGTGCCATAGCAATGTGTCCTGGGCAGCAGGAGAAGTGAGAACTGAGGAGGTGAATAGCCAGTGTTAGAGTTACAAGCCTACAGAAAGGCTTTGAAGAAAAAGGTGGAAAGCTCGGTGCCAGAGGCAGAAGAAAGCGTATTCAACTGGGGAGCAGAGTATCCAGCATGTCCCATATCTGAGCTGTCACTGTGGGAGCTGCTTCGAGGCTACCCAGGGTTTTACCTGCCTCTTGGTTTCAGCATCAGTGTGCTGGGCAGCCATTTCAGGGGAGACCCTCCAGAGTGCTTTGCCCGTGTGATCAGCATCACTACAGCTTGTGGGAACCCTCAATGTCCTCTAAATTAGACACATCCTTGCTAAACCAGCTGTGAAACACGCTTGTGCCTGCAGAGCCTCAGGAAAAAAAGAAAAAAAACCTCAACCCACCAACATGAAAAGAGGCCTTTTCCAAAGAATATTAAAGGAGAACTAACATGGTTTTCACATGCTGGGTGGGGAGGCCTGAGTCAGCATAAGGAAGTGGTTGTCTCTACACCACCTCAAACCACTCTCAGCTGTTCTGAGCCTCTGAGTGAATCTTCTCTCAGAGAGGACAAACTAATGCTAAAATATATTCCTTAGGTTTTGGTGCATGTATTTGCTCCGTTTGGCTTATATTCCTTCCAGTTGTCTGCTATCAGAAAAATATATGGCACAGTACATGGCAGAGCACAGCTAGTGCTGGAGGGCATTCCCTGAACTCTGGACCCTGTTCCTGTGTGGTGGGCAGCAGAACCCTCAGTCACAGGTCTCTCCAGCCTCTGCTGACCCTGAAAAGAACAAACCATCTGTGATTGCTTGGAGTATTTCTCCCTACATTTCTGCTGTGGCCACGGCTTCACCCGCCAAATGGTGTGTTGCTGGGTGACTAAAATTTTGTTAAGCTGCAACGAGAGCAAAACCATTTATTGCTTTTAAAATAACAACTAAGGATGGGGGAGAAATTAAAAAAAAAACAAGCATCCCCCCAAAAAACACCATCACCACCAAAAGAAACAAACAAAAACCCAAATAAAACCACCAAAACCCCAAACAAACAAACAAAAAAGACCAAAACAAAACAAAAACCCAAAACAAAACCCAAAAAGCAAAACCCCAAACGCATTGCTGCATGTGATTATTCTGCAGAAACCTAACTGCTAGCACGGTGCCACCAAAGGCAGAGAAGCTGAAGGACAGAACCACATGAAAAGCCAGACACATTTCAATTGCCAGATAAGAGTCATTACTTGTGCACTCATGCTTTATTTTTCTGAGAATCAAAGGGAATATAATATTCTGCAGCTCCATGGACTACAAATTTTTACATCAGGTTGATATTGCAGGTAATCCACTACCTTTAATGAAAATACACTGCTCTCCTAAACTTGGCACCTCCACTGGGTATCTGCAGCCAGGCACTCTGACTCCTGCCCAGCACCTGGCTCTGGAACTCAGGGGTCAACCTTTTCTTGTCAGTCAGACCTAAGGTGGTGGGGTTTGCCTAAATGGCACTGTACCAGCCCCCTGAGGAGCCACTTCACGGCAGTACAGTGCCTATGGAAGTTTCCTGCTTGAACTACAAAAGATAGAAAAGGAAACCTACAAAGTGACCTCTTTAAAATCAAGCAGAACCACAAGTAAAACCACAGCTCTCCCCAGCTCTGTGCCACAGATTTATTTCTGGAGCCACAGACCACACTAAGTTGCTTGACTTCAAAAGCCTGTGTGGGTGAACGAGAGTAGCAACTCTTTCTAGTTCCCTTTTGCTGTGTAAGATAATCCTGGTATATCTCACACATCCTTGATGCTTCCTGTCACTCAGCTGGCTTTCCTGCATAGGATATTTCTGATTATCTGCTTGCCATCTTGCCTGACACGCAGGACAAATAGTTTGGGTTGTGCATTATTCAGAGTGCTGTGCATGGTGATTATGACTTTTGTTTGCCATTCTTGAGCTGCTGAGATCCTACATCAATGCTGTGTAAGAAACAGCTATGGACAAATGCCTAGTGGGTAATTATGCCTAGTGGGTAATCATTCTGCAAACTTCTGCAAATCATTCTGCAAAACTTTACACTCTTTTAAAACCGACTGATTGTGGCCCGTGTAATGTGGATGTTTTTGCCAATAGGAACTGAGCTTTTCATAAGACATGCAGTCATGCTGGTATTTGCATATTTGTATACTTCATTTAAAAGGGTCTGCTTTGTGTTGTGGCTTATTTTCCAGGCAAGGCTAAGTCATTCTTCTAACTCTTCAATTTGTAGCAACTTCACCCTCCTTCAATTCCCTCCAGCTCACTGTGAACACTGCTGCTGCAGTACTCCGCCATTTACATGAGCAAATAAGTCCCACAGCCCCTTGGAAACTGTTACCACAGGTATTCAGGAAATAGCTGGCAAGAAGACTGTTGCAGTTCATATTCCCCCTGGGGCAAGCACAAGATTGGCACAGTGCAAAACCAAGCCAAAAAATTCATAAATACAGATGAAAAGAAAATTCAGCATAATCCTTTCCCAAAGCCGATCCTTAGTGAATCTCTGAGATGACAGCCTGGCTCTCTGCTGCCATTATAATGGCTGATAAGACTTTGGCAAACACGTAGCAGGGAATTAGCTGTGCCTGCAAGACACCTTCAGTTGCATCTCACAACACCTGAGCAGGAAACTTCACCACCTGAAAGCAGCACTACAGCAACCTCAGACACAGAGCTGGGGATACCATTGTACCAGTGGAGAACATTGGATCATGGAAACAAAGATATTGGTTAGGGTAACAAGGCAAATCAAGAAAATGCCTAGCAGAAACACAGCGAGCATCTTGTCTGCAAGATGCCCACAACTCACCTGCCAGGCTGAATTCCTACCAGTCTGGGAGTCCTGCCTTTCAAAATCCCGTTTTCTTTAATGTCTTTGTGAATTAGGCTATAGCTCCCAGCTACTGGACACTGCCTGGTGAGGAGTTTCCTCACGCTGGTACTTCACAGTAGGCTGGTTTTTGACCTTTTTTTTCCCCTGCTTGCTGGTTTCAAACAGGAATTTCAGCTTCCAGACAGGTTTATTTCTAACAGTAACAGCCAGATCCTCATTTGCTATAGATGAATGTATCTCCATAGAAAATAAGGATTACACTTGACTAAAGGTGTACTAGCTTGTGTTTCAGGGAGTAATGTGATCTGACATCCACCTCAGCTCTAGTCAGACTAGAATTTGGAGAACTTGGGGTAGAAACTACACATTCAGATTTCCTTCAATATGGTGCTTGACTTTTAACCATAGGTTTGCTTCTGTGAAAATCCAAGCACTCTCAGGCTGCATGATCTTTTATCACATATTCTTTTAGATATCTGTTGCTTGTCACTTCCTCTTTTGAGTCTGTGTAGAAACAATTCTAATGAATATACCCAAAAAGCAAGTTGGTACAAACCTATGCAAGCCTATTAGCTTCTAAGTGGTCACACTGACTTAAATGGAAAGACTCCAGCTGACTTCATGGGAACCTGAATCAGGTCAGTAATGAAGGCTGCAAATTCAGGTTTGGTTCAGGCACACAGAACTTCAAAGGCTTGTCTAGATCTGTTGAATATATGAAATCACCAAGACTTTTGCACTTTGCAAGAGGATACGCTACCGTAAGAGTCTTGAAAATGAGAATACTGTAAGATTAGCCCTTCTCACAGCACTGCTGCTACGTTGAGAATTGAAAAGAGAAAGGCAAAAAAAAAAGGGGCATTTGGTATAGAGGTGAACACAATCTCAAAAAGAGGAATTTTTTTTCCCTCCTTCCTGGATGCTCATCTTTATTTCGCTTCCTTTATGGCGCTGGCTCTTTTCATCAGGAAAAACAGTATGCTCCTCTCTGCTTTCTCAGGTGTTAGCCTTGGTCCAAATTACAATCTTAACCACGTATATTATTAGTTACATGTCTATGGCGATCAGCTCCTCTCCTCCACAAAAGGCTTCTGCTCCCCTATTAACAATATTTCATCGCTGCATAGATAGATACAGAATGACAAAGGCATATGAAATAATGAACAATGCAATGAAAGCCCCTTGGATTTTCCTATTCTGCCCACAGTACAGGACAAGAATGAGAAGACATTTCATGACATTAGATAGGCTGCAAAGGCTGATATAGATTAAAGGGAAGACTTTTCCTCTTTGAACATAGTTTATAACCAGTCTGTGAAATTAACTGCTGCCTACTCAGAGCTGGGGAAGAAGGAGATCATATTTTCTGTGTCCTTTTTTTTCGTGTGAGATCTAGCAATATTCATCTCCTCAAAGCACATTTTGAAATAAAGTAGTAAGGGAACATCTTAGTTAAAAGAAGATATGAAACATGAGACATTCGTCTGCAAAAGGCCCTGTTGGTTGTCTGTCTGGATTGGCCTTAACAACTTATTTAAGAGGAGGTTTAGAATAAGGTGAGGAGGTTTAGAATAAGGTGCTTGAAAGCCATTGCCCAGGAGGGAAGGTAGAGATGCAAAGTCAACAAACTAAAGACCTAGAAGTCTACCTAGACTTCTGAAGAATAGGATGGGCAGCTCTGTTGATCCACAGTTGTTTGGGGCAAGGCAGCAATGCCTTGCTGAACTGAGGCACATCAGGAACAACAGGCACAGGGGACACTGAGCTGGCACTGCCTGCCCTAGCCTGGGGCAAGAGATGCAGAGAAGTTAAAGTGTTGAGCCTCTGCCTTCCAGGACACAATAGCCATGCAGCTCTGGCCAGAAGCAGCCCAAAATCCACACTGCTCTGCACGTTGCAGTTTGCCATACAAGCTCATCCTTTATTACTCAGGAATCTTCAGTGTGCTACATTTCATGGTGCCAAGCATCTTTAATTAAGAAAATTAAAGGTGGTCTAATTCTCTCTCACAGTGAATATATTAGTGAAGTTATGCTCAGCTCCTCCTTAGTGAGCTTGTTTCTGTGCCTGTAAATCCCCAATGCTACACTTGTGATTTATTTGATGGTAGTCCTGACAGCAGTGCTGGTCACCATCCTCTTCCTCCACTGGCATAAGCAGCTGTCCTGCCTGGTCTATTTGCGGAAGTAGCAATGGGACAATACTAAGACCATGCTGTACTTCCCCACCAGCTCCTTTTTGTAAGATGAAAATCACATTATATTTTGCTCAAAGATTCAAAAGCTCATTGTAGTAGTTTAATATCCACTGGCAAAATTAAAAGTGATAAGGGATGTTAATCTTCATGCTCCAGGGTATAAACTAATTACCATCTGGAGTCACAGGAGGAAGCTTTCCTCTATATACTGATACAGCCTTTTACTGTTGCCTGGGAAAATGATGAGTTTGGAAGGGGTTGTTCCTCTCTCTGGTGCATTGACCTTTGTCAAAGACTGGATTCTCAGCTAGTGGATCAATGGCCTATTTTAGGATGACATTCCTGTGTTGATATATCACCTTCCATTCAAATTCATCCATTTGATTTAACATCCATTAGCAAGGTAATGCCCTAGAGCCTTGTATTTGTCAAACTGTTTGTTTACCCTTTTTATTCCGGAGATTAGTGCAATCTTACATGCAAAGTGCAAGTGGACACACTCATAGCTCCCCGACTGCCTCTGGTCTGAAAGGTTCTTGTTCCCTCCATGCCTTTTGGAGTCAGCAGCAATGGTGACACTAGTACAGACCTAAGCCTTTTATCAATGAGCAGGGTGGCAGGTCTATTTGTTTGAGCCCTTGCTGACACCCACAGACTCTGTAATTCAGTCTGACAGATTGAGGCCATGTTCCAGATCTCACAAAAGAAGCAGAGGCGGGTATTGATTTTTCTGTTATTGTTGGTGATTTGCTGCTTCATTCCTTTAACAAATGTTAAAATATATATACATATATATAGTAAACAGGAAGGTCATGGCTGCAGGTTGGCAGAGCACACGGTGCTGATCCCCCTGTTCTTCTCTTCTGTCTCTGTCTTTCTGATTCAATGGGCATGTTCCACAGACCTTGAGGATCAACACTGGATAAATATGAAATAACAGCCAGGGTGCTGGTAACAACCCAGGGACTTTGGGAGACGCCTGGCTCCAAGCATTGTTCACACTGCAACTCTTAGTAACAATCCTGAATTCCAGTTCAGAGTAACAACTGTATTTATAGCTTCTCCTGCATTAATTCTGGCACAGAGACAACCTTCATGTTCTAGTGGAAACCAGGCCCCTCAGCACACTAAACTCAGGCTTAACTCTCAAGATGACACTGAGATCCTTGTGGGTCCTTTCCAACTCAGCATATTCTGCGAAATTTCTGTGAACTCTAACTCCCCTCAGGTGTCAAGTCCTTTGTCAGGCCCAGACCCAGCACAGGTCCTACCACAGATGTGCTGAATGCTGCATGTCCCCTTGCTTCTCCCAGTACCATGTGGACATCTCTGATCTGGTACACACCTGCCCTGTGCATCTGCTGCGTTTGTTTGGCAAGCTGCACTTCTTGTAGTACCTCAGTCCTGATGTACAAGGATGCTGAGGTATCAGTCTCCCATTGAAACCAACTGAACTGAAAAACCTAAATCCTTTTCCTAATCCACTCTATTGGTTCCTGTGCTTTTGGGAGCTTTCTAATCTTCAAGTAAACAAAGGATAAATCTTTATAGGTCTGTTGCTTTTATTATACATTATCCTGAAATGTTCGGGATTTCCTTTTTAACAGCTAATTCAGGACAGAATATTTGTGAATTCAGGTTTGAACTCCTGGACAGAGTGTGCTTCCATGTGTGGATATAAGACATTTCTAGTAATTCTCAGATATATTCTGAATTTATTATCAGTGTTTTCAGATTTCTCTTAGGAAATGCTGAGTGCTGCTTTGTGTTTCACACTGTGTTAAAAACCCTGAACAAATAAAACAATAAACAGTTGCAATCACTCAGGTTTGGGGTTTTTTTCATTCTTGGGAGAGTGGGCTGGAGTGGAGAGGCTGGACTGCTCCCACATATCTTCCGCAGAGCAATAGAAATCTCTTGTTTCTATTTAATGGTGTGATGCCTCTAATGTAAGTACAAAATATATAAGGGATTTTTTTCAGCAGCTTTTCAGACTTTGGGAGAGATAAGTAATATCTTGGTACTGCAAGCAGAGCCATTTTCACTATCACAGGACTTTGACAACCAGCTTCCTACGCAGTTTGTCATGCTGAATGTCACTAATACCATCTGAATACTGATCCTGTTCATGACTTTTTGTTGTGTTGCATGTAAAGATTTTATGTATTTCATTTAGCAAAGGCATTGATAAACGGATATTCATCTTTGGAGAGGCTACTGAAAAAACTCCTTTAATATCACAATGACGTCTGTGCTGAGTTAGGCTTCCAAAATATTTACATTTTACCCTTTTCATGAGCTCACTGGCATTGCAGTGATTGTTTCTAAAGATTACTGAAAAACACAGTAAACTCCTGGGAACACTGACATAAGTCTGGAATAACCTTGTTGCTTCTGATGGAGATACCTGTACATTATTGGGAGTGCTATTCAGCTCAGTGATTGTGTCATAACTGCACTTATCAGTAAGGAGAAATATAGGTATTTAGCTTGCTACACGTCCTTGCCCTTCCTCTTAGAAATCCTTGTTTTACTTGCCAAAACAAGTATTTTCCCTTCTCTGTGTGTGATGTCAGTGTTGTGCAATGCCTTCTTCTGGCACTGGCTAATGAGGAGCATATTCTGCTTTCCCAGAGGGATGGGCCAGCAAATGAGAAACCTGCTCCTTCATGGGTCACTGGTCAGACAGAGGAAAGCAGGTCCACCAAAATCAGCAGAAATCTTTATTTCTCTTGCTCCTGGCATTGCTGGCGTGCACTTCTTCCAATTCAGCCTTACTCCCATCAGCTGGCTTCAGGAAGATCATGAGGGCATATCCGTTAATGGCCATTCTGCAGCAGGGAGTCTGTAGCATGAGCTACACAGGGCAGCTGCAGGCTGAATAAACATCTGCTCCAGCCAGCAAACACTGAGCTATCAGTGGCTTTGCTTTTACCCCTTATAGCCCTACCTCTTCTGCTGCCTTTTTTAATTTTTACATTATTACTTTTTACATTTAAAAATAAATGCGATGCTTTCAAGGAGGTAAATCACTGTTTCTATTGTTCTGCCTCTTAGGAGCAGATCTGTGCTCTCAGGTAGGACAGACTTCGCTTTGAAAGGCACGAAGTTTACTTCCCGCAGTGCCAGTGTACTTCTATTTTACTCACCCTGGCCTGGAAGTGATAACAGTGGTGAGGGCAACCACTTTGCACCTAGGAATGCTGACACATCAGTGAATGCAGCTTATTAGCAATCCTGCAGCCCCACGGAAAGGGAAGGTGTGACTTTTCACTGTTTCCATTAGCACTGTGCCAAGAGGTCACTGCGAAGGCTGAAGGGAGTAGGATCACACCGGGGGTGTAAAAACAAGCAGCCAGTCCCAGCACCAAGGTGCTCAGCCAAATATCAAAGCAGAGTGAGGTGGGAGTAAAAACGAAAGCAGAGAGAGGTGAAGTCACTGACCCAAGGTCAAGGCAAAGCTCTTTGCCAGAGTTGCAAACACAACTCTCATGAGTCCATCTGTGGAGCTCTGCCGATAGTCTGAGCAACTTTCCCCTAAGTGAAAGAAAGGCTTCTTTTGACTGCATTTTATTGTGTACAACTATAATTGTGAACTTGCCATGATAAACTGCTTGGTCCTATTTGGGATATTAGTTCTTCGCAATTCTCGAGTTATGCAGCAGGAATGCCTTGCAAATGCTATTCATGCCACACCTCAGGGGCAAGATAAATATTACATAAATGGAATGAACACCCAGGTACATTAATGGAGAAGGCCATGGAACTCCAGCTACCCTACAAACTTTTCCATTTTTCTCACAGAAATTGTTTCCATTGATATTTTTATTTAAATTGGGCTGAAAGGGCTGAAGGAGGAAAGTTTAATCAGAAGGTTGTCAACAAATTATTCATTTAAGAATAGAGAACATCATTGCTACTCCCTTTTTCATACAGTATATATCTTTCCTACAGATAAATTTATCTGGGGCTGTCTGGGGAGGTGAGGTGAATAAAAAAATCCCACAAAAAAGTACCATATTTAATTTTTTACTTTGTGTAGGAAAAAACGCTTGGATTTTTTTTCATTGCTGGTGTATTTTTGCAAGAAGTAAAAACATTAAACTGCTACAAAATAGTATTTAATGTATTTATGTAATTTTCCTCAGTGTTGAGAGACTCATGGTTAGCTGTTGAAAAGAGTTATGCTAACTGAAATAAGGAAAACCATAGAAACTCTTTCTGCTGTAATAGATAAAAATCACTGCCACCCTATTAATTAAGCAACTGAAGACCTGTCAACTTTGCTTTTTGACTTCACTATCCACAGCAGCTCCCACCCTCTCTCCTATCGTGACCCCTTGATATTTTCAGCCCCTGATTTACATCATGAGGTCTGTGGAGCAATTATTTGTCTCTTTGTTCAGTAACCTCTCTTATTTCCAGTGCCTGCAATTAACAGCAATACCACCTCTGCAATGCAAGACCTCAGTTGCTGCCCAGTTTGGTCTCAAAGTAAACATTCACCATTATCTTCACACTCTACAGAGATTTAAGAGTTTGAATT
Organism: Chiroxiphia lanceolata; assembly: GCF_009829145.1. Lineage (NCBI taxonomy): Eukaryota > Metazoa > Chordata > Aves > Passeriformes > Pipridae > Chiroxiphia > Chiroxiphia lanceolata. The sequence continues at coordinate 6,983,848 of NC_045646.1, forward strand.
AGAAGAGTCCACCGTCGACTAGCAGCCAAAGGCTAACTCCAACCCAATAGGATCACATCCTCCCTCCAGAAAAGTTTCTCTTCCCATCAGGCACAGGAAAGCAGTGGTCCCACTTCACAGTGTCCTTTCCTCTCTTTCACCCAGATATTTTCTCTTTCTTTAACCCAGATACCCCTGTATCGAGCTCAACTCCTGTGATCTGGAATGTTTATCTGTTTTTATGGTGGATGAAAACCACTGATCCTTCCCTGAGCTACTTCCTGCACCTTGCCTTTATCTTTCTAGTGCTGGCAAGATCTCATTTTCCAGCAACAGAATCCAGCCAGGGATGAAAGAAAATATTGTTCATTTTGGTTTAGTATAAATTTGTCAACCTGAGGAGAGTTTCCTTTTCCAGATTAACTCTTGTGAAGACACAAGTACGGATGCAGGAAATCAGAGAGAGATTGGCCAGGTAACACAAAGCAAGCTAATTCTACTTGCATACTACAGATTTGTCCCTGCCCACACCGACTGACCTGATAAAAGCATCATTTACAGTAGGAGACCAGCCTAGTGTAGGAGGGATGGCAGCTGCTTGGCAACTTGGTAAGAGGGATTTTAGGGTAGTTTTTGGTAAACAAGAGATCTTCACTAGCAGAAAGATTAATGTCTGAAACAGCCATGTACTTCATTGTACAGTGATATAATAATGACTGCACAGGTTCTTTTCATCAAAAAATTAGGAAGCTTGTTTGTTTTTTTTAAATTCAAACACTAAATCGAGGTCAATAGTAAATACCTGCAATACTACAAGTGACAGAGAAAGCTGGCCCAGAATACAAAAAACATCAGAACAAGAAGCAAATTAAGAAGTGCTTATAAATTGATAGTGTTAAAGTCTGGGGAACAGTAAATGAGGAACACTCCAGTCAGTTATAGAAAGACTTAGATCATTTAGAAGCTAATGGCAAAGACAGTTCATAGCTGACAAACACAGAATAATGAGGACTTTTAAATATCTAATACTCTCTGTGAATCTTAAAATGCACAGATTAAAAAGGTAAGGAGCTCCAAAGAGACAATCTAGAGTTGTTTTGTTTTTTTCTCTCCTGGAAATGAAGAGCAAAATGAAGTCTTTCCTAGGAACAAGTGTGTTAAGTAAATGCCCTTACACTGGGGAGAAATTTAGCCAAAACAGTAAAATTGTTTAGTAGGTAGCATAAAATCTAAGGAGAACGGCAAGAATAATTTAGAAGAAAATTACTTGAGAATTATGTATGTAGGCATCCTGGTTAGTTCTGTATTCTTGAAAATTATAATAAACATCTGAATTCCTTTGCAGATATGGCATTCAAGCAATTAAAAGTCACGTTTCTTTAAGAAGATACCATACTTCAGAGTTCACTTGCCTAAATCATCCTTTATTGTGAGACTAAGGCTTCTGACTTGCTTTAGTGCTTTGGAAAACACCACTTTGTGCCCAAACCAATCCCATACCAAATCCATACAAATCACACCCTTCGGTTCATTCTGCCAGACCACACTTCACATTTAAATATACTCTATATGAACGTTCAGAGAGTATCTTTCACAGCTTACAAGAACCTACTGCTCACACCAGAGCCAAGCAGATCTACCATTACCTGTCTAGTGTTTAATTAGGTGTTCTAATCTTTTGCTTGTTTCCAAAAATCATATTTCTTCCTGAGGCAGCTGACATGTAGCTCCCAGCACATCCTGGTTGTTACATGGCTCTTCCAAGAACATAAAAAACAGAGTCTCTTTCTCCACAGTGGAGCTATTCAACAAGAGTAAAAAAAGATAGCATTTTCACAGAATCTTTTGAAATCGTACTCTGGAGCCAACTCACGCCTCTCCAAGCTGACCAGCCTCCACCTACATCACATATAGGTGTTCAGTGATGTCTCTGAACAGTTCCAAAGTTTCATGAAAGCACTAAACTGTGAATGCCACAGTTCTAGACTCACAGCCCTCACTGACCTCTAAGCTGCTGAAAATTCAGCAGCTCGATACAACTAAAACAGCAGTTGGTTTGCATATATTAAATAACATTGACAAAAACTTTACTGAGCTCCTACAGCATTGTGTACATATTACTTGGCCAACAAACATCATTAAGCTTTTCTTAATAATGTTGTAGCATTCAGCAAAGGTACTGTTCAATAAGTTCCTTATGAATTTAATAATTAAGACTTTCTTTGAGATATGTAGTTCTAAGGGTGAGCTTGTATTTTATTAAAAGAAATCATAAACCCCCAATCAAACAGAGTAAGTATTGAAAAGACTTCAGAAGCTTAAAAAAAAAAATGGGAGAAAAAAGTCAAGCAGACCTACTTGAACACCCTGGAAAATTGCCTGAATATGGAGTTTGCAGACATTTTAATGGCTAGGCAGTGTCAGGATATCACATGCAGGTGTTTAATGACCAGCAGGTCTGTGCTGCCATGTCATCTGCAAATGACATACATGAAACAAAACTCCTGTCAGTAGGATACATGGCAATTTTTGGAGCATTTCACACTCCTTTAGATGTAGCCTTGCAGGTACTGAAGGGACAAAGGCACAAACCTGTGCTGAAGTCATGAAGGTAACTATTTCCCATGGGCTGGTCAGCTTGTTTTGATTACGTAGATGATAAAACTTGAACTGGAAGGATAATGGAGTAAACCATTTTGTATTCAGGACAAATTGGTGAAGAAGGGTTGTAGCAATCGATGTAAAGAATGACTAAGGTATAGTATATAGATTAAACCCAGGAATTATTAGAAGTGCAAAATGTAATTCCTCCTGAGGCTTCAAAATTCACCAAAGGAATGAAATAAATATACACAATAATGTCTTGTTCCAATTTAAAAGTGAGTCATTTGAGAAAAGATTAAAAGTTAAAACCATGTATTGAAACTGAGAGAAAGAATAAGTAGCTTTTTATAGTTGTGTTCAAGAAGGGACAATTATACTAAAAATACAAGAAGATTAAATAGGTCAAGTATGAAACTGCTGCTGTAACATCGCAGTTAGAAACCTCATTGAATTCAACAGCTAAAAAATAAATAAGAGATGATCTGTTCCAGGTCTGTTGTATCACGTTCTCAGTTACTACATACTGGCCTAAACACCACTCATTTTACTCTCACCAGCTTCATTCATCACATACAAGGACAGGTACAACACAGAGCATCCTCAATGCTTTGTATAATCTTTTTGCCTTTGAAATGCAGCCACTTCCCAGAAAGTGTGACAATGCAATGCAAAGATCCTGTGCTCCAAGGCCTTGCCAGGAAATCAGCGTCTTTTCCATAAAGAAAACTCCAGGATAAATTCCTCATTTATATTTTTTAAACGGGAAAAAATGATTATTTTTTCTCTGCTAGGAGACTGACATTCTTTTGGAACTTTTCAATATTTAGGTATTACCCAAAACCTTTTGATCAGTTTTGCTCTAACAGACACAGAAAAGTGAAAATTGAGACAAAGGTATCAACCAACAACCCAGGCTGCCACAGGTATCAAACCCTCTAACCCAGGATCTGACTCTACCACCTGAAAAATATTATTTTTTAAGAAAACTCCACACAAAGGACTTTCATTTGTGATGTCTTGTCCAGGTAACTCACACCTGGCAGCCTTATAATACTTCAATTTATAAGCCTCAGAAAGCTGAAGGAATGCCTTTTAGATATCTCTGGACTGTGTGAAATCAATAGGTAGCATTCATTTAGCTGGAGGCTGAACTCACGCCAACTCTGACTGAACTGGAAGGTCAAATAAACATAGATATTTCAAGATTAAGGTTTGGGAAAATTAATTGACCTTTCATATGCTTCTCTAAAAGTACAGCCTTAGTTCTGGGGGCCAATCAAAGGAGCTGGAGCTCTACAGTGACTAGATCACGTTGCTGACAGGTGAAGTTACTGTCCATAGCTTTAATTTAAGGAATGATGCCATCAGTGACTAAGCACAGACATAAACAGGCTCTGTGGGTTCATGTTTTCCAACCAGTGCTTTTGGAGGAAAGAAAGGAAGGGACCATGTCCTGCATTTGAGAAACAAGTGACTGTCGCTGACAAAGCTCTGGCTGCTGCTACGTTTTCATTTGGCATCACGAGGGAGGCAGTCCTTGCCCAGAAGGGTTGACCAATGACATAGCAAGGAATGTAGACGAAAAAGAATAAATATCCTGCACCTCACCCTTGGCCATGGCCCGACACAGAGGTCAAACATATCTGTCGAAGCCATGGCTGGTCTCCTAGCCTCTGATGCTCTGATGTGCTCCTCCCTCTCAGCCCAGAGGGGAAAAGGTGACCTCCCTCTTCAAAGAGAAATCATCCCCAATTACCAGAACCTGACATTCCTCAGTGAAGAGGCACTTTTTGAAGCTGGGCCAGGTACAGAGGACAAAAGGAAACTGGCATACACAGTAACTGTTTCAGAACGTTGCTTCAAAGTTTCTCCAAATGATCCAATTTTTATGCTATTTATCTGTGCAAGAAGGCAAATACAGCTCACCTCAGTAGATTATAGTGCTGCTGACGGATTAAGACTTAAAGCAAGTCTTGTCATCTTTTATTAGGCATAACATTAGAACACACTGGTAAGGTATAAACTGCTTCATTGCTAGGTAACATGAAATTTTTCAATTATTATTCCAGTCATCATCGTGCTGGAACGTGTAGAGATTTAAAAGGCAAATACCATAATTATACCCACAGAAGGAGCATGTGTAGGGGTGTCTTTGCGGGGTTCATAGGTACACACTCTTGGCAGGTCTGGTTTCTATATGAATTTTTTTTTTTTTAAAGCAGTGCAGCTAATTCAGGCATTCACACTTCTATTACCTTTTTCTTCTTGCAAATATGCAAACCAACACATCCAAGTATAATTGGAACTGTACAATTTGGAAATACAGCAGGAGAAAATGAAAATCAATAAGGCTGAATATTTCAGTCATAGAAAACCATCCTGAATTTCATGGAGCTCAAATTACACAAAGTTGCTTTCATCTCTGTTAGTACTTTTTTTCCCCACGCTCTCCTCTGAAAGGCTGCACCAATTTTGCCTATTTAATAAGTTACAGAAAGTCCTATGTACCACATCCCACATTGATGACCTGATCCGAAGATCCTCAAGGAAAGTAAGGCTTCCACTGACATCAGCAGCTTTGGATGAGGTTGAAAGGAAGTGTTGGTTATGTTTGTTTTTTTTTCTCCAAAGAAATAGGCTGATGATCTTGGCATGTTTATAGTAGAAATCCAGTAAGAGAGCAAAGGACAGGATTAACTGTACCTGGATAAGGACAGGAGGATGAAGGTAGTCATAGTATGGTATCTCTGGTCTTTTTTCCCCAGTTGGCTGTGCCACCAGCTGCAGACACAGTACTGTGATGGGCATTCCTGCTGCAGCAAGTCCCTCCCAGATGCCTCCTTGCCCACACATTTCCTTCTCTCTGGGGCAGAGAAAGGCAGCTGAGTTTGACCCACAGACTTTCCAAAGAACAGTGCCACATACCAGGCTGAAGTATAAGCACAGCTCTGATGGGAACTGCTCCTGCAAATCAAAAAAGTCGTTCTGGCCATACCTACTACTGCACTTGCTTTCTCCTACTGCCAGTAGATACTTTCAGTCAATATAATACATTTCCCCCCCGCTTTAATCCATCACTCCATTGACCTCTGAACAACCTCAAATTGAAAAGATATTGGAACCATTTAACATTTCAAGCAGCACAGCTGCCTAGACCAACTTCTACTGAAGAACCAAGAGGAAAGGAAAGGTTTAAAACACTCCAGCATTTAGCACCAGGGAATATTATAAGATCTCAACAGTACAAATCCTGCTCCTGGGCCGTAAACATTAGATATTTGACATGTCCATGAGAACCCTAAAAATAAATTAACTTGAATTTTAAAGGCCTTTGTATCCCTGAAGGCCAGATCACCACTACCAGCACAGTTTGTTATCTCAGCAGTTCACGAACAGCAGGAGCTGCACAGCCCAGAACAGTCACGTAAGTGTCTGTGGCTGTTCTGCTACCACAGGAGGGGAATCAGGGATAATTACAGGCTGAATGAGTTGCATAATACAGTGTGCATCCTCAGCAGTACATTGTGTCCTGATTACCAGCACAGAAGCCAGAGCTGCACTGATATTATAGTTTTAAATTCAGCTGTCTTTTTTTTTTTTTTTTCCTAAGAGACTGAATGCAAGAGGTAGGAATAAGCAATTCCAAAGATGAACAAAAATTCGTCAGGGGCTCAGAAAGAATTGTATTGTCTTCTTAGCTGGCAGTCTGACAGCTGCTGATTTCTGTGTAGCTCTGTGTCTAATAAATAGGTGGAAAGGCCTTTGAACAGGCTGGATTCCTTTCCTAAGCTCTTCATTAAAAGGTTTAAATTTTAGGACACCACTCTCCTCCAGTTTCCTAGGGGTCAGGAAACCTATTTACAGTGACTGCTGCCCAAGGGATAAATAATGCCAGGTCCTGGTAAAAAGAGAAAGGACAAAAAGAGAGAAACAGCTGCTCAGTCTGATGCTCAAAGGCTGCAAAAAGATGGATTTTAAAATTAATGTAACCTGCCATGTGCTAAAATGTCCAAATAGGCTTTGGGTTCAGTTCCAGATCTTCAAAAGGAATGTATTCAATCATGTCTTTTCAGGGTTTTGAAACTTCTTGTTAGCCTAGACCCTAAACAATTATTTCATTCTCACCTTCTAAAGAGGCCAGCCCCTTGCTGAACGTCCCATGCTCCATTTCTTCTGAAACTATCCCCATCATCTAGATAGTTTGTCACAGCCATTTCCATTTGGTTTTCATGTCATTTCTCACTGTACTACATTGCATATGGATTAAACTAATTTACTTCCTTCTTATGTTAACAAACAATTTTTAGTGAAGTCAAGGCTTCCTTCAAAGATACTTTTTCTTTTCTTATTCTGCTGTCCGTAGAATGCCCAAAGAGCCTCCTCTAGATTTCATTATTTATCACTTCAGATGGGAAAATCAAAAGCATACAGGACTGATGAAGTTGAATTTTCCTCAGAAGCAGACATCAAGATGTCCCATCATTGGTTCTGGTACAGGCATGCAGGTAGGTCTGTATATTCATATTCAGGTCTAGATAGATACATACTTACACACTAGTCCTCACCTATATTTATGCTCATTCTTCTGAATGTATGTATTGTGTATGGTATTCAGGTTGATGTATACAGTGCAGAATTTTAATTTTGATTCTGAATTAATTAAGAATTAATGACTACTTAGACTGCTAGTCATGTCTTGAAATGCTATTTTTCTCAAAGGAAGGCAGTGGTAGAATAAGTCAACTCTGAGCAGTACAATTAGATGCAGCTTCATGAAAAGCATGAAGAGTTCAGCACATTAAAGGGTATTATTTTACTGAGCATGTTATATGCAGCGAGTGAACCTTTTGTATGTCTGCAAACCATTTAAAATTAATTTATTTTTCATTCAGTCTTACATATTGTATTAGATCTTCAGCTATCCAAGTATCCCTCATTTCTACAGTCATTAATATATTAGCATAACTCTAAAGTAGGACTGGACCTATAGTTAAAACAGTTCCAACATAATACAGCAGAAATGTTCTTAAGGGGCATGGAACCCTGTGGTCATCATTCCCCCAGTGTACTACAAAATGTTATACCATTCCCCCCTCTCCATGGGAGGGTAATCAGCAACAAGAAGGTAGTAAGGAATTTTAAAAGAAGCCTGGTTCAGTAATATTTCTGCCGTTCAGAATTCCCTGTGGGTGTGTTTCTCAGGTTGGAGAGTGTGAAAAGAAACTTTCAGCTACAAGAGATATTTGCACCTGGGAACGAGCCCCTGAGGCAACACATCTTCCTTGGGTGAGGGTCCATCACAGGTGAGTATAAAATGAGCTGGGATCCTGAGAACCAAAACATCATTCCTGATGCATTCTCCACTGAGGATTATTAAGCACTGACAGTATGCTTGTCACCCAGGGTTAAACACATCCCACGGAGAGGAATTACACAGACCCATATGCCACATTGCCAGAGCCAAGCAAGAATTTTTCAGGCAAATATTTTATTCACAAAAAGGGCTTATTTCTCAACTGAAATAATTTGCAAATGCAGATCAAATTCACTGAATTGCCTCAGAGGTTTAGTAAAAGAAGGGAAAATAAGCTTCTAAAAAAACTTCAGCATATTTTAATCAGGTAGTTTGAAACAAGAAGTCTCATCTTTCTGTTTTGTAAAATTATTTCTTTTGCATTTGGCATAAGAATATGTTCAAACAGAAGATCTCCATAAGCAGAAGTCTTCTCTCCCTACATTTTAGGTCAGAGCTTAATTTCACACAGAATTTGTTTCAGAGGTTTGTGGGGAAAGAAGTCATCTACATTGAAAAAGGCAGTTACTGTTGTAGTTAGAATACCCCAATGTTTTGGGACCTGATCATAATTTAGGTAAGTGTAAAAAAATATTTGTTCAAGTAAAAACTGCAAGGCTAGGCCAATTTTTATGAACTGTGAAACCAAGGTGCTAAACCATGAGCTGTGTGTCTTGGGTAGATGAGAACATGAAGAGAAAAGTAGAAAATGAAAGAAGATGATCTACTGAGATCCTACAGGAAACAATATCACTGCTTTTCAAAAAGTCTCAAAAATTCCCAAGCCAGCAAGACAATTCCCATCTTAAAAATTAAGAATGTTCTTCCCCATATTGAGGCTTGAATTTGCTAAGTCTAGGGATGGGATTTGGGCTTATTTAATCTAAAACAATGAGAATACAGAATATGTGCACAGAAAACAAGGGCAGCAAGAGACAATCATAATAACAGAGTTCAAAACCCTCTAGGAGATGAACAGATGATGCCAGTCATCAGTGAAACAAGGAAAAAAAGGAGATGAAATTTGAGGGGAAGAAGCATTTTTACAGCTCCAGCTAAATAAAATCTCTAACTCTCCTACAGTGTGTTAATGTTTATTGAGCAACAGAAATACAAAAGAAAAAGGAGACAGCAACATTACAGCCACCCACATCTGTCCTCGGGTTATGCTTGTAGGGATAAAAGATGAAGTAGTTTAATACCTTCTAATAAGATTGAGTCATACCACCTCTCTTCTTGTCTGTGGCCTTCGTATCAGCACAACAGGAATGGCCTCACTTCAGCAGGCTCAAGGATACCTACACTGTCACAACTTTCCATTGTGTGAGCAGAACACTTGAGAGAGAAATAAAACATTTCTGCACCAGACAGGCAATGTATCCGAATTTATGAAAAGGATTGTGTGATATGGGAGCCCGAGAGAGCACAGGACCAGGTCTGCCAAACGAGAGGAGTCTTTCCTACCTTACAAACCCATCATGGTCATGTTGCTGAAGTGCTACCCCACATCCCATCCCGTCCCCTGGTGCTCACACTTCAGCTGTGTGACTCTCCTCTCCAATGCCATGAATCCCAACAGGGAAGGGAGGTTCAGGTTCTGCTGCCAGTGTGGTCACCAGCCAGGACTGGGGCCCTGTTTGCACACACACAGACTCTGAACACAGGCTTGGACACAAGCAGAGACATAGCCACAAGCAGGCTGCTACAAAAGGAGAATTTAGGATAGTCACCTTTACTAGCAGTGGATCCCCCAAAACCACCAATACCTATTTCACTGTACCATTTCATCCATGTCAGTCCTGGAGCTTGAAGCAGCAGCAAAGGTACTTGCAGATCTCATTTTAATTCATACTCAGAAAGTCCAGAAACACCGAAGGTATCACTATTTTCATTCCATCCTGCTATGCATGGGAATATAAATTTTGCCTTTCTCTGACACATCATCTTTCTTCAAGATCCCCTGCTTATTTAGTGAAGAGGGTGGAAATCATTTGCAGAAAGAGCAATTAGTTCTTTCCTTAGATATCCTCACTTGGAAAAATCTCTCAGCCTTTTCTCTCGTGCCTCTCTTGAGGCTGAGCTCTGACAATAGCACTGCTTGTTTTCTTGTACACTTAACTAGAATATGGGACATCACACAGCATTTGCATGATTCATGAGGAATACAAGACACATCTTCACTTTTATGAGCAGCAGTATATTGTTGTCATTTTACAGATGCAAAACTGAGATGCAAGGGGATTAAAAGAGAAAAAAAAATCCCTTTGTTCCTTTGCATTTTTAGAGTAATTACTTTCCACACTTTTCCGTAGGAAATTGCGACAGGGCCTTGAAAACTGAGCCTTTTGGTGCCTAGTGGCAGAAGGCTCAGCATCTGAATGGCCTCCCATATGTCAGTGGAGCTGCCACTGCAGCAGAGAGGTCAGGCTGAACCCTAGAGGAACAAGGGAGCATCCTCAGTGGGGCTTAGGTGCACACAGGAGGTCCTGGCAAATTCTCAGTTTGAACACTGAGCAGACTAGGAAAGCATCTCCAGAAGGTACTCCCATGGCCTTCACTCAGCACGAAGGATGTGTATGAAGGAGAGGTTTGGTGTTCCCAAAGCAAGCAGCCTCTCCTTCCACTGGGAAAACAGGTCAAGCTGTGGTGTCTCTGCATTCTGTCACATGAATTATTCATGTAAGGCTATCAGGAGAAGTTACCAACTACCAAGGAAGCAAATCCAGACCTTCCCTAACGGGTGATAGTACTGGAGTGAATGGCTCCTAGATCTTTACTGTTTTGAAATCTTGAGTGTATCTTCTAACTTCAGCCCAGATGATTAAAACCTGGTATAATTAAAGAGACTAAAAGTCATATACAGCTACAGTCAGCCTCCTGACAATGGAAAGCCAATAAATACTGGAAGATGCATATTCCAGTTTGGGTACTAAAATAAAGGACAGTAGAATGTTTGTGATTTAAAAGGGTCCATGTTTGCCTCCGAGCAGGCATCTCACTCAAATTCTCACTCCTCAGACCTACTCACTGATAAGTGGCATTGGCAGCTACTCTTAAAAATGTATCCAGAAAAAGAGCTAGAAGCAGTAATATAAGAAAGAAGATTTATTAACAGATTTTGGCATAAACTATACTTGTCTTTCTCATCCATGACAGAGAGGATAATCTTCTGAGAATGATAGAAGGAAACAGATATGAAGTATGGAAGGATGCTTTGTAATGTGTTTTCTTTTCCTTCCTCTCCTTGTTCCCTGCTTTTACACAAAAATGATGATATGCACATGTAGAAAATCAGTTCCACAGCTCTCCAGACCCACAAACCCTGGCACGTATCAGCAAAACTCATTTGCTTTCAGCAAGAGAGAGACAGTTTCTATCAGCTGAAGTGTCTGAACTGAATGAACATAAATACAAGCTTCTGTAGCACTTGAAGAAAAATCTTAGCAATAGCAGCAACTATCTGATGAAACTTCACTAAAAGCATCAACATTCATCAGTGTAAAATAAATTTTTAAAAGGAGGAGGAGGAGCAAACAAGACCAAATGTTTCTGAATTTTAAGTGTACCCACATTCAATTCAGCTGGTTTCAAGAACATGGTTATCAATAGATTAACATAATCTCCAAGTGAAAAAAAATCTCGCTAAGTGTGTCCAGAAAAAGGTATAGTCCCTCTAGATCCATTTAACCAGGAATGTAATGCAGTTTTTACTGGGACAGATGGCCAGCTGATGTCAATTTTGATTACTTTCTTTCCTGGAATAGAATCTTACCAATATATGCAAATGTGTTTTCCCTTCACTCAGCCACCCTCCCCATTTTACAACAGGTTTTACAGTATTAATGATTGAAACTCCTCTTGGAAGGATGTAACCATGTGAAAACTTTGGCCTCCATATTTCAAGGAAATAAATTTTAGCCACTAAAGTTGGACACGAAAGCCTGAGAACATGACCTCTAAGGTACTGAAATCAACTGAGTACAACTTCACTTAGGGCTTTCCCTTTACACAGTCCCTTGTTTCGCACTTTTCTGCCCAGTCTTGATTTCCTGTACACCGCCTTCGTGTTTTCCATCAGGGCAAATAAAATGCATCCCCAAACTTACATTTTGACAGAACAACTAATTTAAAAAAAACAAGGTCAATTTTAATAATACCTCATATGTTTTAAACTGCAGTGGAAACAACTCTGGCAAAACAGTCTCCAGCCGTGGCTGTGATTCAAACACTGAACTGTGGCAAGGCTAACATGGAACAGATGATAGGAAATAGTCATATGTAAATAGCAATAACATGAACAGTGGTTTACACTGTCTGCATTGAGAGACATGTAGGCAACAAGTCTATTGTATTTTTAGAATTTTCCTAGTTTTAAGCTTATCTTTTACTATGAAAGAATATTTGTCATCTGTAATGTGAAAATTTTAATCAACTAATGTCCCATTATAAACCATGTTTTTGAATAGGACCTCTTAATAATTTTAACTGATCAATACATAGATTAACATAACAATGCTTTATTGCTAAATATATTTATATTGATGTCTATAGTACAGGGCTTTAGGTTTCTAAACCTTTATAACTCAGAAAGCTCTATATTGCTTGCTTATCTAATTCTGTAAAACAACAAACATGCAGGAAAATTGTCATTAATTTAGAAAGTAATCTGGAATCCGATTCTTTCAGACAATTATTCCCTCAAAGTAAGTCCCACAGCTTCAAATATTTAAGAACTTTAGTGCTGTTTCATTCCTTGGTTGAGCTCATTTGAAGTCTTTCTTTTAAAGCAATGTATATTGGCATTGACTCCTCTGAAATTAGTTTAAGTAAGATCAGAAATAGACCTATTGCCCATAAAAATCTTATCTACTATAGATCACTGGTTATTTCATGGTTACTGGAAAATATATTTCTCCCTCCCTCTTTTATCCTCTCTATTTGTGTTTTTTTCCTCCTACTTTAGAAAACAAACACACCACAGAATAGACAAGTAAACCTCCTCAAGCCCATAATTTTGCATCAGTGCAGACTTCAGATACCATGACTCAATTCATTCAAGCCTTAGATCCAGACGTAAGACAATTCTTCCAACACAGGTGAAAAAATCTATAAAAACCACGCTGTTGGAAAGGGCTTTAGCAATGGGCTGTTCAACAGTCATCCAAATACCATTGAAGAGGAAATACTAAGAACTAGATTTAGGATTTCGTCTGAATTTATGGTAGATGAGAATCTGGCCCAGCATGAACAACAAATTATTTGTTAATTTCCTTTCAAATAAGAATTGCAATATCTCATGGGTTAAATCTGTTTAAATACGATTCATTTTATTTTTTAATAAAAAACTATTTTCCACAACCTTACTCCATGTATTTCCAGTTCTGTGTGGGTCTCAGCAGCCACTGAAAAATACAAAGCCTCTCTCTTTCTTTGGATTCAGGAAGCTGAAGACACCCTTGGCTCAGAGCATCCAGCCCTAGATTACCTGTTACCAGCATGTGGCTTGGACTCGAGTTTCACCTCGCTGCCCTGAGCAGTGATGATGTGGATATTGTGCATTACTTTAACTGTCTTCTTAGCAGTCTCGTATTAGTGATTATTTTTTCAGATACACAATACCTGGAAATATGCTGGGTTTTCCTGATAATACATTAAAATAAATTTGCCTGTAAAAGTAACGCTGAAGTTTCCATTGCAAGCTGATAGCAATCACACAATCTAGGCCAGGGTTTACATCTGGGGTAGACCAGCCGAGTGCTATTTAAATCTAAAAATATATGACAATTTATATCAGTTGAGAATCAGACCAGCTGTTTCTAATGGGGTTTCATTTAAAGCAATTAGAAAACGTAAAGTTGGAAATCCTATCATCTCGTTAGTTTTCCAAGGGCTATTATTTAGTCTGTATTGCTTCTAGAGGAGTGGGGATCTTCTCCAATTACTCATTCCTAATTCATATGCCAGACTCTCCAAGCTTCTCCCTCCACGACTTCCCAGGACACAAAGAAAAGCTGCTGCATCACCTAGTGGCTAAAGCAAAGCCTTCAGAGGAGCAAGGACACTCCTGAGAATGGGTTTCTTCTCCCATGGCTTCCATTTCTGCCTTTTATAATGCACGGAATTAACTGCATGCAATATGTAGAATTTCTTTTCTTGTGCATATTTTATTTAGGGAGCTATTATTTTAATATCTAAATATATGAAAATAGCTCCTCAATGTGGACTACCTTCTCTTCCGAGGTGGAAAGCAGAAGAGTTACCACGCAGAAGAGGAGAGAGGCGGGTCCTTCACAGTTAAGGGCTTCACCTCCTGACCACAGGCATGGCTCAAGCCACCAGAACAGAAAAGAAATATTTCTTTTCTCAAGCCCATAGCAAGTACTTCTAAGTCTCCCCCGTTATTCACCTGGTCAACAAAACTTGTGTGACTTCGCTGCATAGGAATTACCCTCGAATCCACAGCCTACATTCACCTAAGAATCACCACCGAAGGGGGGATGCAGCATTATTTTGAATAAACAGTTAAAAGACAGACTTTTCCCTCTATCACAGTGGATCTGAACAGATCCTTACAACACAGATAGAAGGAGAACTTACCATACCTTAACTCTGAATAAAAACTATTGAATAAGAAGTTGAATTCTACATTTATTATTATCAGATTTGACTGGGAGATTTTTCCTCAAAGTGATTTGCAAAGAGAGGAGGAAAAAAAAATCACCAAAAAACCACAACAAAAGCAGATCTTTTCCAGACTGGAATTTGCCTCAGGAAGCACTTTCTGGTTTCTTCTCCATGTTTAGTACTTTGTGGAAGCTGTGAGAAAGAGTACAGCATGTGATTGATATACCATGCTGCAAAACTATCCTGCACTTGTATAGAGGTAAGAGACACCTGAACCACGTTTTCCATAACACATTCCCAAGGCCTATAACTTTACACTGGTTCTAAACAAAAGGTTAAATATTTCCATACTACAGTGCTCTTCAGAACTCCCTGTTCACAAATATTTTCAATATTTATTTCAGTTCAGGACAGAAACATGTCAGAATATCAGGATTTTCTATGGGTAATGATTTCCAGTGCTGGCACAGCTCAAGTAATATTTATCTTTTACAGCACAGGTTTTACCCCAGAATACTTCACATTTCTGTACTCTCAGGATGACAGGGCAAGCATTAGAATTTTTCAGACAATTATGCTTTTTTGATATCTTTATTTTAATAGCAATCCAGAGCACTGTTACTAAATACAAAGTGGGAAACACGTCTCCTATGTAAAAGTTACAAGTTACTCAGTGCAGGTAGTTGGGTTAGTTTCTTGTCACCAGTTTTCTCCCTCAATTTGATAGGGAAAAGCAAGAAAAACTCTAGAAACTGTATATCTTACAGGAAAATGAAATCCTTCCTTACAGGCCACAGCATAAAATCCTCCGAGTACCAAAAACTCTACCAAGAAAAGTTTTATATACACACATGCAGGTTGTTAATAGCTGTGGTATTCTTCAGCCTGACACCTGGAGCTTCATGACACATGTCAGACTTTCACAGCCTCCCAGGAAAGCTGCCTGCACAGTGAAGTCTTTGTCAGACGCTTCCTCTGATTCATGTTCTCTACGACATGTGCTTATATCACTGTTACTGTGGTTAATAACCTGACCCTGAAAACTGGAAATATACCACAAATCACCACCATGGAAGAGCTTACGTCTCAACTTCCTGACTGGATTCAAAGTTCAAATGATAAACTCATCAGTGGGTGTGCTGCTTTCTGGCTTGTGGAAAATCTGTTACTGGTGGAGAACTATTAATCTTCAAAAAAGAACTGCACTGACTTACTTCAGATGATAACTTTGTGTTGGGGAAAGCAAGAAAAATTGTATGGCAACCATTGCTGACCCCTGCCATTAAAATGCCATTTAGCAACTCTTCAAACCAGGGATCCAAACCCAGCAGGCAGCTCTCCAACAAGATCAAAGACAGTAGGAGCTTTGCCAGAGTAAGTATTAATAAGAGCCCAAATAAGGCACTTATTCAGAATGCAAATATTTCTTCCTTATTCAGCATGTGGAACTCCCATTGATGTAAATGAAAGTACCATGTGTGCAGACAATGCAAACGATATCTACAGCATGGATCAAGGGAAAAATTTTGCCTGCAGTGTTACGAAATCTTAATCATTCATACAGCTCAAGAACCCCAGGCTGAGGAAAAGAAAAAAGCTGCACATTTTCTGTGTGAGAATCACACCATCCACCATATCAAAACCTTCTGACCTGGAATAGGAGCGTTTTTCAATTGCCAAACTGAAGAAGTGAAGAAACTTGATGGGTTTTGCACAGAAACAGAGAATGAGGTTTATCAAATAAAATAAGCCAATTCTTATACTTGAATAAAAGTATCAGGAAGTCTTTAAATGACTTTAACTTGGTGTTATATCTCAGAAATGCAGTGTTTCTAATGCTAATGTGCAGACAAACTGGCTTTAGTACCACATTTATAACTCCTTGAACAAGAGTACAGTACCTGCCTCAGTGTCAACAGCCCTAGAGGACAGAAGAATATTACTTTAGTTCACCGTCCTGATATGGAAATGAGAAAACTTGCTCCCCTGTGGCCAGGTTTCAGAATTAGACTTTATTTACAAGTAAATCAAGGGTTGGATTGACTGAAAGATGCATCATTCATAGACAATGATTTTGCTTGCAGACTTAACGGGTCTGGACAAATGACAAACTGACTGAAATACATCTGTAACTAAATGGCTGAGATGTGAATCATTATCATTCATAGAGGTCAGACTATCCAGGCTTCAGCAGTGTTCTTCTGACTGTTAATATTCTTGAGAGTGAGTGCAAATGCCCCAAGTTGCATGTTGTTTTCTAGTTGTCATTCACCATTTGCTATTCCCTGTCAAAATGTTTCAGTCATTAAACCAGAGAGCAGAAAATATACCACATGCCCAATCACACATTGTGAATAATAAAAGTAGACAATTTGTGAACAAACCCAGAATCAGAATAGAATTCATACAAACAATTTAGCAGACATCTGAATAACAGATCTCCTTCCAGAGAACAGCAATGATTTGCAGGTTGCTTCTTAATTAAAAAGAAAACAGTTAAATCCATCAAGCTTTGTGTTTTGAAAAGTGCTATTACTGTAGTCCTAATATTTCATCTATATTTCTGCTTTCAAACTGACTATCAGGAGACTATTTCAATTTACATTTTCTGTTCTAACAAAAATAACATTTATTAGGACTTCAAGTTGAAAACGCTTATCAAGAACATATGACAAAATAAATTACAAGGGATTATTGATTATCTCAAAACTAAGAATCCCAACTCCAGGAAACGCAAAGAAAAAGTTAAATATTACAAGAAATACAAGTATGTGAAGAAAAGGAAGAGTTCAATTGGTTCAGCTTTAATTCTGCCCACCACAGTTTTTGAAAAACACCCTGAGAATTGACTGAGGAACCAAGTGTTCAATATGCACTATGCAAAGTGGCTTGGAAGTTTGAATCCTCTCAGAGAGCCTGTACAGACCTCTTTCTCTTCTCTTACTGAACCAGCATGCAACTTATTTTGTAGCAAAGACACACACGACCACCCACTTCTGATTTCTCTTATATAGCCACACAACAAAGCTAAAAATTTACTTTTGTAAGCACTCATGCCACCAAGTCTGAACACTTGCAAAAAGCCAGCCCAAAAGTGAAGTAAATGCCTCTGAAGCACTTGTGAGTGGGATTGTTTTGGTGATGATATCAGCCACACAGCTCACACACAAATGGAGTAGATTACCACAATGCCTGGAGTCTGCTCATTACTCAGTTTTCCCATTTGTTTAGAGATTGATATTCTCATGGCATCTCTTTGGAGAAACATCAGTGCATCCCATGGCGAAACACAGCATTAGACCTTTATAGTGTGTGCTACAACATAAATCTATATTGCCCACATCTGTTCCCAGCACAGAGCACCCCTTCCCCAGCACAGGAGTTTTACAGCTGATCAGATTACACTTTGTGTTCTGCTCATGGTGCTCATTCTAGACGGAATTTGTTTCTACTCAGAAGATGAGACCAAGGCCTGTGTGCTATTTAAGCCGCAATTAAGCTCTTAGAAATAGGTCTTAAGTGATGCATAGGCTGCTGTCAGCTCTCTAAATTTCACCCTATGTAATTTCTTCCATCACCCACTCACATTATGTTATTGTCTATGGCTTCAGAAAATTACTACTAGTGCATTCATAACTTCCATTCAACAAAGAGCCTCAATGATTGTTTTCTTTAATGCCCTCTGAGCTTCCCATATTGGCTGTTGTGATTTTACAAATACATTTCCCCAGTACGAAATTTCTCTTCCATCTTATATGGGAAGGAGTACGATTCAGAGTTCACCCCGGAACATCTCACGAGGGAAAAAGAATTGGATATGCATCATTTCCATTCCTAACACTATACTGACCTCTAGAGTAAGAAGTGCTGCACACCTGAAAAATCGGCTGAATAACTTGGAGAGAAACAGAAAGTGAGAAAGTCTGCCAGAAGCTCTCAGGAAAGGTCCCAGGAGCAAGGCACTGGGACAGCACGGAGCTCTCGAGGCTGAGACAGATCTGGGTCAGCTGACAACTTGAAATAAGGGTCTGGCCATGCCACAGCCTTCATAAGCAGTACTGCAAGTCTCACAACACCCCATGCATCATTTTACATTTTGATTCATGTCCTGAGGACTACAAAAGTCTGGGCTCCCATAGAATGGCAATGATCCAAGCAGCATCAGCTATCTACTCTTATTTTCACTTCTAAAATAATAGTATTTTAAGATCTGAAGATATTCCAAGCTATATATTCTCTATGGAAACCAATATAAAATATGTTCACAGTTTTCTCTAATGATATAATTTTCCTTTGCTTTCTCTTTTCCTTTTCCTAAGCACTTAACCAAAATATTGATTACAATACTTTCCAAATATAAGTGCACTTTTCTTCATGAAAACTTTCCAAGTTTTCAAAAGCATATTCCAAAAAGACTCAGCTTGAAAGTAGGCTTTACTTGTCATCACCTGGATTTTTCCAAGAAATCTCTATGGCCTCTTACCGGTGAAGTATTAAAATACACTTACTCTCAGAACAAGAGCAGAAAAGAGCTGCTTTACACCATATTCACTGGACTGTCTCTTAGGTATAGTCAAGAAATAAAAACGCCTAAGAACACATTACTAAGGGTAAGAGAATCCATTAGGAGATACACTGCTCCTGTTCAGGCCCTGGACAGCCCACAAGAGCAATATGGGCAACCTCTGCCAGTTTCAAGAACGGCCCATAGAATTATCTGGCTAAGTTCCTCTGTCAGCCAAATGCCTCAAAATTTCATTTTACACCCTGAGTACAAAGTTCTCTGGACTTTTGAAGCTGTCTTGCAATCAGTTAGAGACATTTGGGGGTGAGGGGTTTGTTTGCACAGTGATCGCCTTCAAAAATTTATGGCAGTTCGTCATATCTAACAGCAATGTTTTTTCTTTCCTTTTCAGCGTAACTCAGCTATTTCAGCTCATTCCCTCCAGTGAACTCAATGAAATTTGTAACAAACAGGTCTGGTCACAGACAACACCTGTGAACTTCTGCTGACTGGAAGGCAGTAAGCCACTTTCTTTGATCTTCTGCCTTACTGCAGCACAGCTCACAGTAAATTTAAAAACAGCACTGGTAAAATTTTTCTATTAAAAAAAAGGTTCTCTAAGAATTACATTGATACTTAAAAAGCCCTTCCAAGACGTATATGGCACTACAAAAAGCTTTTCTATGATTTTTAAAAATAGCAACTTCCAATGAGACGTTAAATGAAAAGAAAGCCTTGTGCTTAAGATTTCAAAAGGTACACAACTTGTGCTGATTTTCTGCATTAATTCCCTTCAGCATCAAAAGCAACATGTACTTTTCCACAAAACCATGAAAAGCTCAATTGTCAGTAAATGCAGGTCAGCATTAAGTTATTTTGAGGAGTCAGGAGCTAAGAACAAACAGCACGTGAAACGGCAGAGGTCACAACCAACTTGGACTAAAGCCCAAGGTGCAGAGTTAGAGCAATAAAGGGTACAACAGGTTTCTGCAGAAAGGAGCTATTCTTTTTCCAGACTAGGTTATATACCAACTACCTGGATGGAAATACATGGCAGCCACAAAGCAAAAGTCAGGAAGGGGCTCACCTACCTCATGCTGAGACCATTCTGCACTGGGGGAGTAGACAAACACAGCACCCACGGAGCACAAACTGCAGCCACACACAAAGGAAGCAAACACACAGATACTCACCCCCTTGGCAGCACAGCTGGCAGCTCAGTTGTCCTCAGAAGAAGGACAATCCTCATCACTAACACATCCTCCTTAGCACCCACCACATGCCCAGGAAGACCCTTTCAAAGCTGGGAATCATCATCGCCTTGAAGATCTCATGGGGCAGTTAAAGATAACACTGCCCTTGTGTTGCAGGGGGAAATTGTGCTGAAAGACAATCCAAAACACTCTCTAACCCACTGATGGGGCTACAGTTGCTTTGGCTTAATCCTAAAGACCTTGCAGATGAAGTTAATGGGTCATCAGCCCTGCAGATATGAGGCACTTCCAGCTGAGGGACCTTAAACTGCATCTTTTATTAAGAGGAAGACAACAGCTCATTCAACTTTTCTTCCAGCCCACTTGTGGTCTTGCTCTCCAGCACTATGTGAACCTCTCAGTAGTTCCAAGATGTCTCTATGCTTGGGTGCTGAAATTTCCCATTCCCAAGCACACATCCAGGATGATGAATGGCCATGGACAGAACAACTGGCTGATTATGGGGTTTGTGGATCTTGGAGTCACTGTCAGCAAGTATAATTCAAAGAAGACTTCAGCAGTATCGAGGGCTGGAGGGCTGTCCTTGTACCCCTTTGGAGTTAAAAACACACACACACACAAAGGTGTGATGCAAATAAAGTCTCCAGAGAAAGTTTGCAGCTGGGTTAGTGTGGGGAGATGAGTTGCACAGTCCGTTGAATGTTGCTATGATCAGGTATCAGTGATGGAGTGGCTGCAACCTGACCTAGAAGGAAGCCACCAAAGCCTGCATTTTATTTATGTGTTTTACATGTTACCTACTAAAATAAAATCAATATGTGTCAGACTGGTGATGTTTAAATGGATAATTCTCTTTCTAGTAAACTGATGTTTTCCCTTACCTGCATGATAAACAATTCTGGGAATACAAAGTAGGAAAAGACTTGGGAAAGGAGATGAGAAATGTTCAAGAGACTTGAGGTTACTGGAGGAGGAAACAGCAAAATCAAACTCACAAAGAAACTGCTCAAGGTCAAAATACAATGTGCATTGTCAAGACGTACTGCATTGGTTTTTAATCCCAGAGTTAAGAGAAACAGAAGACCAGACTCCTTGTGTGCATCCTTCAGGGCAGGATTGGGAGGATGGCAAGTAGGTAAGCAAGTCAACAATCCAGAAGACAATAAGAAAAGCAAAAAGGAGTACAAGAGGACAAGGCATACCAAGCAGGGGAGCCCTGCTCTTCTGGCACCTGAGCTGTGCCTGCAAAATGAGCCAGACTGGGGCCTGTTTCATCAGGAGCTGGAGAAACACTCTGCATGGGGCAAATACACAGGTCATGGGTTAATCTTCATTCTTATGGTGATGTGAAATGCAAGGATGCCATCATCTGTTTCAAGAGCACCTTTGGTGATCATCAGTCATTGCCAGCATATCTTTTCCTCTAAGGAGGAAGACTAAAGGCTGTTTAGTAATAGGCACTATGCTGGACTTCCTTGGTTTTCCTTCTAGCTATCACATCAAGTGGTTTGTTGTTGTGTTTTTGTTTTTTTCTTTAATTTTATTTTACATTTCTGAATGTGTTTCAGTCTATTACTGACCCAGAAATAAAAATAATTAACCCTGTTGTTATTATTCATTATCAACTCTCTTCCTCATTTAAAATGCTTGGCTCCTGAGTGAGGAGCAGAGGGCAATGACAATGACTCCTGTGGGCAAAGCTGGGGTAAACTGACAGCAAGCCCTTATAATATAGGTAGAAAATATGCAAATAGATGTTGGTGCATTGGATGTTGTGCTTTGTATTTGTTTGTAAGAGCCTCAAAGTGTGCTGAGTTTGTACCTATGATCTACCATGTTGCTCTTTACTGAATAAGTTGCATGTCAAACAAGCAGTGGTGTTCCTCTCTCTGCAGTGGCACCCCTGGCTGCCAACTGTGTGATTAGCTCAGGTTATGAATCTACAAGAAAATGCACCAAGTGACAGCACTGGAGACAAAGGGGTGGGGCAGGACAAAGCCATTTTGTGAGCAGGAATGTCCCAGCTTGGACTGGACAAAGGCATTGTTTGATACATCTAATTTTTGTTGATAAAATTAGGCCAACATTTCCTTCGGGGACAGAGAACCACATCTAGGAGAAGTTAAAACACGTTTGACATCCAGGGCAGTCACAAACTTGTTGCTTTGGCTGCACACCAGTTTCTCTTCAGGAATGGGTAATAGTTGTTTTACAGTGCCTTTTCCCAATCACTTTCAATCAGTTTACACAGATCACCAGAAGACAGAGTCAAACTCTTCCAAAAACTCACACTCCTTGTGCTGCTAGCTCCTTTCTGCACCAACACAAGCATCTGTCAGGACAACATATTCCTTTGTAGAGTTAGTTTTAACCTACATCACTTTCTTGGCCTCCTTCTCTGAAAGAGCAAGTGAGTTCTTGTGATGGAAGAAGGGACCGGGTAGAATGAGGGACAAGAATGGGCAGGCAGCAGCACCAGCTTCCAGGAATAGTGACAGCTTTTCATCACTTTATACGATTATGAAATTATGGCAAAAGTTGCATGGTACCATTCTTAGATGACTGAATAACTAGAATTTCCTAAATAAGGATTACAAGTGATAAATAATTAATGAAATAACAGATAATACATGACAGACAGTTAATACATTTTCTAGGGGCAAATGTCAAATTATTCAATTCCTTTGAAAGACAGTAATTTGTTAAACATGCATGTGAGCAAGAGTAGTCTGGTGTGAACATCTGAGATGAGTCAATGATGAAGAACATGAATGTGGTCAAAACGCACAGTTATTGGGAACTGAAATAACGTCATTTGAACATGAGTGATGCTTTTGTGGGATTCAAATGGTTCTCTGAAAACCTTTGTAGTGTCAGGTTTCCTTCTGACATTTGGAAGCCAAGTATCTTGAAGAGCTTAAGAGGGTCAGGGCAGGGTGAAAAAAGGAAGAAGCGGAGAAAATATAAAACATCATAGAAGGGCCACTTCTTTCCAGCTTAAAAGAATCTATTGGGGTGAAAATGGCAATTTTCTTATCACACCCTGAGGCCATGCTGCCTGAGGTGCAAGCTCTGAATCCCAGTGTTTCCTCACACAAGTCTCTGACAAATCGTGCGGAGGATGGTACATGCTTAAGGTGACAGCTGTGGGAGGAAATTTCCAGGAATACTTTGAAACATCACTGTTTATTCATCACTGTCTGAACAGAGAGCCTGTGAACCAAATTTCCACAGAGACAAGCTTTGAAACAGCTTTGAAACTCATGCTTATTGTCCTCACCTAACTTATACTAGAACCTGAACTTTATTTGTAAGTGAAACCAGTTTGGGCCAGCTTCAAGGCCCACCAGATGCAAACTAATAAAGTTTCTCTCTTCACTGCATCAGCTCAGGGTTTAGCCTGAAGGGTAGGTATTCAAAAGATTTCAGGGAAAATTTCAAGTGTTCA
This sequence comes from Chiroxiphia lanceolata, assembly GCF_009829145.1. Lineage (NCBI taxonomy): Eukaryota > Metazoa > Chordata > Aves > Passeriformes > Pipridae > Chiroxiphia > Chiroxiphia lanceolata. The sequence goes on from NC_045646.1 coordinate 7,007,514, forward strand.
CTATGCCTGTCCAGGGTTGTTACCAGAAATGCTCAACTACCCAATAAGGGGACAACTGGCATCCAGGCTGACTGTCCTGAAGGTTGAGTTAGAATCTAGTCCCTTATTTGGGTGCTTATATAGAAATGAGCTTCTCTGTAAATCTTGCCTAGGGCAAGCAGTGTTATGTACAGTCTCAGAGAACAGGATTTGTCAGCTTTCAAATTTGTCTGGATTCCAAAGGCACTACTCATGCAAAATTCAAATAAATGAAAAATAAACAATAGGTAAAATAAAATGAAGATACAACAATATTCTTGCTATATTAAAACCTGACTCAAACTGTTAACAGTCCCATCATAGTTACAGATTGTCAAACACCATCAAGTCAATATATAGGCAGAATTGTGTGTGTGTGATGTAAATATAAAAGGGTGTCCCAGACAACTGCAGCATTCCCCATAGCAACACCATATGAACTCTTCAGAAAATGTAAATAAAAACACAAAGTCATGTCATTGTGCACAAAAAAGCCTGCAGAATGGATGCCCTACAGATACAAACTCTGTAATAATGTGTCCTCCTGGAAGCCTAGATAATTTTTTTCCCACGGCTTTTTGTGTGTCTGAAAGGAGTTCCCTTCATTTAACAGCTCACGTTCTGTTCTGGGGCTTGTTAGTGCAAAGGAGACAAGTCTAATTTTGCTAATCCATGCTGTGAAGAGAGTCAAACAGCATTTCCTATACTTCCTGCCAGTATGAAACAAAATCACACTTCTATCAGGTTCCTAATACTATCTCACAAGATAAACTTCTGTTGCTAATAATATCTGACACTTCTATGTAAGAATGCACCAAAAATATTTCAGAACAAATTGATCTCTGGTGTAACTGTATTGAATTTACTGGAGTTAAACTAGTACTAACCTGGCATGTTAGAGGGTCAAAGCAATAAGTCAGAGCGCCTCTTCTTCCTGCAGGTTCACCTGACAATCAAGGTTAATGGTGCCAAGCAGAGCTCCTGCCACTTCCCTACAGCCACTAAAGGCTTGAATAGGGATTATACAGCACTGACAGGGAGCTGTTGAAAGGCTCCAGTTTTTCCTTCCTTCTCTTCCATCAGCAGAAACCTGGACAAGGAAGAAGAGCTCAAGTCAGTGTAGTTCTCTGATTCCTCATGAGGATCTGTGCCAACATCTAGAAGGCTGATGGAGACACCTCAAAATCATCAGCATTGCAGATTTCAGAAGAGCAGTTGAAGAGGTAAATTGTGACTACAAACCCCTGCAATTTCGCGGAGGAAACTGGGAAGAAAGTGCAAATCCCAAAGGGACTTTCAATACCAAAGTCCTTTTGCAAAACTGGGCCTTTTTAATTGCTTTAAATTACAAAATGGAACAGACTATCTTTTCTAATCCTTTGGAAAAAAGTAATTGCCAAAATAAATACATTTTTTTTCCTAAGGTGGAAACTTAATACCATTTTCCAAAATCCATTTTTTTTTTCACTAGCTTCCATATTTTCCTTTTTCTGAATTAATATTATGTTTCTCTTCACTTAGGAGACACGAAAGAGGAGAGAAAATACTCTTCAAGAAGTGCACACTCTTGTGTTCATCAATAATGTCAAGCCTACAAAATCCATAACCTGATCAATGCCCATGTGCAACCCAGCCTTGTTCAAGCAGGAGCTGTCTTTGATGATTGCTCTGGAGAGCCCCGGGACTGGACTCAGAAGAGCACTCTAGAACCTGCTTCATCCTTGACAAGGGCAGCAAACCACACCCACCTCCAGTAGCTTGATGACTCTGCTTAACTACAGCTCAAATCCAAAGCAGGGGGGGGGTAGGGGAGAATCCTGATTTAGGGAATACAGTCAGATTTTTTTCAAAGCATGAAATTTGAATCTGATTGCAAATCCTTATTTGTGCGTTGTGTTCACAGCAGGCAGGCTCCCTGCAACCACAGAGCTCAGATAGCAGGTTAAATAGATGCAGACCAGTAGAACTGTATCCGTCCAATCTGAAGGTCTTCTGACTGCAATGGCAAATGAAAGGCTGGGTAAGAGGCTGAGTGAGGCTTCACACTCATGAAACATTTGTACCCCAGTGAGAAACAGAAGCCCTCTGTTTTCTCTCTTAGGCACAAACTCCTCTGTACCTCAGGATTCCTGCATTGCTCTGTTATTTACCAGCCAGGCTGGGGTAGCTGAGTAGGGTATGTATCTTTCTCTTGCCTTAATAGTTAATATGCAAGCTCCTCCTGTCTCCAATGAAGAAAATGTTCTACAGCATGACAAGTGAGCCTTTCCCCAGTTCAATACCAAACAAGTGAGACAGAAAATTGTCAGGAAATCAGGAGTAATATTTTGCAAATATAGGTTGCTCATCTGATTACTGACCAAGGACATTAAAAAAAATAAGAATTCTCCCAGGGTTCACCTCCATATCCTGGAAACTCTTTTGTCTGGCAGTAACTTTGACCTCTGCACAAAAAACAGGTCTTCATGTGGCAATAAGAGTAGAAGGAACACATCACTCTACAGAGGGGTGCATCTGTCTGAGGTATCACAGGGCATGGGGGGAATACACTTGGTTTGCAATTTACAGCATCGCCACACGAGGGTTCATGCAGCATTTCATCCTAAATGGCCTATTCGTAGAAGACAAACCAAAGAAGTGCTTTAGTTTCTGGCAAAGTGTTTTACAGTATAATGTGAGCTCAACAGATTGGAAATTAGAACAGCCTACAATGATGTTCAAGGCTCCTCTGACACACTAACAAAGGCTGTATTTTATACATCTCCTAAGTGCAAGAACAGCAACTTACAGAACGTTCCTGCAGCTTCTGCAGACAGCACCGTGACTTGAAGAAAATATATTTACAGCACCTAAGGGAGAGGGAAAGACTCAGTGGCCTGGCGCCTGTGTTTTGTAACTCACAACATAGCAAAGATATGTACTATGGCCAGGGGACCCTGAGCTCATACAGCCAGAGATCCAAGGTATTTGGATGCTTGACAAGCAGCAACACACAGCTGAGCCTGGCCTCCACTGGTCAAAATGTGAAACTGCCTCTTTGGAGAAACCCTGGGCCTAAGTAGTGCTTTATGTGATTTTATCCAAGAGCAAAACCACCAGACCTACATATTATAGATAAATATACATTAAAAAGGTAGGTGAATCGAGTTTCTTTCTTGTTCATTTCCCATGAAGACTTTCACAAAGTGACATCAACATAACAGACCCCCTGGGAGCTGCAGGAATGGGTTGTACACATACCTGAAACAAGGAAGGCATAGGAGAGGCTGTAGATGCCTGTGGGGTGGCCATTAGTGCCCATACATGTGAAATTAAAAGAGTGGATAATAATTTGTGGCACATATTATCCAAGTTGTCCACCTTTGGGCCCAATTCCTACCTTGTCTGAGCCTCTTCAGAAAGAGTCTGTCAGCGCACCAATGACAAATGGGACCCTGTGACACTGGGACCCTGTGGACACAGACCCTTGGAGCAAGTTAAGCACTTTGCAGGGCTAAGTTCTTTCTGGCTGTTTTGGTCTGTCTGCACTTATAACCTTCAGCGACTGTAGGTGCTTGGACGTGCACACGAAGCAATATTTGCTCATTTATTGTTATATTTATTTGGCAATAAACGGCAAGAATATGACCATTATCAATGAATAATACTTCAATAAAAAGGCTCTTTACTAAAGCAATGATTCTGGAAACAGATACTGTACTGTGTATAATGACAAGAAAATATCTATTGTTGAAATAACCTTTCTAAAAGGAACATTGCAAGCCCAGGTGTCCTCTTTAGATGTTAAAGGAAATCCCTCATCATTGTCACCCCAAAGAAATAAGTGCAGTGAGAAAATTCATATTTGGATATGTCTCAGACATCCCATACGGTAGTTATGTCTTCTCAATGCTTTAGTTGTATTAAAATGTTTACGGCATTTGCATGAGCCAGGTGGAAACCTCTCAGTGCCATTTGCTGTCCCACAAAAGGACTATTCTGGAGGCTGTCCAACATAAGCCATTGAAACTGCCATTCCCCAGTGACCAAGGCTGCAGAAACTTGGAGCACAAACTGCATTAATGTGCCCTGATCACATGAGCCCTGTGGTTGCCCTCCATGCCCACTTCTCACATATGTGCCTTGCACAGATCTTTTAGTCCACAGATGGAGGCTTTACATGGAAAGCACTTCCTTGGAGCAAACAAGCAGAACCAGTGGGAACAAGGCTTAGAGGCAGCAGGTTCATAGGAAATTATGCCTGAAAACTAAATGCCAGAAAGGGAAGATGCACTGGGACAGCAAAGTGAAATTGAAAGCAGAACCCCAAATTTTAAACATTCAGAATAACAATACTGCACGGGAGAGAAGCACAAAGGGAGTGTCAGATTCAAGGTGAGATTAGGAACAATCAGCTTTAAGATAAGAAGATAGGAGAAAAATAGCACAGGGAAATAGCACAAAGAAAAACCCATTGCAGAAGATCTCACTAGCCCTTGGTCTGCTGCAGATCATAGTTCCCAAGACAAGGTGCCAACAGAAGGTACATGAATCTGGGAGTGCCTTTGGCAAGGGCTACCAGGAGGCTGATAGCAGAGCCCTGCAGGGAAATTAGCTCCTGGCAACTGGGCTAAGGACAAGAACATTTCCATGTGAATAAAGGACACAAACTGAGATCACACTGAGTGTAGAGCTCCAAGCAGAACACACATGGATTTTCCAACAGATTGACGGGTATTTTGTTTCCTTTCCAAACAGTTACACTGGCAGCAGTCACCTACCCAGTTGCATCTATGCTGAAAAACTACAGGAATTGGGCAAAAACGTACAGTGATTTCAAAGAGATTTGGGTCAGGTCTGTTTGAGTTTTTGTATGCTGGTAGCAAGACGAGAGTCTAAAATTCTGTCCTGTTTCACTGGGCAGGGAAATATCAAGTTTGTTTATTTGTTCTCATATTGTAGCTGGTGTTGAGTTTCATGTTTTCCCATTGTTTACTCATTCACATCACACACAGCTGGGGTTACAGGACTCAATTTCCTCCCTATTAAAATGCAGCCCTTCTAAGGTGAAAATTGCAAGGAGGCACCTTGTGCCGCAACGCTGACCGAAAGTTTGCAAAACAAGGTGTAAAAGTTACCTTGGTAGGCATTATCCGAGTCAGTGTTGCATAGAAGAGGTGAGCCTAAGCCATCAGGATACTGGGTTTACTTTTCACCATGGCAGCACACACAGGCTCACTACCAGAGCTCATACACTCACACTCTGGGCTGGCATTGCTGTAATTGGGGATACACTATCCAATATTGCTTCCCTCCCACCCTTACACCGCCAGTGTTTCCTTTCCCTGCTACCAAATAAAATTAAAATACCAAAAGAGATGAGAGCATAGCAGAAATTCCAGGATTGCCTAAGGAGTGAGCAGTCCTGGGGAGGCTGTGCTGAGAAGTGCATCCCCCACAGTGCCAGGCATTACCCATGGGAAACGCTGAGACATTTTGCCTCAGGCCAAGTATGACGTCTGGAAAAATAGGATTGGGAAGGAATCATCAAGATTCCTAGTTCAGTTATCCACAATGGAGCACAAAAACCCCTGGTGAATTTATATCACCATAGGGAATTTTAGTGATGTGTTGACTGGGTCTGGAAATACGCCTTCCCCTTTCATTTCCAGTGCACCTGTAATCTGACAGTGTGTGCACTTAAGCGTGTTTTTTATCCAGAGGAAATGAGACTGCATCTTATGCCCACTAAACATTACTCACAACCTCCCAGGAAATTTAGCTGCATGAAGAATCACCCAATATCTTGGAATAGCCTCTGGGCCAGGGTCACTTCTTTAATCTTGGCTGTTATAAATATTATTTCCATGAGATACATCATTTCTTTTTTTGCACTTAATCCCTAGAAGTGTTTGCTTGGCTGCCTTTGCTGGTCTTACAGAAACAAACTGTATTTTTAGAGTTCTGATTCTAGTTCCTTTAGTTACCAGAGATCCTCAGGAAATGTAGCAGAACCACGTTATTTATCAAACACATATAATTTATATATGTTCCTTTTCCAGGTTAAGTAAAGGTGGCCCATCCACCAGAGTCAAGACTGGTGATTTTGGTCTTAATTGGTAGTTTTAATGATATATAATGTCCCTGAGCCCATTCACCACAGGATTTTTAGGTAGATCACATTTAAACTTCCAAAGATGGATGGCCAACAAAACCTTCAGAGAATTGTTCTGAGACCAAACTCTCCTGTTAGGATTCTGCAACTTCTTGTAAATCTACATTTAATGACCCTCACTACCTGTTTACATCTATTAAAGCTAAACAGATGGGGCTGCCCTGAAGGTTATCCCTGCAGGTAAGGTATTCCAAGGTGTTCAGTGTTTTCATAGCTCTTCCCTCACAAATTTTCAACATGCCAGTAGGACATGACAGCAAAGGCACGAGATGTGGGCTTGCAGTATTACTGCAGAAATAATACCACCTCCCCTATATTGTGCAGCATTCCTACCTGGAATTAGGGCACTACATCAGCCCTTTACATTTTCCACTTTCCACATCCATGTTTCTAATATTACTGTCTCATCTAGACTCCCCTGCTGACAAATCATAAAACAGGAGTGGAGAAGAAGAGCAAGATCCCATATTAACATGCAAAAGTCATTAATGAGGATACAGATCAAATAAAATTTATTGGAAGGGGAAAGTAAATTAAAACTGACACCAACAGATGTTTATGAACAATAGATGGAAAAGAGACTGTAAAGGTTTACTGTGTCTCACACAAAATCAGCAGGAGATGCATCAATGAAATTAAATGGCAGCAACCAGCAGAAGGGATGATAGGAAATCTTTTTTCCCAGAACACATAATTAATTTGTGATGCATCTGCTATGAATTACTAGGAGGTCAAATTAGCAGGACTCAAAAACATTCAGCTGTTTCTATCCATAAGAATATCCAGATACTTTTAACCATTAATAAAATGTAAGAGGAACTTTTGTGTACATACAGAAACACTCAACTTCTATCAAGAATTACGTATTATCCTCTCAAAGCACAGATAGTCAAGCACCATAAAACTATAGTGTGCAGGGTATTTTCTCGAAGAAAAAGTGGAGTGGAGGGTGTTCTGGGTCTCTCTTTTAAAAAAGGAATAATAATTCGAAAAAAGATACAAAACAGATGGGGGAAAAAGGTAAATGGTCATACTTAAAAAATAAAAGGTCAAGGGTAATCCCCAGAAGTAATACAAAAAGGTCACTGTCCATCAGAAAAGGTCAGAGTTCATACCAAAAGGTCAAAAAGTCATCAAAAAGATCTAAGGTCATCTGGAAACCTCAAGGATTTGAAAGGTAAACGGTCACATTAAAAGGTCAAAGTTCACATCAGAAGGTTGAAGGTCAAATGTCAATGAGAAGTCAAAGTTCTCACTAAATATCTCCTGAGAAGGTCAAAGGTAATTGAAAGGTGAAATACCACCCAAAAGGCAAAATCACAAAAGGTCAGAGGTCACAAAAAAGGCCAAAGGTCATCCCAGAATTTCAAAGGTAAGATGCCAACAAGATTTCAAAGGTCACACCAAAAGGTACAAAGGTCATTCCAAAAGATTGAAGGTCTTCCCAAAAGGTTGAACAATGAAATATCATCAAACGGTCAATGGTCAAATCAGGGGGTAAAAGTTCACCTAAAAAGGTCAAATGTCACCCTAGGGGGTCAAAGTTCAGTGGGTGGTCAAAAGTTGCCCCAAAAGTAAAATGCCACTGAAAGGTCAAAGATCACCAAAAGGTCAAAGGTCTGTTTGCTCTCTGTCATCTTAGAGACCTGGGACAGGGAGTTAAATGGGCAAAGTCCCCTGTGCCTGGGGAGTGACTTCAGCACCCACTGAACCCCCCATACCAGTACCCCAGGTGTGCAGGAAGCAGCGATGCAACAGAGGGAATGTACAGAATAATTATACTAGTAATTATAATTACAAAAGCTAAATATATAATCTGCTCAAGTATTAATAGAATTAATATACAGAATGATACACAGGGGAGAATAGGACAATTTCCCTATTTAGGATTGTAAATAGCCTCTGGATTGACAATAAATCCTGTCCTTGCTGCATCTATAGCAGGGTTTGGTAATCCTGACAACATTACCTGTGCTTCTGGCAGTGCTGCACTAGTAATGAGGAAGAAAATATTCTGCTTCAAGAACCACAAAGGCCCTTTGAAAACCAATAGCTTAAATATAACTGTGCTGGAATTACTCCACTGATTTTCCTTCGTAAGGTCACCAGCTCTGCAAGCAGTGAGAAAGTACAAACACAAAACAAATCCTTTGCTGGCAATTACTCCAAACACCCAAACCAACCAAGCTCATTAAAAGCAATTGAGAGGCAGATAAATTATGTTCTACCATTAACCTAGATTCTTTTAAAGGTCTGGTTTTGTACACAAGGACTTCAATGAGGTAACACAATTGTCCTGTCCCTCTAAAATCAGTTCTTGCCCATTGTACAGTGATTTAAGACCTCAGTCTTTGAACTTTGGACAGCTTCTGCTCTAGGATTTGCATGGGGCTCCACTGCATTAGAGGGGAGAGGTGCATCTGACTTTGCCTTCTGACTGAGGGGGTTACTCCTGCCCAGGGATCAGTTCTCAGCTTGAAGGAAATGGGTAAGCCAGGGCTGGGGGCATTTCTGCTTCTCCTGGGCTGGTGTCTCACAGCCAGCCCTTACTGAATGTCCACTCTTTGGCAGTCTGGATGGGAAGGCTTTCAGGTTTGCTGCTGGCTGAGAGGAGCACACATTGGAAGACTCCTTCAGAAAACAAGACCTGGAGGAGATGCTGACTGACTGCAGTTTTCAAGGAGCATGAAGGATACAGGCACACCTGCTCCATTGGATCTATGGGGATTTGTGAACCAAGTACCTTCAGGTCTCTTAATATCCTGGATGGGAACCAGACGACTCCTTTTTCCCATGAGCTGAGAGAATTATCACTAGTATATGATCTGTGTGTCTCCTTACATAACTCATAACTTTTTAAAAGTCCATCAGCATATGGAGATGGAAAACTACAAAGCAAGATGTCAGAGGGTTACAGGGACACAGGGGTGGGGGTTAATATTACATTTAACAGGACGACTGCCAGCCTTGCTGCCTTCAGCAGTTCTTTCACACCTCTGCTACTGGATGCAGCATTCCCTGGCTGTGGGCTCAAGACAGATTTCATTTACCCCGGTGAATGGAATGACCTTAATTTCTCTCAGCCTCCCTGAAGTAGTTCCAGGTTTATTCTGAGGCAAGGGGAGAACCTGAGCCCAATTTTTGGAAAACAAATGAATTTGCTGCACCCTGGGAATTTTCAAACACGATATATCCATCAGTTTTCCTCTCTGACTAACATTTGGCAAAATGTAGCTGTCAGAACCTTTTAATTCAAACCAAATTGCTTGTTATTTGTTCCAAGACATATTAAATGTCAGTGACAAAAGTTTCCATGCTGCCTCTGCGGGCTCACACACATAGCTACCCTATGACCTACACCGAGGAACAACCCTGGCACTTGGAGAAGCTTAAATCCACTGAGGCAGGGGTGTGAAAACACAGCTGGGCCCAGCAGCTTCTGCTCCTGCAGTAAATCCCTTTGCCTCTCCACACATCTCTCTACCCTTAAAGTCTTTAGAAGTGAAATCATGAGTTCTCCTTCTCATTGCAGTTCTTTTTTGGCACTAAAATTCCCTCTGAGGCAAGGACAGTTTGGCATATTTTCCCTGTCTGCCCATCAAGCTCTTAAAAAATTAAGTTATTAATCATCTAAACATTCACCTCTCCTGCACTGAGACTTTCTGGCCAGAAAGCCCCATAGGTGGTTATTTCAAATAGGAGTCTGCTTCCATTGAAGACTTCTGAATTTAAAAAAAAAAAAAAATCTGAAGTATGGACAAATGCACCTTGTGATAATTACTGACTAGCACTATATTTTTAAAGCAGTCAGCTGACCTTCCAGTTTATATTTCACTAATTTGCTTACATGGTAAAAAACAACCAACCACCCCCCCTTCCCAAACCCCACATTCATCATATAGTTTATCTGAGGTCTCCACTACAGCAAAGCACTGCTTGCAAGAAGGAAGAGAAGTTTTCAGTAAAATTGTTTTGCAACAGATGTAACGACGGAAAAAGTTAGTAACTGGGAGTGTTCTCTGCTTCCGAGTCTCGCCGTTGCTATTGCCCTGCTGGTCTTCTGGGTGTAGCTTTCCTCTTGGGCTTCTGTGTTTGCTTTACGTATTGCTTTCCTCTTCCTTTTGGTCAGGAGCCTTTTTACGATCTGGCAAAATAATACTGAGCAGCAGCACCGAATCTGCAGGACAAAATGAGCCTTTGCCTTAAATATCCCAGAGATAAATGGAGGTAAGTAGAAACGAAACAAAGGGATCGAGCTGTTTGGGGTGGGGAATTGCTGTCAGTTCACTAGTCGGGTGCTACTAACAACTAGTACACTGGATTTGGTTTGGGTCTTTCCCCCGCTATTTGACTGCAGTGTTGAGAATTTAACTGAAGCCTGGCATGGAAATATACTGGAGTTGTAATTGCATCCAGGCCTTTGGTAGGGATTGTGGAGTTGGTTGGGACAGAAACCCTTTGAGCAGGGTTTTCTGGGCCTTCATGGCAGACCTTAAACACATTTTCCCTCCTCCTTTTCCCTCATCTTGCAGAGTATCTCTGTGTTTCTGATTCACTGTGTACAGTGTATCTACTCAGAGCATTTACTCTGTTCCTATTATCTCCCTGTACTTCATATATAATACAGAGGTTGTATTTGCTCAGCTGTATTGAATCCTGTTATAAAAGCAGGGTGCAGAGGGCAGGTTCTGGATGCACAGTGAATCTCTGTAACTAATAAAATATAGCACCTGCTCTGTTGGAAGTATCAATGTGAAGACAGAGTTGACAGGGTAAGGGATCCCACTTCATAATCCTGTAATACTGATACAAATTTGATGGTATTGGCATAACAGGGATGCTCAGAGAACTAAGCTGGACTTTGAGATAAACTGAAAATGGTTTCTTTAAAGGAAAATTACTCAGTACAGGATTTGATGACGTGCAGGTCTTTTACTCATAGGGTGTCATACCTGGCAGTTAGTGGATGAAAAGAGTCTTGTTTATTGTGTTGTACAATAGCAATGAATGTTTCAGTTTAGAGAAGAAGGGAATGCATGTCCAAATGAGACTCCACATGTGAGTCAAGAATAGGCAAAAACCAAGACTAAATATTCTTGACACTTTTTTCTGTTTTCTAAGTTATCTTTTAAGAATCTTCAAATTTACTGAGATGGAGGGGTTTTTTTCTGTCCTATTCAATGAGTATTTCTAATATCAAACTTTAAGTTACATTAGTTTTGCAAGCACACTAATGGTATGTTTTTAGTCTCCAACTGCATTATCGTGGGGTTTGGAGCCAGGTTTCCAAACTTGACTGACAAAAAAGAAAACATTGTTATCTACTGTTTGCTGATAATTCAATCTTATGCCTATTTATGGGTTTTCTAGGAAAATATTGATAGTGAACAATTGCAGGTGAGAGACATCAGTTAGTTCATATATGAAACAGAATGAACATTTTCCCAAAATATTTTGTAGAATCAACAAACTTTTTAGATTAGTTTCATCTTTTGTTCACACAGACACTATGCTCCCTCATGTTGTGAAGTACCACAAAGCAGAGTTGTGTTTTGGTGTATGAAGTATATGTAACTTCTGAGAGGACCTGAACTCAGCAGGGGTGTTAGAGGGGCACAACCTTGAACTGGGGATATCTGAATTAACTTTCTGTTGGTCACGTTGCCTCTGGCTTCTCCCTCCTGTGTGATCTGCTCTCTCATGCAGACCCCAAGTTCCTCGGGGCAGGGGCCTTCCCTGACTGAGTGTTCATACAGTGTTTGCAAGTGTCTTCCTCTTATTTATGTGGCAGCATACTGTGGATAACAAATCCACTGGCTTTATTCATCCCTTTTCATAGCAAAAAGTTCTGTAAAGCTGATGGAAGATCTTATATGTCAGTACCAGACCTCAAAGTATGACTGTCTGTCCATTGTGTTCATGCAAACACTGAGTTTAGCTGCCTTTACGTTTGCAAACCCATGCCCAGAGAGCTGAGTCACTCTGCAAAGCAGCAGCTATGGCTCCTTCAGACATTTGCTTTTCCAAAGTATATCCTCCCTCTTCCAACAAGGCCTCTAGGACACTTCTTGCTGCAGAAATTTACCTTTCACACAGGCAGTCACACTTCCAAGCTACCAAGCTGGTAACAAGAGAAGGGAGGGAAAGTCCTGTGTCAGGAACAAATCCAGAAGACAGATCAGGCTTAAGGTTATAACCTTGAACCACTGATACAGAAAAACAAAAAATAGCCTGTACAGTTATTTTCACAGCCTGATTTCAAACTCCCTTATTTCAGTAAGTATTTCTACTGGCTTTTCAGATTCTTTTTGCACAGCTTGAAGTGCTCTCCACAGCCTGTGTGAAATCTGAAGGGGCAGATTTTGGACACATGGAAACAAACTGCTGCAGTCACCAAAGACACATTGAGGTACTCGAGGAGTAGAAGCAGTCACCCCTTCTCCCCTGAGCTCTCAGCTAGAGCATAGACCTGGGAGTTCTGCTGGGAGCAGATCATTCTATCTGGCTATTCATTAGTTATTCTAGATTATTCTGATAGACATTCTATAGATTATGCTATATAATAATAAAAAGCAGAATCATGCTAATTGTAGAATCCAGAGACTAAGAAAAATAGCATGTGAAGAAGGGAACACAAAAAAATATCCTCCTGTAAAATAAAAATGTGCTGGGAGTCAGTGGAGAGTAAAGAGAAAGAAACACTAGAGCAGTCGACTAGAAAAAAAAGACCAACATAATACTTGATAGTCACAGGAAGATCAAAAATAAAATGAAACTACTTTTAAACCTCTCAGTTGGAATAGACTGCAGAAGAGCCAACTAGTCACAAAGAAAGCTGTCAGAACAGGCAAATTTAAACAGGAGGTATCGTAAAAACAGGAAAAAACTATTCCTATAAGTAATATCTGGAACGTCAGAAAGTAAAACACTTTTGAAAGAAAAACATTGGGAACAGCTAAAAACTGAATTCCCATCCAGCGTTCTACAACCTGCTGCTGGAGGTCTGGCAGCCATTTCAATTATTTCTCAAGCTCATTTAAAAAACAAACAAAAAAAAGTCTTGCTTTTCCATCCCCTCAGTTAGAGAAATATCATCACATCTTTTTATGTTAAGAGTTAGTTGATGAATGTCATGTCAAATATCACTGCCTCTGCATTTGACAGGAATCAAAGCAGACACTTTGAAAAGCAAGTGTCTTTGAACTGCTAATTACACTTAACAAAGAAAGTGTTTCACTTGTTATCTCTTAATGAAATTTCTGCTTTTATCTAGAAGGTTTTTCTTCCACCTTATTTCTGGACAGCATAAAGCTATGTTGAAATCAACTGTAATCTATTTATTTCTGATTATACTGTGATATTTTAAAAAGTGGGGAAAATGTCCAATGTTTCTTGCATAATCAAAGCTTCTGGTGATTTGTTGAGAAAAACTGGCAAAGGTAACCCTTTGATAGATATGTTTCTCTTTTGGATACATGCTATTAAAAAGTATTTAGCTCAATTTCTCTACCCCCAGGAATTTCTCCTCCTAGTTTCTTCTTCCTTAACTCTCTCTTTGGGGGTTTATTCTGAGAGGAATTTAAAATACCCAGAGAAAAGCTACACTCAACCAAATCTACTCAAACAAGAGCATTTGCAAACAGGAGGATAAGTCATTAGGGAGAAAAAGACAAGTGGTAGGCCAGTAATTTGGCAATGTCTCTAATTCCACCACATTCAAGTATTTTGCACAAAGTTCAAAAAAGAAAAAATCAAAAACCAGCAAAACTCTAACAAACAACAAACACTCAGAATGCAGTGTAACCCCTCAGAGCCTCAAATCTTTTGACTTACATCCTTCTCTAATCTTAAGGCTTCTTAAGTGATGACAAAAAGTGAAACTATAGAAGTCCTGGATTAGGAAGCAGGTGGCATATATGTGTCTGCTCTGCTGGGAAAAGGGAGTTCTGATCTGCCAGAGAAGCAACTGTTTTGTGCAGTCAACATCAAGATACATCTTTCAAATTTCATAGCTTCAGTCTATGAAACTATTGGAATATGAGGCTATGAAGAAAGTACAGCTAATTAGAGAGCTGCTGGTAAGTCAGGAATTGATGGTAAAACCTGCACTACCTGATATGCATAAACAAGTTTTATACTGTTACTCTCCATCACTGGAATCGTGGATTTCCCCAGTGCTAACCAAAGCAGAACTATTTTTTAAAATTTTAATATTCTCTGATTTATATTCCATGAGTTGAAAAGGGAATTCGAGCTTTATGCCATCTCCTCAGACTGCATAAGAGTGTAAGCTCAGGAGGGTTGACTCTCATTTTCCTTAAAACTACTTTGAAAAAGCATACACATACAGGGTGAACAAAAATGACAGTCAGGCCTGTTAAGTAGTTTACAATTGCTCCTTTCCACTGCCAGTTTGTCCCACATATTCCTGTGAAGTATGCAATCTTGGAAAAATGCTTAAAACATATAAACAGGAAAATTCAGTAACACCCAAAAGTCAATTGCTCTTCATCAGTAAATAAGAGGGCATTCGGAGACACTGTCACGCAGCAGAGCCTGGGATTAGCTCTGAATTGCCTCTTCTGTGAAAACTTCTTCCTGCTGTTTCCTCTCATCCATTTATAAACATTCTTCCTTTCTACCCACTTGCAGTCCCTGCAAGATTGTTTAGGATTTCAGCTAATTTGACTGAGAATAAGATGTGGACATTACGTATTAAAAAAAAATTTAAATCCATAACATGCCATTCATATCCTTACATGGTTCTGTCACCCTGGCATTGACTCGTGTGAATTCTATGAGGGTGCCAGTTTCACAGCACTGGTAGGATGTAAGGTTGCAGGAAGTGCATTCCCAGTAGGTCCTGGGGAGAAGTCACTGGACCTGAAATGTGGAACAGGCTCTCCAAGGAAACAACCGGAAACCCTCTGCCAATGACTGTGGCATTGAGCCTTTTGTGTGGCACTTTTACCTCTTCCATAAAAATATGCTCAAGGATAAAAAACAAAAGGGAAAAAAAGAGGATGAACCAAACACAGAGTTGAGTCCATTTTTACCTTATGCCTTGGGAAGGCAAAGAAAACACTGAGCAGCCTCAATGAAATCAATAATAGGGCACCACGCAGGAGCTGCTCAGTGTGTGCCTAATCCCATTTCTTACAATTAAAGTCTTAAAGGCTACTGCATAAGTACATTAGACCAAAGATCCCATCTAGGCAAAATTCATCTATGCACATTACCAAAACAACAACCTTACAGGCTAACGTTAGCATGTACTTTCCATTTTCAAATCCTGAGATTCGCATTTCCCGAAAGGATCAGCCTGTTTCTTTGAAGGATTAGTAAACCACACAGCAGATGTGTTGTACACAGATTAACACAGAGAGAAGCTGCTAGCTGAACAGTTGTATTTTTCATGAAGCACATCTTTTACTTTATATCTAGTGGTGAGTAATTCTGGAATCTCCACCACTGATGATTTCGGAAAATAGGTTAAATAAAGCAGAGAGAAGTGGTTGCGAGTAAAGCTGAACCTGCCGCAGGGCAGCAGATGGACCAAGTGACCTTTAGGGGCCTTCCAGTCTCTCTTTTCTATGATTTCTTTGATTTAATGCTTCTATTTGACAAATAAGATAAGTGATGGGGGATGGCTTAGATGAGGCCAATTGGGAGCGTTTTGCTTGCATTTCCTGAGCAGTCATCCAGCTTTGGAGGAGAGCTAACACACTCCATGCACAGCCAGTTGAAATCTTTCCCAGCAAAGACAGGTTGTGCATGCAAACATTAACCATTTGACAGCTTTTTAGAAAATACCCAGTTGCCTACTTAGCCTGTAATACTGTTTGAGTGACACATATTCCTCCATTGCATTAGTATTCCTATCACATTAGTATTCCTATGAACTTTTAAATGAGGGAGTGGACTTCATCTATATAGCTGGAGGCAGAAGTTCTAAAAACTAGAATAAAAAATGTCAGTTCCTGACCTTATCCTCCAGCTGAGCCCCAAGAACTCTGGTCTCTTATGAGAGGCTGGTATCAGCGTGTTCAAGCTTGAGCCAGGGTAATGCAGTTAACCCCGAATTTCTGACTGTGTCCTGGCCCTGCCTGTCTGCAGACTAATGAGCTCACTGATTTCGGGTGTGGAGGCTGCTTGGAAATGATGCAGCACTTGTCTGTGTTACTGGTAGCACTGGAAAAAGGAGCAAAGGGCCGGAGAGGTAACACCTTCCATTCTGCTCTCACCTGAGTGGAATCAGTCACAGCAACAGGTTCCACTGACTTCATTGAGAGTTTCCCTGAATCCTGTCTATTGCATGTGCATTTATTATATTCAGGAGTTTTGCTAAGAGATTGAAAGTCCTGGATTTAGAGCTGTCTATCACAAAGTAAACAGTCCCAAAAACATGTATATATTTGAGCAACAGGAGCCAGGTCCTCATCTGGCAAGGAAACTTTCATCTCCCCACAGCAGTCTTTCTCCAGTTTACAGTCTCAGTTGTATACAGGGGAAATTCAAGATTTATCTGAGTCAGAATACATCTGAATTTTAGTTCTTTCACTGCTGAGAAATATGTACAGTTGCTCCCATTATTTCAGAAGGATTTGTTTACTGGAGTTTTTTTAACATCACCCCCTGGTCTCCTTTTAACTTATTTTTTTTTAAAAAAGGCTCTTACTTTTGGAGCTTAGGAGTCACAATGAACAAAAATCTGTGAATGCAATTCAGTTCAGATCCACGTGTTGAGTCATGGATTCCTCTTGAGTATGTGTAGGAGTCAAATCATCTCCTTGTAAGGGGATTGGCAGTAGCTTTGGAAATATCTGTCCTCTTTCTCAGTTTGCAATCATGAGCTGTACTTCCAGGTCTTTTTTTTTTATAAAAGCAAATAAACATTTTATCTGCAGGAATCAGATATTGTCTCAGTAACCATCCCTGTATCTGTGTGCAGTTGCATAGGATGGGAAAGATATGTTATATTGTCTGAGTCTTACACTATTCAAATTCATGGTACTATTAAGGAGATCCTTTTCTGTCTGTCTCTCTCTCATCTTTTACTCAATCCCAAGCAAAACCTAACAGGTGGTTCCCACAGTTCTCTGTCATCCATCATGCCTCTGCTCTTTTATCAAACCTGTGCAGCATTTTCAAAATCAATGGTTACATTTTGTCAGTTATTATGAAACAGTTTTTCATTGCTCTAAATCTCTTGATCTGGAGGATGCCTGAGCTGATGAGAACCAAACCATTTCAGGCACTGATGGCTCAGCCATGACACACACACTACCCTCCTGGGAGCCCTTGCTGGCAGCGCCAGCTTGTGGCTGATTCCTCCAACACACACCCCCTCAGCTCTATCACTGCTCACTTTGAAGAGCTCACTTTGTTTTTCCCCCCTGTATTAATAAGGTGAACCTTGTTACACGTTCTGTTAAGCCACCAGTACAACAGCAGCACAACCCAGTACATCCCAGTATACAGCCACTGATCCCAATCTAAAGGCAAAGTGGTGCTCAGGCAGGTCAGGCCTTCAGGTTTTGATGGTTGCTTGTCTTCTAGGGTTTCGGTAAGAAAAGGTGTAGAAAAAAACATTTGGAACGATTTACAATTGGCTTTTGTGGATTCAGATAAACATCTGAGTGAATTTGTTGAGGAAAACAAACTGCCACGCTGAACAGCTGGAGGTTTAGCCATCCCCAGAGCAAAGTCCATCAAACCCTGAGATGTGGCAAACTGCCAGACAGCTGCATGTGTGTCATTTTCATGGTCACACAGGAATGCCCTCGGGGCAGGAGGGGATTAATGATAAGTCTCTGAAACTCCAAGTGCCTCATTTTTGAGCTTTCCATGGCAGTATATTTCTTCTCCCATTTTCACTTTGTTCTTAAAACTTCACTCTTCATTTAAACCCTCTAAGGAAACTCCTGGCAAGATAGATGTACATTATCCTTTCAGGAGAAACAGAATCTCTGTCAGAAAAATAAATACTGAAATCTGTTTAGTTATGCCCCTCATGTGTACATCTCTCTCTCATATTCTCTACATATTAGTTCAGAAACCAGCTTTCATTTATAGCAATTTCATTGCCATAATCCAGATAGTATGGATTATTTCTGTAGTGATGCTCTAATGCTTATTTGCAAGAGTGGAAGGAAATTTGCTATCCTAACAAATTACTTTTGTCCTTGGATGAAATAGACAGCAAAGGAAGGGCCTCTGGCTAAGTGAAAACACAAGATAGAGATGCATAATGTTCTATATTTGAAGCCTAGTGTTGGAGATGTTAATAATATTCAATTTAACTCCTAGAAAATTAAAGATTTATACTCATTTCCAAGCAGAAATCTACTTCAAAATAGCCTGACTTGGTGTTTTGAAAGATGTCAAAGATTACCTCTTCATAATGACCAGGGAGATATGGATCCAAATAATGATGTCTGGATATTTATACAAATGGTTCCTCTCAGAGCTGCCCATCACAGCTAACTTTGTCCAGTACACATGAAGCTTATTAAACCACAAACACCCTTCAGTTAATGTGAATCTGTCCATGAAAATGGATGGAATGAGGTCTAAATCCAAGTTGAGCAGTCTTACATTAGACTTGAAAGCCAAGTCTTGTGTGAGATACAAGATTTGGTGGACACTATTTTTAACTACAATTGCACACAATACACCAATTAGTCTAGACACGATTTCTACATCACCCTCCTCCTTCTCTAAAGGAGGGGTTTAGGGCTAAAACTGTGGTTGTAAAAGATTTAGTTTCATTCATCAGGTTTGATACAGGTACAGGGCACAGTCACTGTGGTTCACATTCCTTACCTGTGATTTGCCCCTATTCAATCCAGCCCCAACAGATGCCTATGAAGATGACAAAGACTATCCCATCTCACAAGGCTTACATTCCAGACCAACCAGCAATACGCTGCCTTACACTATCTCATGAAGCTAGAGGTGCTTAGTCAGAGCTGTATTGATCCTCCATGGCTGCCAGAAGGAAGGTAAAAGTAGGAAAAAACTCCTATAGAACAGTATAGAGCTTAAGAATTGAGTTTCTCTTCAGACCATGGTGTGACAACAGTGCCAGGCTGTACAGTGGCTAACCAGTGGGGGCACTGGGTGCAGGACCATGGAAACAGGACAGCTGGATGACTCAGCTCTGCCAAGGCTTGATGTGCAACTTGGATAGTCAGGACCAAACAAGCTCTTCTCTACCTGTAAGCCTCAGAGCCCAGTGAGCAGATTTAGGTCAAAGTGAGAAAGCAGCATCTGCCAAAGTATTTGCAAGAACTGTTGAGAGTTCTGTACAAATATTATTCGTGGGGAACAAAAAACGATTTGTATCTAACAACTGGCTCTCAGTAGAGTCACCTTCAGACTAGTCAGGCACGGTCCTGCTTAATCTGCCTGCATTTCCAGAGCACTGATCACTATGTATCTTTGTATCATGGCCATCCATCACACCACCAGTTTCTCATCTAAATACTGCCAGCAGCACTGTGAGCAGCCCAGCGCTGACATTCCCTCCTTCTCCCTCTGCATCTTATTATTGAAGCTGCTGCTGGCAAAGAAAAGGAAAGTGGTTGTGTCCACAGTGACATTAGCAGATCTGTCAGCTTAATCAATGCTGATCCTTTCCTCCTCAGCCCCACTTCTCCTTTTTGAGGCAGCTGAAGATCCATGTAGATTCCATATGAATTCACTACTGTGCCCAGCTATACAGAAATCCTGCTTGTTTTCCATGAAACCTTTGGTACCCTGACTGTCTCCACATGCTATGTGACCTCCTTGGCCACTCAAGGTCCTCCAAGCAGAGCCATTGCCAGGGCTCCCAGAGGCCATGCTTCTCCTGGTCAGCAGGAGCATCTCTGGCAGCAGGCAGGCAGAGCAAGGAGCCCATCTTCTCTCTTCAGGCTACCCATCACAGGGGAAACAGGATTCCAACAGCACTAAAGGCAGAGCAGGGCACCAGAGAGGTGGGGTGCTTTGACTGAGACCATTTTGCAACCAAAGAAACTTGTTGAAAGGTTTTTCCAAAACCTTGGAAGGTAGGCTGTTTGTAAATATTCCCTAATCCTTTCCATTGCAACAAAACATGTTTTTTCAGTTTCAAAAGGAGCAGCCAAGCCTCCAGTAGCAATGGAGCTCCATTCAGCTTACTCATTCCACTGGGTCATTACGGAGCAACAGTGTGGTCTGTAAAGGAGAACAGAGCTGCAGATGATAATTCCTAATGTGAACTGCAGAGGATTCACCATGAGGGGATCCTCCTGGACTCCAGGTGCCCCATTAAGTCAGGCACAACTGGCAGACACATGTGTGAGTAGAGAGAAGATGTATTTGGTAATACAGTTGTAAAGAATAAGTTATAGAGGCAGCTTGTTTGGTATTTTTATTTCTGTGGGGTTTAAATGTTTTTTTAAAGATAGTTTTCAGAAATAGATATTTTATTTTTTTTCCTCTTCAGTTCACCAGGCTGACATACCAATTCATGATGTGCCTTGTTTGATACAGTATGTCAGTCAGCTGGAACTAGATTTCACATAACAAAGCATCAATAGTGTAATTGGAGAGGGAGCATCACAGCCAAGATAGACGATCTTGGAAAATTAGCATTCCAAAAATTTCAGCATCCATAATCCTCCCACTCTGTCTTATGTCTTGCACATTTAGTGTGTGGCTGCTTGCACACCCTCATCTCTCTCTCACTGTGCCTCTACCACTTGTCAGCTCATTGCAGTTCTCAGCCTACTGTCAATACCACTCTCCCCTGTTGTCATCTGACATTCCCTACGGTTGTCTGGAAGGGGAAACCCTGAGTGCAGTCGATCATTGTCATTCAACCACAGGACCTGAAGAGGAAGTGCAGACCAGTTGCTTTGCCTCCTGGTCTCTCCTCCATCCAGCACACAGCCAAGGCACAGCAAGTGTCAGGGACAGGAGGGATGACACTCAGGGGCTCAGCACGCTCAAAAGTTCTCTTTTCTGCAGTTTTTCCCATCACAACATAGATGTGGCCTCACAGTACAGAGGTGTTCATTGTACTGATAATAGTAGGGTTGTTACCTATAAACTTTCTTCCACTGTGTCTCCATCACTTCTCTGACATCACCTTCTTTGCAAAACAGTCAAGGAAAATTTAAGTACCATGTTATTGCACAAGGGTTTCCCTGAGACTCTGAGGGTCAGAGAAAGAAAGGTTTGTTTGTTTCTTCCCTTGATAAAATAATGCCCTCCAAGTAGCACTGCAGCACTATCCTGCATTTCAGGAGGAGTAATTCCATCTGGTCGATATTCCCACCAGCACAGCTGTGGAGAGCTGGTTGTTCAGCATCTCTAGATCACGCAGTGATATGAACCTAATCAACTCTCTGTCTCAGTTTTCAAATCTCATTGAAAACCATATCTTGTCTCCCTTTGTCAGTAATGCTTAATTTTCCTCTTCCACTGAGCTATTATTCAATTCACTGGCAGTAACTGGCGCTGAGAGGCAACACAGTTCATAGGACTGACCTGGGACCACAGCCCAGAGCTGTAGGACTCTGATCTGAACAGTCCTACAAGCTTTGGACAAAGCACTGTGCCTCTGTTTCCTCATCTTTGACATAAGAGTAATGTTTCTGCTGCCAAGGGAGGTTGGAATAATTATACTTCAGAAATATTCAATGCTAAACACTTATACCAGTCTATTTATCATGTTTACAGAGTAATGGCTTGCAGGAATAAGAGACTAGAGAATAGCCCTGTAGTTACAGGGTTGGGCTGGAGTACAGGAGATCTGACCTCTGTTCCTGGCTCTTAGATGACAGAACAGACCCTAGGTAAGGTTTGGGCTTCAAACCTCCACCTTTAGAATGGGAAATACAACTTTCCCCTCTATGGAGGCTAAATCATTCCTGTTTGTGAGTTTGGAAAGAGAAGCTACTGCCACTTTTTAAGTTAATTGCAACTTGTACAGTTCTAATATGGCCTTAGTTTATAAACAAAGGACAAGAAGCAATAACTGCAGCTCGGAAAGGCTTTGCAACACTCAGTCAATGTCTGTTTTCTTGTATTTAATGAAATATTGCACATCAGAATTAATTTAATGAGGGAAATGTCTCTCACAGCCAATGCTGACTTCAATAGCCATTCATGACATTGAGCAAGACAGCTACTACTTGTCTCCCTTTCACTAAAAAGAAGGAGAGCACCATCAGACCTAATATCTACTAAAAAATCAAACCAGACTGCTTACAGTCTGGAAAACCAACTGACACGCTTTGTGGATTTCCCTGTTAATGTAGTTTCCAGACAAGCATCTCTACCACAGCTCACAGAGTTAAAGTCACGCCACGCCTCGTCTCCCATGGAAGTTTTGAAGGAGGATTCAGAAACCCACCAGGTATGATTAATGCCAAGTGGTGTGTGCAGGCAGAGCCCATTTTGCTGCCTCCCACTGCCCAGCCCACCTGCTGCCCACCAGCTGCTCCAGCCTGCCCATGAAACTCCACTCCAAATGCTCTTGCTCCACTTCTTTCAGTGTTTCCCGAGGAAACGCTCAAACAGCTCATCTGCTCTTTAAGCAATTAATGGAGTCCCTGAAGCACCCGGTGAGCAGGGCTCTGCAGGGCCCCTAATTTGCAGCAGCTCACACCCTGTGGCACATGTACACTCCGCCCTTATGGCCAGGAGTGGACCAATGGGTGCAAATCAAATGCTGTGGAGTTACACTGACACACACCAGCTGGCTTGTTGTTCTTATCAATTTTCATAGGTCTTGATCTCATACACACTCATATTGATTTATTAGCATCAGTGAAGTTACTTCCAGAACTGGCCCCTCTGCAGACCAGAGCCCAGGCCTGCACAGAACATGCTTTTTTTTGCAGTTAAGTGACTTCCTCTCCTGAGAATATCTTCCTGCAGCCCTCTTCATCCTCCCTGTAGACCAATATTTTAGGCTTAGATTGGTTTTTCCCAATAGGTTAAGAAAAGCAGCAGTAACAAATACGCTCATTTGAGGATACCAGCTAGATGATGGAAAGGAAAACTTTGGTTAATGCAGAATGCTCTTTAGAGACTTAGTTGTGACATGAATATGGGATTAATACATCTCTTTTTTCCCAGAAAATGTCAACCAGCTGCAGAGCTCAGATTTTTTTAGTCAGTGAAGCTAATCAGGGATTGAGAATCAAAATTTTATCAGTTTTATTGTTTTGAGAGTTGGAAACAGAGATAAATCCTTCCCTGCAGCAAGCTGATCTCAAGAGCAAGAAAGAAGGCTCCTAATGGTGCTGCTCAAGTAGGAGAGCAAGCAACAGTCTCAGGCACATTCCAAAGCATGCACAGTCTTATTCATGAGTATTAATGATAAATTTGTTTGCTGACATGCTTTAATAAATACACTAGTCCTGCTTGGTTCCACACACCACTTCCTGCTGGAATACGAGGATCTGATTAAACAACAAGGAGTTTGCAGATCTGCATGATGATGCTGCTCGTCACATGAGAGTAAGGCAAATTGCACCTTCTCCTTCAGTAACCACAGCTCAGTGCTGTGACCACACCACCTTCACCCTGTCCTAGGGCCTCTGTGGCCAAAAGCCCTTGGTGGAGGTGGCAAGAAGCTGCACAAAGCACTCAGGGAGACTGATTAATGATTCAGCAATGGCTGCAGGAGTGAGAAAGGTTCCTTGCTTATTTGGGGTTGGTGACCAGCACATTAGGAACCAGCAAGTGAAAATACAACCATTATGAGCACTGACACCTAAAGGCACTGCCTTCCAGCTTGCCAGGCACAGGGAGGCCTGTGATGAATTAGCTTGTTGGCTTGATGGTGGTAGGACACAGTGAAAATACTAAGTTGCATGAATGCTTTTGTACAAAGCATAACTACAGCTTGTGTAGCTTGAATGTAATGGGAGAGGAAGGAAGGAAAAACAGGGTGAAAGAAAGCAACTGGTTGTAAGGAAAGCACAAAATGCAGGGTGTCCTGTGGCAGGGCAGCAGCGAGGGACTTGTCTCACTTGTGAAAATTACTTCCATTCTCCTTTCTCTCTGTATATGTCTCTATTGCCTGTTTGTCCATTTTATGCCAGGACTGTCTTCTGGTACATACTTACACATTTTTCAGGGGTCCTCTGCAAAGGGAATATGAACTTAAGATGCACTTCCTTAATGCCAGAGTAACACCATTAGTGACGCTGGCCACCAGCAGCAGAGACAGAACCTTGGGTGACAAGGAAAGCCAGTAAGATGTGGCATAGAACTGAGGCCCCATCTTAGAAGGTTGTTTCTGACCTTAGTGTTGTTCTGTTTGTGCTGGGATTAGGCTTATCTTAAATAAGATCAATAGAAGGGTTGGAAAAGCACACAAAAAGCTCGTCTGCTGTAACGTGTATTAGTTTAGAGATACATTGCCCATTTGTCCTGTGCAGAGTCCTTCCATCAGCTCTGCTTTTGCCATAGTCCTCACTCCAGGAGCTGTGCAACTCAGGAGTGGTTCAGCCTTCAGGATAAGAGGATGAGCCCACCACTGGCCCAAGGAGTGACGGGCAAGGTGAGGTCTCCATGTGCTCATCAACTTTTCCGGTACATGGACTGAGTTCCTCATTTCCCTCTCTCATTCACCCCAGCAGAAAAGCAGCACAGCTCTGTTTGCACAGCAGGTGTCACACAGCCATCTCATCCCCTTGTCAAAGGTTTGAGACCTCTTTCTGTGGGCAGAAACTAACTACAATCTTAAACTGGTAATGTGCTCCAGCCCCCTGTGAAGGGTTGGACTGACCTGACTCTCCTCAGATCTCCTTATCCTCCCCTAATTCTACCCCTTTGCTCAGACGTTCCCCTCCTAAACCCAGAATGAAAATGAAATGCTTCTCCAAGGTAGACACGGTAGGCAAAATGAGCTTCATGGCTATATTAATAAGGAAATTAAGACTAATTGAAGGAAGTGTATAGCATTATACTAAATTGCTGCACTATTTCTAGCATCCATATTTTCCCATGCATGCTTAAATACTAAAGTCAATACAGATCCATAGCAATTGGCAAAAGGCTGCTAAAGTCCGACAGAGAAGTGACTAAATATGAACACAAAAGTAGTTTTGAGAGGGAGAGAGGAAAATATTAGGTATAAAGAACTATTTAATCTCTTAGAAAAAGGTGTCTGGAAAAATAGCTGGAAGAATCAGCCATCTGGAAGCAGCCAGCTGAACCCCAGTGAGCAGCAAGGGGAACTTCTAATGACTAACCGTGTCTGCACGGATGGCAAGTTCTCTCTTCCTTGACAGGTCAGGATCAGATGACATGCCTGACTTCCAGAAAAGTTTTAACTGTTTTATATCAAGATCTACAGACACACATGAGAAAGCGTTACTTGAAAAATCACCATATATTGGGAGGGATTATTCAGTGATAAGGCAGTGATTGCTTCCATGCAGAGAGGACTTCCATGGGGCAGGGCAGTTTCCATGGCTTTTCTAGGGTAACTTGCCCCTGAAGATCCCGGGGCTGCCTTGGAGCAGTGTCAGTATGTGGAAGAACAGGGCAGGCAGAGGAACTGGGGAAGCAGCAAAGACTTCAGGGGAGACAAGCAGAGAGAGAGGTTATGGGCAGGCTGGGGGTGCAAGTACTGCCAACAGAGAGCCTCTGGTTTAACAAGAGGAGACATAACTGCACAAACTGGCTTCCCTTTCCCCTTCTCTGCTTGCTGGGAAGGTGAGTGATCAAAAGGATCCCCCCAGAAATCTTCTCTGGTGGGTCTCTTCAGTCTCACCGAGCTGGTGGATCTGATATGGAAGGGAAGAAGTTTGGGTACATTCGGGTTTCATCCCCAAATCCTCTGTGACACTGGGAAAACGGCACTCTCTACCATAGCCCCGCAGTTTTGTGGGTGCTCCCTGGGACCCGACAGCACCTCTCCCCAGCCCCCTGTGCCACCTGCCCGGAGACCCCTCCGGGTAGGGCTGTCCCTGGCATCCGCCGCCTCTAGGTGCTGCTCTACTACCAGCTATGGATTTCCCGGGGAGAAAAACGGGAAGGGGAAGGCAGCAACTTCCTCATGTTGCAGGAGGAAACTGCAGCAGTTCTGGATCACCAGAAAGTGCCTTTTTCTTTTTGAAGTATCGTGTTCATTCTTGTGTAAACCAGCGTACCAGGCACAGTTATCCATCCACATCTCCTGCAGGGATTGCGGCAGAAGGAATAAGCCTGAGCGTTGCCTTCTGCATCACATTTTGTCTGAGAGACAGCTGTGGTTTAGCTTTTCACACAAAGGAAAAAGAGGAGGTTAAACTGAGCTAGTGGCATTGTCGAGATAGGAGTTAACTCTGCCAGGTCAAGAGCAAGGACGCAAGTGATTTGTCACAGAGAGCAATAATGCACAGGGGGCTGATGCTGGAAGGTGAGGCTTCAAGCTTCAGGCATTAGCAAATTAGAATTTTGCCTAATGAGATATTGATCACTATCACAAACCGTGTCATGACCACCATAAGCTTACCACAATGTGATGGAAAATTAGAACATGTACCAGAAAGCATATTAATTTCTTCTCCTCCAGGAACTTTACTCAGACATTTAGCCAATTTGCAAGTCTCATCCTGCTGTTTCCTAAATGAGCGACAAATATTCCCTTGTTTCCCAAGGGCAACCTCACCGTTTTCCTCTTCAACACCATGATATGATTTTCACCTTGCATTAAGATAAGGTGGTGTTCCTCCTTCCCTGATGCCCCAAGGAACACAAATGTGGGGTGGTCAACACCCACCTGATCCCATGCCAGCTGTGACAACTGCGGAAGGTAATTTTGTCTCACTGCCAGTACAGAGATGCTGTATTAACCATGTCTTCCTGAGTGTATCCCATGCTGTGCAAGACATAGCATGAATTCTTTGTGGCCAGACAAACCTTAACACAATCCCACTACTTTGCTGTGAGCTTTGGAACAGCAAATAACAGACCTGCCTGTCCTTGGGTAATAAGAATTATCAAAGTTCACGTTGCATCCCTGATGGCACATGTGTACTTATATAAGGGGTTTATTACTATACATAATGCAGGGAGAAAGAAGCAAGAAGATTGTACATCTTAGAAATTTACCCTGGTTCAGCTGGCCTGCAGGACCTCTCTGAAAGTGCCCACAGGAGACTGTAGTTCCTTTGAAATATTAATCTTAGCTTAGGGCAAGGATGGTGCATATCAGGCACAAACCTTGGAGAACAGCTCTACAATTTTTCCATCTGGGAACTCTCCCCTCAACAAATGAATTTAACACATATGTGTGATCTCTGGTGGCTGTTGCATGCTGAAATGTAAGGGTTATATGATGCTGCTCATAGAATGGGAAGGTCTCAGGCATGCTGTGACAATTAGTTGGGTGGCAGAGAGTGATGGTGGGGTAGAGTTTTTCCAGGGAAAAACTGGAAGGTGTTTTTCTGGAGCATTTAATTTCATATGAGATGAATCATGTTTCATTTCCAACACATGATCCTAAGAGATACAGGAAGCATATACCTCAGAGAAGGGAAAGCCTTTTTTAAGCTTGGGATGTTTAGTTGTTGCCACTTCTGTGTATAGAAAATAATCCCTGGCAGGAACCACACAGACACTTCTCAGCTGCAGCTGCAGGGCCCAGGCAATCCAGTGGGAATATATGGAATATGGTGCTTGAAAAATAGCAGGGAGCAGAGGTACTTTACAACCTATACCACAGCCTGTGCCATCTACCTGACAAAGTAGTGGACAGCTTCCCTGCACCTGCTGGAGAACGAAGATCCCCTATTTCTCATTTCTCTGTAAGTTGATAATATGCTCCAAGTCACTTATGGAGTTGTGACAAAAGCTGAGCACTGGGAGCAGGTACCTGTGTTCTCTCTTGGTGCCTGAGCTCGGACACTGTTTGGGAGCTGGCACTTTGCTGCACACAGATCCCTCATTGCTCCCACAACCTGCACACGACCGTCACGGCAGACTGAGCCTTCAGTGTTGAGCAGTTCCCACACAAAAGTGCATTTTGCAGCACTTTCCCTCCAGCCTAATTCAGAGCCATGCTGCTACCCTGCCTTTGCCAGCCCCCTCATTCCTATGCTGTTTTGTATAGCCTATGGCAAACATCCCATTTGTGTGAACACACAGCCTCCAGGCAAAACTGTCAGCAAAGTGCAGCTTCCCTGGTGCTAAGCAGGGAAAGGCATCTGGGGAATTCTGACCTGATGCCAAAGATCTTAATGCCTGCGGAGACAGAAGCCCCCACAATATCCTGCTGTCCCTAGATGGGCATCACTGCACTGACTGACCCAGCTGCCATCTTTGCCCAGGCACAAGGCAGGTCCAGGTGAATGGATGGACAGGCTTTCCAAACTTTATGTTGTATAGAATCAATTTTGACTTCTTACCTACCAACCAAATCCTCACACTTCCCCCTGTGTGCACATGCACATGCCACAGCTTCTTTGCACCAGGAACTGGAATGTTATTTCTAATTTTTCTGGTATTTGTTGGTGTTGCTGCAGGCATTTGGGGTTTGAGGGAAGAGAAGAGAAGGCAGTTTATGCTTTTCAATACTGTAGTAGGATGTGTCTGCGAGCATGTTCTGCATTACTGATATCTGTTATTTGTTTGTTTTTTTTTCTGGAAAAGAATGGGTACCAAACCCTGTCTTCTTCAGCATTACAGGCATTATCTCTTGCCCTGTCTTGCAGTACCTGCTGTAATTAGCTTTTACATTAGAGCTCAGGAGTCCATTTTCTATGTCAGACAATGCCTCAGCAAATTTTGGCTAAAGATTGAGGACTGGTATTTGTGGGAATTGAGCCAAAAA
The DNA here is from genome assembly GCF_009829145.1 of Chiroxiphia lanceolata. Taxonomy (NCBI): domain Eukaryota; kingdom Metazoa; phylum Chordata; class Aves; order Passeriformes; family Pipridae; genus Chiroxiphia; species Chiroxiphia lanceolata. Next base: position 7,036,490 of record NC_045646.1, read on the forward strand.
TTATAGCAGAAACACAATTTTTATTTTTCACTGAATTATATCTTAACAAATGTCAGCGGGAGTAATAGTTACTTGCTGGATGAAATATATTTTTTTAATCATATAATTTGTTCCACAACACTGTTTCTGGTATTTTCTCCGCGAGTTGATTTATTAGTGACATCTCACAAGCTCAGAAACTAAGGCTTTTCCCTTCCAGCTTTTAACAGGGATGAAGTGCTATGTTTGGGGTTCCTAACTGAGACTCACTGTAAGCTTCCCTAAAATACAGATACAATTATCTGCTTTTATTGCAGCAGATGCTCTTGTAAGACCTCCTGTGATTCTCTGTTACTTGTGGCCAAAGACTGCCGTGAGCTACACAGTGCTGTCAGAGGCAAGGGCTGTTGAGCAAGCCCAGGCTGTCCCACTCCAAGTGTCAGTGGAATCCCACCACCTCACACTGATGGCTGAGAACTGATGTGGCGGGAATCCAGCAAAGCAGAACCTGCTCGTAGCACAGTGCAGCTTCACTGTAGCTGGAAAGCACTTCCAGTCAGAAGAACAGTCACTGCTAAAAATGGATTCAGGTCAGCTTTTTCAGTGCTTTCTCCCAGGCAGGACATTCAGCAATTTGTCCTAGGCTGGGAGCGTACTTTCTCCGCCCAGTGTGGACAGGCTGCTGTCTTAATCAAGAGTCCCCTCATGTCACACATGTCACAGCTGTCTTTCTGACCCCTTTCCTCTCTGCATTCTCCTCTCAGCTTTACTTTCTATTTAGTTGATCCTTAAAATCCTTCTCAGCATAAAAATCTAACAGTTGCCACCATGACAGGGTGACGTCTATGTCCATCTCAGTCAGAGGCAGCTGCATCCTGCTTTACTTTCCCCCCCCCTTCCCTCCCTCTTTCTCTCCTCTTTCCCCCTCTCTGCAACTGTCTGTAACCTTACAGAGGTTCAGTTCAGCAGAACTAGGGAAAAAAGATCAAATACACATCAGTCATGAATTATTACAGTAAGTGAGACATATATTAATATGGTAGATTCCTGATTTTCCGAGGACAGAGACTATATTCAACATGGGGAGGAACCTTCACTGTGGACATGCAGGAGATTTGGGTATCCATCATAGGCTTTTTAGGCTCTCAGAGGCAGTTAGGGTCTAGCACTAAGTGTGCTTGTTGGCCCAGTCTGTTAACACTGATGTAAAACAGACACTGTGCCACCTCTCAGTCACAGATATTTTCTGTCAAATGCCTGGGATTCAAACATATGTAATATGGGGGCTGATTATGCTTCAGCATGTTTTCTAACAAATTATTTCTTAGAAATGAAGCACTAAACAAATGGGAATTATAATGAAACAAGACAACAATGATAGCACCATTGTATGTATCTGAAGTAATGATGGGGCTAGATCAGATAATGAAGGTGTAAAATGGATAAACATTGGCATCTCTAATACCCATAATAAATTCTAGGACATTGAAAAACTGAATGATATCAACAAATAACAGTTCATAGCAATAACGATAACAACCTCATAGAAAAAACCATATTTAGAATGCTAGTCATTGAAGGAAAGTGTTCCAAAATGCAGAAACCACTACGGGACCACATAAAATGGATATATGCAACATGGAAAATAATCAGAGTGATTCTCCTGCTTGTCCTTAGCTTCTTGGCTTACATTGTATCTCACAAAGCACCTTTTGCTCTTTAGTTTTCATTGTTGCACGTGCAGAGGGGGTGACAAGTGCTAAAGAAAAGAGTGACTTTAATCCCCATGGCTTTAGCATTAAAAAATTCTCTGCAGATCCCTCTACCTGAAAGGCAGGAAACTTTGTTATAGCAAAACATTTTATGCCGGTTAAAAGTCACCACATTTATAATGACAGGGGGAAAGGAAAAGGTCGGTCTGTGCCAGAGTCACAGGGAAGGATGTGGAGCACTGTGGATGGGAATGGCATTGCTGCTGGTTTGCCCAGTTTGCCCTCTCTCACCCAACATAACGTGCCCTGCAATGGAAGAAGCAGAGGTGACAGGACAGAAAACTGTGGTAAGGATGCTTTGGAGTGGCAGGGCAGGGCTCTGAGAGCTGCACCCACCTCTGCTGCAGCACTACTCGGATCACAATTCCAGCCCACTGATTCAGAGAGAAAGGGATGGATATATCTTTCTTAACCATCCAATCCTCACTTCAGAGTTCACAGTTAGGCCAAAATTAAACCAACAAATCTGCTGAGGTCCAACAGCCCCAAATTTAGCAATATATTGTAATAAGCCATAACAGCTCTGCAGAGTCCCTCTGGATGTCACCGGGGATAAAGAGCAAAGGAGTGAAACCAGATATCTGTCAGCATTAGCAGACTAATAGCAATGTCTCACAGAAGGCAGGGCTGTGACTTATCCCTCTCCTTCAGAGCTTCCTCATCATTTTGCAGCAAGGGAACTGAGGCACAGTAACTGTGTTTGTAAAAGAGATTCCTTTAACCATAAGATCATCCTCCAGGAACAGCTGCCCCTGTAAGAGGGCAGCCCAGCTTAATGCCTTGAAACCAGACCCAGCCACAGAGAGGTTTCATCAGCCCACTCCTCCTCAAAGAGTAGTCAAAATATACCCCGCTGTCAAGTCAGGCTTAGCTTCACAGCAGATGTGGTATGTTTGCAAGCGATAGTCATTCCTGTCATATATTGAAATTAATTTCTTAGACAAAAATCTGCTTTATTGGAAATGAAAATGAGCAGCAGACCCATCAACACAAGCACAAGCGTGTGGCCAGCAGGACAGCAACAACATTTGTGATAAAGCAGCCTTTCCCACTGTTCCCTTCCTCCCCATATGATAATTTAGTTATAGTGCCATTTTTCCAAGACAGCTAAGTGCACATATTTTTCTCTTTCGAGTTGACTGCTGCAGAGTGGCTACACTTCAGAAAATTAGTTTTTATCATTTTAATAATCTAATTTTCATAAACCTTTTAACGCAAAAACAAAAACTGCTTAACGCACAGCAAGATAATTAATATTGAAAATAGACTCTGCAGGGGAACTGTAGTACCTGCTGCCTTACATTAGGCTCCCAGAATAATGAATTAGCCAGGAGCTTTAAGTAAGTTTGTAGGAACAGTATAAACAGCACCAACACAGACACCACTTCCACTTGCCTTAGACAAATCACACAAAGAGGCTACTTAATATGTTGGTAGCCTGGCTTTGAGAATAATTTCACCAGTGTCCCTGCTAGAGCCGCAGTGACTCTTAAAAACCAAAATTGTTCATTTTCAAAATTATCACTTTAGTGTTGACAGCAAAAAATGTAATGGTTTACATGGCCTGAAGAAGGGAATTTGCCTTTTCCCCTCACCCCACATAAGACATAATTGAGTGAGGGAAGGGTTTGCAGCTGGAACTTGGAATGGGTCAGACTAGCTCCGCTCTGCTCCCCACCCCCAGGACAGCAGCTTTTTGGCTTGACCAGGGGCCCAGGATGAGGATTTCTGCTGCCCTAAGGGAGTGGTGAAGATAGATATTCCCTTTCCTGGCAAACAGCAAGTTCGTTTGGATTTTGGGTTCTTTTTAATAGAGTGTGGGGAGAGATAGCAACTAATCCTTTCTGCTGGACGCATCTACCCCTAAGCAATGTCACATAACTCATTAATGATGAGAACCAGGCACTGCCAGCAGAGACTGAAAGGACCCCTAAATGCCAAAATAATGTGTGCACTTATAGAGCACTTAACATCTTCAAGGTACTATACAAATAATTACTAATTATTTAAGGAAGTAATTATTGACAGAGAGAGGTTTATTGCTTTTCCAGAGCACATGCATTGAGTGTATTCCAGGGATCCTTTGAAGGACCCTGATGAATTTGCTAGTACTTCTGCCTGCTCTGGGGAGCTAATGCCTGGTGTTTTGGGGTGGGAGCCCACCTTCAGCTTGCCTGGTTCATGGGAGGATGCTCAGCTCAGCAGGACCCAATGAAAGAGGTCCCTGTCCTGACCCAGGCCCTGTGCCCATAATTCACAAGGGACCATCTCCAGATTTGACCCCTCCAATCTCTGTGGCAATCAGGGATGCACAGTCTGCATGGCTAATAAGTGTGCGCAAAAAGTTTGTTATCTGCCACAGTTACAGTCACCTCACAAGGGACTGCTCAAAGGTGTGAGGTTAAAATCCTGTACTGAAATAGGAAATGGTGGGAAGGGAGTCAAACAAGAATACAGATTCATTTAAAGCTCAGCAGGGAATGATAAGGATAAAAAAAGAAATCATAGTGAATTCATGCTGTCAAAGGATTTAAAGGGAATATGAAAGACACTTATTATATGAGTATAGATGGAAGACAAGCAAAAAAAACTAGACAGGAGATATGTTCATTAATTAGTAAACAAAGGTGAGCATGAAAATAATAATGACTAGAATCTATCTTCAATGAGACCAATAAAAGAAACATGAACAATTCAGAAATTAGGAAAAGCCAATAAAATATCTTTTCTTAATAGCATATGAGAAAATACTTCAAGAAAAATGAGCCTATACGTAAATCAGCTGATACAGATGAGCCCAGGTTATTGGGGGAAATGGTGAAAATTCCATGCTGCATGTGATTATTTCCCCTAGTTTGTGATCAGCAGACTAAGAGCTGACTAAAGAAAAGCGTATACAGACACTCAAAATGAGCAATATTATCCCAAAACACTTTTTAATGAATATATACCTTATACCCTTTCTAACCTAATCAGCATTGCTTTAGAATGTGGTGAAGATGAGGAGCACAAAGGCCAGTTGCACAGCCTGGTCTGTCAAAAGGTCCCTGCAGTGGTCCCTGGGTGACTGAGTCCCTCCTGGCAATGGCCACTGCTGCCAGCAGCTTACTGCTAAACCTGTGGTGAGAGTCCAGGCAGGAGGTCCCCATCCTGGCCAGGCGCAGTGCCACCACAGAGTCTGGGAGTGATACTGGCAGGGAGCAGGATGCTTTGCAGATGGTGCTGAGGCAGATGTACAAGCACACAGCTTTCTGGGGTATCTTGGGTGACCTTGCCACAACAGAAGAGCTGTTGCTGAGCTTTCAGCAGGTGGAGGGACCACAAACCCTGGCTGCAGCCCTCCAGGAGGCAAATTGTGCCCCAGGTTGCTATAAAAGATCCCAACACTTTGAGACAGAAACCACAGCTCTGCCTGGGCTTCCATTGGTACAATAATGACAGAAGTGCCAACCATCTGAGCCCACAGTGTAGGGTTAACATAATTCAGCCCCCCAAAAACCTCTCTTTTAGAGGTTTTGATACATCAAGCTACCTCAGAGACAACTCTGGGCATGGGTGTTTGGTGCCTGAGAGTTCTTTCCAGCAGCGTGAAGCCTCCCGCAAGAATAAATCTCACCAGACAAACTTGATTGCTTTTCTGATAGAAACACAAAATTAAAAGATGAAGGGAATGCTGGAGCTCTAATATATTTGCATTTAAGCAGTGCATTTGATACTGTGCCTCATGAAATCTTTCTAGAAAAATTAATTTAAATCAGCTTGAAGATGAACACTGTCTTCTTAATTGAAAACAGGCTGGAAGGCTATAAAGAGAGGTAGACATTGAGTGGCAAAGCATGGAGTTGAAGATGAGGAGATTGCAGAAGAACCACAAAGCTTACTCTTTATAATTTATATTTAATATTTTCACTGTTCATCTAGAAATGGTGAAGGAAGCAACATTTTAATAAGATATGAAGATGAGATTAAATTAGGAGGAATTAAATTCTCCACAAAAGATGCAAACAGATCCAGAGAGTGAAGCAGCTGGGTCAGAATGCTATAAAATTAATTCAGAGTTAGTTACAGAGCAGGAGACTGTGACTGGTTTTCCTGTTTGCTGGAACAAACCAGATCATCAGTTTTCATTGGTAGGAGGAAAAGAGGTTTGGGTTCATAATTTTGCATGTCTGCTTCTGCAGATGTGAATCTTGTGAGCCTGAAGGCTTAAGAAAATCCATTTTTAGCTCAGCATTCTTCCTAAACGGAAGGTTTTGAATTGCACATCCAATTGTACACTTTGGGTATTTTCTAAGTTTGTGACATGGGACAGGGTTTGACTTCCACATGGGCGACAGTGCTTGCAGTTCAGACTGTGGTCTTCAGGGCAGATGAGAGCATGCAGTTGTGCAATACCTGCTAAAAACCCCTGAAATTTTAGAATTTGCCTGCTAAATATCTGGAAGAGAACAGTAGGTGAATTCCATCTGCTCCCTCCAAACTCATGGGCACAAATAAGAACCAAGCTAACAATGAGATATGGCAGGAAAAGGGCAATGCAAGTTCAAACCTGCAGTCTGGGCAGCACAAGTTCAGACCATCTTTGTGCTGCTCTACTGTTTCTGCACCTGGAACACTGTGTTCAGTTCTGGGAAACTCATTAGCAAGGAGATATTGAAAAATTATAGTGAGTTCAGAGAAGAGCAACAAAAATTATCAAGGGGATGGAGAGATTCATTTATAAAGGAAGATTAAAGGAGCTAAATCAGTACTGGAAGAACTGAGTTTGTAATACACTTACTCAGAAAAATGGCTACAGAGAGATATTACAATCTAGTGCTGAAAGTTATAAACGCCAAAGACGGGAAAGATTTAAGTAGCACGGTAGGGTGCAACAGGAAGTATGAGGAACCAGAAATGAGAAAGGGAACACACTAAATATCCAGAAACAACTCCTGACAAGGGAAGCCTCATAGTTTGCAAAACTTGAAGTTAAAGTGAAGAAGAAGCCAGAAGATGTGCAATGGAGGGTGATCACCCAGTCCCCCCTGGAGAGCCAGGAGATCACTGTGCTGCTCACTGCTCTCTTGGCACTGGCACACATCCCTCGCTGGGGTGACAGGACAGTAATGAATGTATGAATATGTATGAGACTATTGCTCACCGTGAGCTGTGGTGACAGTATAATTTCCTTCACATAATTTCAAATTTCCTCTGGTGAACATTTGTTCAGAATTAAGAATTTGGATTCTGGTCCCTGGACATTTTTCCCCTTGATTATCTGAGAGATTTTACGCTTGGTGATACGGTGGGATCAGATACACACAGCAGTTTTCTCCTCCATGTAAAATTTCCAGTGTAATCTCCTACACTTACTGTCATTTGTTATCACTCTGCAGAAGTGCACCTTTATGCTCTGTGCCAACAGCATCAAGCTCAGGACAGATATCCTTAATGCCTTGTCCAAGTCAATATAAGTTATCCTTCACTATTTCAGCCACCGAATGATTGCATGGCTAATGCAACACAGCATCCTGGGTTTCTCATTTATTTTGTTTTACTTCTTATGCTGTATTGCTCTCACCTCTCAAATATTGATTAAGTCAAGTCAAAGCCGTGTACTAATCAGTGCAGCACAGTCTGCATTGTTATACACGTGTACCCATTATAACTGGTTTTGTACAGTAGAATGTGCGATATCTCTTTCCAGAACGAGACAAAGTCTGCATGTTTTAGCTGAGATCAGCTCTTATGTGTTCTGTATCACCTACACTCTCTTTAGGAGTAATTTTCTGTGTGTTAGAAGATGTACTTTGGTCCTCCCCCACTCCTAGTGGTAGTTAATTAAAGCAGTTCAGGGGAAGTAAAACACCTTCCATGAACGACTGAACAAAGGGAAAGATTGGGTAGCTGCATAATATTTACCTTAGATATAAGCTGATATTATCAGAGGAAAAAAACTGGAAATAAATTAAACACCTTTGGGAGTACTATTTGCCCCCACCCAAAAAGTAGCAGCCTGGGAGAAGGTAGACACTTGTAGAACCAAGAGCTAAATTCTTCTGCCTCTTGCACCATGTGAAACTCCTAAAATGAGCAAAGCTTGTAGGGAGCTTATCTGGAGAGGAAGCACAGACCTGCTCCCTGAACAGTGGCAACCAGTGGGGCGAACTGTGCCTACCTCGTTCCTGGCAGCTGTCAAGTGTGAACCTCTAATCTTTGCATGAAGCCGGAGACATAGTCAAATGACTCAGTATTACTGTCATTTGTATTCTGCCTCCGGACGCTCTTGCTCCTCTTGCTTTGAGTAATATTTTCTCAACCTTGTCTTCTCATTAAAATTTCCTCTTCATTATCGAGCATTTCAATATCATTTCCTCCTGAACCGAGCTCAGGGTACAGCCCAACTAATAAGAATTGCATGATCTGCATTATTATGCACACATAATCCATTATAATTGAATCTTATTCTACTTTAATTGCATGTGTTTACAAACACTGCAACAGATTATGTATTTTAGTTGATTGTGCCATTAATGATTGAAAACTCAATGCCATTTTGTGTTAAACCCATTTTTGGCTTGCATAACAAGTGAAATAACATAAAACTTCTGGAGAGTCACAAGATACATTTCTAACTTTCTCTGGTTTATTTTTGTGTTGAGAAGAGCTCTCCGCAAACTGAAACCATGCATCTATAAAAGCACAACACTTCGTATCATTCAAACCATGTTCAGTCTTCAGAGTGGGGCAATACTTCTTCTTGGTTGAATTTGTAAGATAAAGGTATTTTAGTGACAGAGACCTCGTTGTTCTCTGTAATTTACAACACCCCCTTCACCCATAACCCCAGTGCTTCAGCATTTTCAGAGAAGACCTTTGCACCCAGAGCTCCCCCATTTCCAAGTGTGCTAAAGTGCTCCCATCGCCTGCCTGGCAGTTTTGCTGCTGGGCAGTGTGATAAGGTCAACAGATGCAGAGTTACTTAGGAAATGGACCTCCTGAGACTTCAGATACTGAAGAGAATTGGAAAATTTGGCAGCACACTGTGCTGTTTTGGTGCAAGGTCACTTAGATAAGGTCAGTCAGGATGTTATATCTAGCCACTGCCTAGTTTGTCACCAGGTTTTGTAACAGTAACAAGGGAGCCTGGTAGACCAGAATCCCCGGAAGAAAAAATATGAAAACCAAGTCAATATTTTTACCAAGATTTATAGAAAATATACTTCTTTTTATGTTCCTTTTCTCAGATACATTTACCCCATGTGGCATTAACAGAGACAGATGTACTTTATCTGGGCTCTGTTCAGCTTTTTCTTCACATATGTTTATTCTGCTGCTCTTTAAGCCTCTGTGCAGAGCGTTTTCTCATCCTAAAAGCTGTCCTTCAGACATGAGTAACACCTTGCTGAAGATGCTGACAGGACCACCAGTTGTAAGCATCTTGCAAAGAGTCCTCAAAACTAGCCAATGTTTTTTTGTCACCACTGCATTACAAATCCAGCGGCTTTCCCTTGAGCCTCCCCTGATCCAGAAATTCTGTAACTGGGAGCTTGCTTCATGGCCCCAAACATGCATATTGGCTTGTTTAAATTTAATCATAATTGAATAAAATACTATTATGCTAGCAAAGGAGAAAGGGTTCGTCCTGAGTGAGAAAAAGATTTTAGCAGAAATCAAAATGCAGGTGATGTTCTCTGCATCTTCAGGATGCAATTGTTTATGTCTTTGACAATAAATCATACATCGCAAGCACTGACAAATGGAGCTTCACAAAGACCTGGCGAAGTAAATCAGCAGTTGTTATCCAGGATAGAGAGGGAGATTGGGCATAAAAAGGTTAAGGAACTTGACCCAGAAGAAACAGCAAACCTGTGGCAAAGTGCAGCTCCCGTGGTGCCCTGGTCCATGCTGGTAACCACAAGCCCTTTCCCTCCCAATTCCCTTTTGGCTGTTACCAACTGCAAAGGAATGGCCACTAATAACACATTTGGATACTGAGTTGTTAGGAGGTTGTGAAGCTGGGAGATAAATTAATGATTTTTATGTTCTGCAATGGATTTACAGAGAATCTCAGAGGCTTTAATTTGGACAGGCTGGGTTCTGCCATGCCTTTTTGGTTTCATCTATTGGATTTTTGATAAATATAAAGCTCTCCAGTGGGACTGGGGATCTGAAGTGTTTTGGAGTGGAATTAAGCAATATGGTATGATTCTGTGTTTATAACAGGAAGGCTTTTGTTTTGTGCTTATAGGGATTTGGGCAAGAACTGTGCCCTTGTCATTAATTATTGTGCATTATGACTCAGAATAAGCTTACTGCATTGTCTAAACTAGGCATCACAAAATGTTTAGATGTTTCATATATCTTGAAGTGTGAGATTTGGTCCAACTCTATACAGTTGTGTAAGTAGGGATGGCTGTAAGATTCTGTATCAGGAGGTATGCTGATAATGCAGAGGGGATCTTGTAGGCACTTATGTTTACTATTATTTATGGCAGTTTGCTGTGATTTGAAAACACTCGTGGATGGACCTGGTTAATTCACATAGTCTGGATTCAGCAAAGGCAGGATTTCATGCTCTAACTACCTTGCCCCTTCTTCCTTCCTTCCTAGGATGACATCCTGTTTTCGTGGCTAGCCAAGTCCAGACTTCTAGTCCTACAGCTCAGTGCAAACAGGCCACAGCTGTAGAGGGTGGTTCTGTTGAGGTCTGCACTTGAGTCAAGACTTTTTTTATGCTTCTAGAGTAGAGGATGCCAGGACCCCCCTCTTTTGTAAAGTTATTCTAGGCCTGCAGTCAGGGCCCAGTGCTGACGAAATGTTTTGCTGTCCTGTGATGAGAAGTATGGCAGAAGTGAAAAGCATTACTATTATTGCTGTCCTTTGAAAGGAGTCCCTAGGGGAGCTGACATTTGGAGGATTCACTGCATGTGGTGAGGTCTGCTGTCAGCCTGTGAAGCCAGGATTCATGAACAGTGGCTCACAGGTACTTTGTGCCGTGCAGTTGAGGAGGTAAAGCTTTTGTTTGTGGAGAACAGCTCTGCAGAGCTCTGGAAATAGCAGTTCTGTAGCTACAGAAGAGTTGGCCCAAGGTCAGAGCTTTCAGAAAGGGCAAAGAGAAAACAATCCATGCATGCACTGCCTATGTGTATTTGCAGCATGTGCATATACGAGTAGGTTTGTGGGTATAATTAACTCCTCGGTTCCTGGGTGCATTTGGAGAACAAAGTGTCAAGTTGCAGAACCCTCATCATTGTGTGAACAAACTGCATTAACCTCAGAAGAAGAAAGAGGAGGGATTTAAAGCACTGCAATAGGCTGTACTGAGGATGAATCCCTCGCAAAATCCTTGTGCTAAATCAAACCTATTCTAGTTAAATAAGCTCATACACTCCTCCATCACACAGACTATTATTTTTACACTCTCGGTACTGAAAAAAATGGCCAAAAGTATTATCATTGTTTTTAACCTGGCAAAGGTATTTGCTGCTGTGCTGAGGTGTGTCTGCCAAGCTTCAGGACTGAAGTAATTTTTGTGCCTGAAGCTTTGTACACACAAGTCTCTGAGGGGAAAAAAAAATAAGGAAGGGTTTATCACTGACAAGTTGGCCCAGTCTCAACTAGCGTTGAGCAGCTGGAGAATCTGGGAAGCACAGCAGACTTGGAGTCAGCGGGGAAAAGAGGAAATTCTGCAGTTACCAGAGTCTTGCCCTAAAAGAACAAATTAAAGGGAGAGGTGAGCACTTTAAAAATGGGACAGTTTGCAGACGGGAAGCATGTTGATAAGACCATTAGAAACCAGTCAGCAAAGTGATTAATGGAATGGAATTGTCTTTTGGTTGTTGGGATCAACAGCTGATTGCATCTCAACAGGATCGCCAGAGATCTGAGCACAGAAGTCAAGCCACCACAGAAAATCTGTACTTATTCTTACTGCCCTCCCAAATTCCTCTTTCCAGTAAACAGGGATAAGATGAACTTCCCAGCCAGGCTTCTCTACAGGGATTTTAGTGGGTAAGATTGGTGGAAGGAGGAAAAAAGCAGAGAAGTACAGGAATAGGACTGGTGGCATGCAGAGCTTAAAGAAAACATTTAGGAGTTCATTGAGTGGGAACCTAGATGTCAGGACAGCTCAGGTCCCAGCCCCTGAAATCCTGGGAATGCCTGCAATGCAAAACCCATGGCCAGGGTGGGAGGTCACATCTCAGCACAAATGTTTCCTGTCCCTGCTATACAGAACAGCTCGGTGCTTTGAGCTAACACCCAGGAGCAAATGGAGGGGCTTTCAAGCACCAGAAATACCCAACGATTAACTCAGCAGTGGCTAAAATAAAAGAAGTGTCATGCATGGAAGAATATTTGGCATATTTCCAGGTCTTAGCAAATACAAACCCCCATCAGTCTAAAGAAGCATTAGGAGTTTATGATGTGGAAATAACTGGCTGGTGTGTGACGCATTTCCAGCTTATGGTGAGCCATCTATTAGGAGAAAATGTTTTAGACATTCCGGGGCTGGACTCAACCTCCCTGCTACAGGCCAAATGCCATGAACATGAGGCAAGTGTTTTGGGAACAGAATAGCCTGCCATGTGCAAAGAGGGAAGAGATCAGGGAACATTAGGCATAATTACTTCTCAGCTGTTTAGTACTCAGATGAGGTGATGAGGAAAAGTCTCCAGTAATAGCTGAGTTGGGGCAGCTTATGTCTGCTGTGATGATATCTTTGCTGGCTTCCTCTCACTCTGAGGCATCTATTGGATGGACAGAAACCTTTTAGAATTTGACCATTTGACTTGAAGAAAGCGCTCAGAGTGAAAGGGAATCTACCAAAATGACAGAAGTGAGTGAACTGTTTTCAGTGCATCTATTTTAGCAGCAAGAAAAAAAAAAGGGTGGCTTAGTCACATCCAGCAATCAAGGTCAGCATGACCTTGGGTTTGAGCAGAAGCACTCCATCCACTCCAGTGGAATCAGGGAACTCAGAGTACTCCAAGGACACCACCTGGTTTTACAAATTCCTTCAGCATTAGGAAAAATACTTACTTTACAAATGAGTAAACCAAAACACAAGGAAATAAAATCACACCCAAGAAGTTAACAGCATATTCGGCAACCATAGAGACTTTTTAGCTGCATTCTCCTTGAGAGTAAGTTGGGGAAAAGTATCTGCATGTCGCTGACAAAAGATGGCAGTGATTCCTTCATCACCCAAGTAATTCCAAATGGTATTCACAAGATCCATAACAATTTCCTTAATGAGCAATTTTGAAGAGTGTTTCCTTTCTGTAGAGAAGTTCATCGTTGGAAGAAAATCTCAGGTAGTTCCAGGAGGGCAAGTCTCTTCCTTCCATAACTCTGGGGGTGTAGGAGCTGCCCCAAGGTGTCTGCACTTGGCATATTGGTAACAGACCCAGTAGAGGACCTCTAAATCCAAGAACTGCTGGCATTCATATAGAAAATACTAGAAAATGCAAGCCAAAACTCAGTCACACTGAAAAAGGAGGCTGTATCTCTCTTTTTTTCTTTCTTTCTTTAAATACTAATTTTCTGTCCTCTGGGTCTTTTTAATTCTTCTCTTTGCTATTTTTGTCAAAGACAAGATTTGTGCTCTTTATTTGACACAGTCTTTTGAATTCCACTAGAAAAAAAAGGAGAAACTGTAGACATATCAGTGCCAGCTACAAAGGACTACAGTGAAGATCTCTCTGCTGCAGAAACTCTATTAGGTGTCACACAGCACCAAAAGGAAGGGAGGTTTCATCTGGGCTGTTTATCTTTGGAATTCTGTCTCCTCTGCAATGATTAGAGATACAGGCTTATTTTCCTATCTTTAACCCTGTGTCACTGAGAACCTTCCCGGGAGCAAATGTTAATTCTTCTCTTCTGAAATCCTAGGTACTTCTCAAATGCATATAGAATCTGGATATTCACACATATACTTCTGCTTCCGTTTTGGACAATACCACCTGGACACAGTGCAGTAACTCTTCATGGCCTGAACTTTATAAACGAAAATGTTCAGATACTTGCAGGAACAGAGAGTCCCCTTTGCTTCCTGATTTGATTATCATAGTAAATTTATGGACTTTGCAAGTAACTTAATGCCCAGAAGGCAGGATTAGTTGCAGGATGAGTTAGAATATAGAATCATAGGCTATCCTGAGGTAGAAGGGACTCAGAAGGATCACTTTGAAGTCCAGCTTCTGATCTTGCACAGGACAACCCCAAGAATCCCACCGTATGACTGAGAGTATTGTCCAAATGCTTCTTGAACTCTTGCAGGCTTGGGGCCATGACCACTTCCCTGGGGAGCCTGTTCCAGCGCTTAACCACCCTCTGGGTGAAGCCTGGTATCCAGCCTAAACCTCCTTGCACAGCTTCATGCCGTTACCTCTGGTCCTGTCACTGCCCACAAGAGAAAGGAGGTCAGTGCTGCCCCTCCACTTCCCCTCACAAAGGGGGAATTGAGGAGATGTTTCCTCAGATAAGAACAACTGGTTGACCGGTATCCTTGCTGCTTCAGTCACTCCTAAGAAAGTGTGCCAAGAGGTACTTTCATGGGTGACATGACACCTCAGCCACGCTGTTTCCCATTTAGCCTGCCTTACACAAACTAAAGACTTTGTGCCAGTAGAATGAAAACATTACAGTGCTCCATAAGAATGGTATCATTCTGCTCTAATCCCAGTACCTGCTGAGAAGCATCACTGTGGCCCATAGCTATGGCATTTTCCAGCAGATATGAGTAAACCCAGTCAAAGTGCCAAGCCAGGCTCGTGATATGTCATGAATCAGCACAGCCCTGACCTGCCATTTGCACCCCTGTGCCTTGGTGGCACAATTAGTGGGAGGCCAGAACTGGGCTAAGCACAGCCCTGCAGGTTTCAGTGCAATTAGGCCGGGGGTAAAACGAGCTGCTGACTCTCTGCAGGGGCCTGCGACTGCGAGTCCTGTGAGCACTGGGCTGTGAGCAGCACTGCAGCAGAGACAACCCTGCCTGCAGCAGCACAGGCTGTGCCTGTGGATGCCACAGCCCTCAGAGGGACAGGGCTGGGTTCACTGCTGCTCCCCAGGTGAAGGTGGCAGAAGCAGCAAGAGCTGGAGGTCACCTACTGAGAGCCTAAGGGACAAGGGGAGAAGAACTGCCGATGCTGAGCTGATGCTTTCCTCCTCCTCCTCCTCCTGCTGCTGCTGTTTGCTGGGAGTTGAGGATCAGATCAGTTCTATTTTCAGGATTTAGATAAAAGTTTCAGTCGCAGGTCATGACTCTCCCAGTTGCAAGGGAGCCTGACTCTTTTTCCTGTGGGGTGGGAACAAGAGAGCAGCTGCTCTGCTGTGCCTGCCAAGCTCTGTCCTGCCTGGCTGGAGTGCCCAGCTCGGAGAAGGCTGCTTCCAGAGGCCATAAAGATACTGACACCCACAAACGAGCGCACCAAGGATATTCAGACATGGTCTCCCAGAGCTGGCCTTCAGTAGATATTTTCTGTGCTCCTGACTGGTGCAAAGTCGCCTCTCTGAGTCCTCCTCATCCACTGCCTTTCAGGGGGCAGGATCTCACAGAAACACTGCAAAACTAGAGATCTCCTAACAGGAGCAGAGAAACAGAGGGCTCGGAGAGGGTTCTGCATCACTGATACCAACCCTCTGCAGTCATAGGCCACCATTTCATAAGATCCCTTCCACCCAACAGTGAAGCTGTTACGTTAAAACTAGTTTGCCTCCACCTCTTCTCGGCTGGAAACCTGCTCAGAATTTCCAGCTGAGTTTATCCATGACCCATTTATACCTATATGTTCTTGTTCCAATGCTGTTCTTGTGTTGAAATAGCTATACTCACCCTCCAGTGCTAGCTCTTCTTCCCACTGCATTTGTAGACAGCAATGACATCTCTCCAAGCCAAAGAAATGCTGCATTTGCTGCCCTTCTCTGCAGCTGTTCCCATTTTAGCAGACTTTTTCTGAGCTTGTGTGTCAGGACTGCCTGTCTAGTGTTCCAAGAAGGATCTCCTCAGGACCTGGATCAGCGATGTTCACACTGGACATCTGAAGCACCATCACAGGTTCAAAAATCCCTCGGGGCACCCCAGAACATCTAACTTCACTTTCTTCTCTATTGTTTCTAAAAGATAAGCCCCATTTCACAGGAATAGTGCATGGCAGGATTCCCTCAGTGTCCAACCTTGCCCTTCATATGATTACATCCCTATTCACACTTCCATCTCTCCTGCTGCAGCCCTTAAGGCTTTATCATTCTTTTAATACAGTTTTCTGAACCCCCACTGTTGTGCTAATCCAACCTGATTTCATCTCAGCCAAAAATGTTAAAGCATTTCTTTTTGTGCCAGGAACATTACAATTATAAATGCAACCAAGCTCCCCCACCAGTCCTAAAGGAACTACAGGGTCATCTCTACACCCCAAACTTTCCCAAATATGTACTCTCCCTAGCTCTCCAGATATTTCCTGCACAATTCCACTAATCCTTGTTTTCTCCAGTTTGACAAATCTTGCCACTATGTCAAATACCCTGTAGAAGTCCAGAGAGATTAAATCTACTGCACTGCTTTTGTCAAGAAAATCAATTATCTTATCAAATAAAATCATCAAATGCATCTGACACAACATTCCTTTGGTAAAGCTTTATTGCATCCTTTCCTTCAAAAAGAAGTCCTTTTTCCTTCCTAAATCTTTGTATAACATTGAGGTCAGACAAACCAGCTTTTAGTCACGCAGATCCTATTTTTCCTTCAAAAATATACTAAGCAACTACTATACAAAGGGATGACAGTAACAGTGCCCCATCTGGAGCCAGATTCCCCACAAATTGGCTCCAGCAAAGCCACAGCAGAATAGCACCTAACCTCTATTACCTGCTTTCCTAGTTTTTTCTTTTTGTTTGGACTTTTTTACATTCTTTACTTCAAAAGTGGCTGGAAATCAGGCTTTTACAGCATCAAAGTACAGACTCAGGGGTTTAGGAGTCAAATAGACCAAGTTCCAGAAAAATAATGTAATACCTGGGTTTTCCCAAGACCAGTGGAAACAAAATGCTCTCTCTCTTCCCAAGGCAATTAGGGAATCTGTTCCCTAAAAAAAGCCAGAGAATTTCAAAGTGCATAGAAGCAGGTGATTAGAAATAAAAATAAAATTGTGAATATTACATGTGTTTTGTTTGGGTTTGATCCAAAGTCTTCTGGATGGTGCAGCTAACAGGCAATTAGATGTTCACAGCCTTCTGGAACAAATTTTTAAGCATTTCTATATCCTTTGGTCAGTCATGGAAAAGGTGCTGGTTGGGGGACCTGATAGACTCCTATGTGTTAAATTTATGTTATCAAGTTATCCATAGTAACATCTTTTGTCTCCCCGTTTTCCCTCATCCCTTCATCCTTCATCCTACCCACCAAGGACCTCTTCAGTCTTGCCTCAGCCAGAGGCAGCTTTTTGACTTTTCTCCCTCAAACCTTTCATGCACCTCCTCATTTTTGTAATGTTACTATCCTTCAGGATGACCAGATGTGATTGTATCCTGCCAGACAACAAACTGTGCCAGCTTTCCACAGCTCTAGTCCCTGAGAGATCATTAGCCCCCAAGACGTGCAGTTTATGTAAGGGAGGAAGATGGGGGCAGAGGAGGGTAGAAGGCCATGAGCTGGAAGGGTTTCAACCCCAGAAATGCCCTGGCTTCCAGAGGTCACATCAGGCCTTTGTGCTTCTTTTTCACTTTCTCATGCCTCAGAAAGTTTGCATCATCCATTGTGATGATACCCTTGAGCCTGCTCCTCTACCACTCGTTTGCTCGGCACAGCCCTTCCCCAGGGCTCTGCATTCCCAGCTCCCCAGTTTTAGTATCCATGGTGAGATATAGGAGCACTGGGACTGTTTCAGTGGCTACTGAGACAGATCTCCAAGCCATACTGTACAAGTCTGCAATATAGCATTTTACTAACTGTTTATACTACACACCAACAATAAAGATGGTGATTTAATGAAAATTAAGAAAAATTAGGGCATTTCACTTGTTCTAGGACCGTCTCAAACAGCCTTGCATGGGCAATTGATCTCCTACTGCTATTACAAAAAATAAAATGGTCAGTGACCGGAATTAGACGAGAAAGTAATGAAATTCAAACATGATTATTATCAAAGACAGGCTCTAATAGGCTACCAGAGTCTAGGTGAAAGTTCACACAAATTTGAACTTAGTGCCAAAGAAAACCCCACTTAATTTCCTCTGTTTCACAAAACAGTTTTATGAACCAAATAAGGAAATTTTAGCAAGTCTGATTATGCAAGGAAAGAACTCTTGTTATAATTAACCCAATTCAGAAATCAGATGTCAGCAAATGGGGAAATTTCCTTCTCATTTATATTCCCATCAAACCACTGAAATCAGAAGAGCTTCAAGACAGTTTAAAACTTCCTTTGTAAAACTATATTGCTTGACAGTAACTGAGCTCATACTTATATTTAGATGGTTCTCCCATCATACTCAAATATTATTGAGTGTTATTATTTAATGGACAAAAAGTCTGGAGAAAAATCCTATATCAGGATTGCTGTTTTTGAAGTAAAATGAGTTTGTACATCTGGAGAAAGGAATTATAGCAGACAGTACTAGTTATACAGTAGAGAATATATCATATATCATACCAAATACATAAATGCAGAATCTTGGTCCTCTATATTGTTAAAAATGGCTATATTAAAAATTAATGGCATGAAACTTCTTCACAGCATCTCAGATATTTCAAGGAATATTCGAGTAGCTGAAACATTGAGAGGCTACTAAAATAAAACACATGAATAACTCTTGGCAGACAATGTCTTTTTGTTCAGTGGCTGTATTACTCTTGACACAATAGAGCAGTCCCTGGAAAAGAACTCTGAAAGGACTGAGCTGGCCAAAGTAATTAATGCATATGATTGTTTTCTTTGCAAAAGAGAGAAAAGAAAAAGCACATCTTCAGCTTTTGGACTCAGATCTGTATTCCTCATTCAGGTGTGTGGGAGAGACATCATTTGTGTAACCAGTAACACTGGGTTCCTAGCTGGCTCCAGATCAATGGTCCTTCATGTTCTCCAGCATTTAGCCATGCCAAATTCTGCTTGTTCCCACTGGCACAGGTAGGAGTAACTCAATCGACTGCCAGGGAGTTGCTCTGTATTTACACAGGTGGAGCTGAGAGCTGACTCATGTCACCATCTCTTTACTCCTTTGATAGGTGTAATTTGGATTCCTCTCTCCTGAACTCCTACCTTGACAAATGCACCAAAGTGTCTCATCTCTGATCTCATACGCAAACACAGCCCCTGCCTTGGCTTCCCCTTAGTTTTCTTAGAGACAAGAGGAGCAGCAGTGGCACTGCTGGCTGCTCACCCTGCATGGGCATATACCCACACTACTGCCCACCAGGGCCCAGCTCTGCCTCCCACCAACTCCTGTTTGGAACTGCCTTTCACCGGATATTTTAAACCCTGTAGGCTCTGTGCAAGGTAGGTGCCCATCACTGACACAGGGCATTGAGGCTCTCACACCCCACAGTCTGGGGACATTACAGTGCCCTCTTCGGTGGGAAAGGCTATGCCAGGCTCAGGAAGGAAGCCTGGGAAAGAAAATCCCCATTACAGGGTGCTTCATGCTCCAGAGCCATCCCTGATATCCCCAACATCCTTCCAGTGCTCCTTTGCAAGACCTACAAAATATGGTGCCCCACACACCCCTGCAAGGACAGAGAAAACCAGGATTCCATACCTGGTAGCACCTTCCACGCTTGACAGGTGCCCTCCACACTCCTCACAACTTAAGAGACCTCCCTGTTCACATGAGCTTCCTGACCCTCCCATATCACATTAAACCTGATCAGAGCAGAGGTTCTGTATCGGACCAAGAGGGACAGAGATACTTCGCTTGTTTGGTGGATTTGCTGCTGTCAGCATTAGGGAGACAGCTGAGGGCCTGTTATTCTATTGCAGTTGTTCACCTGCACTCTGCAAATGGTACAATCTGTCTGAAGAGCCAGGCAGACACTCCAAGGAGCGGCCTTTCCTTTCCTGAGGGATTACATTGAAGCTTGCTTCTGGAGGCTGAGCCCTGCTCAAGTCCAACAGCCTGATAGGGGTTAATGATCCAGCTGGGAGCACCAGCCAGGATGACAAGCAAGAGCCAGTGAGCAGCAAGGCAAGAAGGAGGAGAGTTGGTTTAGTCATCTGTACAAAAAAATAATAGCAACTCTGGGGATAGAAAAAAAAGGTAAATAGACATGGTGTGCGAGATAAAGGGGACCCTGGGCATGTTGTTCCTGCGCCACCAGATCTGTCATGCTTCCCCCAAAGGGTATTGCATTTCCGGGGACTGGGGTTTTTTACTACTTTACTGTACCAAGAGGTCTTTGAAATCTAAGCATGGAAACCAAGCAAAGAAAATACATCCTTCCTGCAGTGCCCGTGGGTGGGAGGAGAGAGGATTAGAGGAGAGAGGAAAGGGTTAGAGCTGCGGTGTGTGCACCTGTGTGTGTGTCTCTGAGGCACACCAGGGTGCTTTTATCTTTGAGCACAGGCAGCTGAGGTCAAAATGCACCCCCAGAGCCTGGTGCTGCAACATCCTGTGGGTCACACTGGAGCTGGGACATTAGTTGCCCAAGTACAGACTTTGTGGGACTGTTTTTCCAGGTTTGTTTTATTCACAATATGAAAACATAGCTGGTTTCTGTACTCTGAAGTTCCAGCTGGGAGCCCCTGCAACAGGCATTTGTTATTGTTGGACAAATTCTCATGCAGTGAGGATATGGCCCCTCATCCCAGTGGGGATGAACTCTGCAGCTTGTAGTGTGTCTTCTGTGCCTCTCTTAAAGTCCACAATTTCAAGTCAAGGTTATCTCTAAGAGTCTGAAAGTAGAGCAAGTACAGACACAAAAATTTAAAGAATCTTCTCAAAACTTCTCAGAGGAGAGGAAAGGTCAGATTATGGGTGTATTTATGGACAACTTGTTCCAATTTTTTTTTTCAGTTTTAAAATCTCCCAAAAGTGGAGAAATAAGGAAACATTACTTCAATAGCCCTAATGAGCATAAAATAACTTCAAACAGATGTAAAAAAATACCGTTAGGTAATTACAACCAGAGATAACTGACTGGCTAAATTCTTCTGGAGTCCTCTTAACTTCAGCTTCTGATGATACATTAATATTTTGCATATGCAGAATTGAAAAATGCATCAGAGGGGATAGAAAAAGGAGATTTGTTTTATCAATGAAAAAATGTGTGTTTATACCAAAGGAGTATCCCTGTAGCCTGTCTTAAAAGCAAAGGTTTATCATTCTACCTATTTCCTCTTGGAAAGCATCTGCTTGGTTTCCAAGTACCATTTTTTCACCAAGTCATTTATTCATAAGCACGTTCTGTGTCCTCAGCTGCTGTGCTGATGGGGAAGAGGTGGCAGCTTATACAGGGGCTGCAATCCTTTTTTTGTGGGGAAGAAATAACTTTGTACAAAACCTATATATATTTGAAGATGTATGTTTAGGACCAAATGTTGCCCTCAGTGACATAAATTCCAAACAACTCTACTTCAGTAAATACAGTCAAATCCCTCTGGTCAGTCCAGATTTACACAGGAAAGCTGAGATTTTGAGCCTTGGTGAATTTTTGGTGTTCACAACCATAAATCCTGCATTGGTAGCTCCGGGGGCAGCCACACAGCCTGAGCCCCTCTGAGCACCTGCTGCAGAATATAGACCAATAAAATTAAAAAGTGGCATCTTGTGCGAGGTTTCTCCTGTCGCTGCCAGCACACATTTTCTGCAAACAGGTTGGGCTTTGAACTCAGCCCAGGCAATGTCTCTCCTGCTCTCTGGCTGCTGTGAAGCAGGGCTGCGTCACCCACAGCATCCCACATAAGAGTCCATGGTGATCTCAGACAGAGGAGCCAGGGGACATCAAGGCATTCTGCCTTCATCAGCAGATCTGTGTGACCATGCAACACCCTGTACAATGTGGAGGCTACTTAGGCAGTTTTAGGCCCTTGCTACTCTGAATTTAAAGTTTATCAGCAAGACAGCAACAATACAAGCTTAAGAGGGCTGAATTTCAGCTGTCTTGCTTCAGTTCTCAGGCAAAGCTCACAAAGGACTTTATAAGAGCAGAGGATTATTCTTAGTTTACAAATGGAGACACTGAGGAACAGTGTTACAGAACAGCCTCTCCACAGTACTGCTCCTGGGCTGGCTCTTTACCTGTCTGCTTCTGCTGTTGCTTCACTGGAAACTCCCTCACTGGGGCATGGCAAAGTCCCCTCTCCCTTTGCACACTCTCTCCACAACTTGATCTTTCACTCCTGGAGTGTAGAGCTCAGTATACAGCACCAAATCATCAAAGAAACCCAAACAAGCATCTCACTGATGCAAAGGACCTTTCAAAAAGGGAGAGAACAAAAATAGAAGCATGAGCTTCATCAGGGAAGTGACTATTCCACCAAAGCAAAGCAGCAGCTGAGTAAACAATAAAAGGAAGAATAGATAAAAGGAGATACTTGAATCCTGAAGAAAGGAGAGCTCTGCATAGCAAGTGATTTGGAAAGGGTGGAAAAATAGGCAAAAGACTTATCTAGCAATATCTTGCTAAAGTTGCTGGATAAGTAATATTAACATAGGAATAGGAAAGTATGGACAGAAAAAGCAATCAAGAGTTGGAGAAACAGCCAGGCACTGTGTGTAAAATCAGAGAGCATCTAAGTGGCCAATTTGGTGTTTCTGTGAACGGTGAATAGCACAAAATATCATCCATCACAATACAAGGAAATCACAGCAGCACGGATTGGAGCAGTGCTTCAGGAAATTATTGAACAAGCAAGAAACAACCTCTGATCATGGCATTCCAGGAGAGGAGTAAATCTGGAGAATTGCACAAAGGGCTTAGACCAATGTGGCCTGCAAATGTTTGAGCAGTAATCCATTGCTTAACAAATGGAAAAGCAGCAGGCAGCAATTGCTGCTCAGCAGAACTGCTCAGAGCAGGAAACCATCTCTGCCCAAGAGCTGCACACAAAATCAGGCTCTGAACGTGCTGGTACTGAGACCCAGACTGAGGAGAGTAAAATTGCTGAAGTGTGAAATCCTCTTGGAATTACTCAACACTCACACTGAGGACTGGCCCCAGCAGCTGGGTGTTCATCCTCAGATACATATTTTACTAGCCTTTAAGCAGTAAACATTCCCTGGGCCCAGCAAGCAGCATTGTGCAAGCAGTCTGTTTTTTGAATTCTGGTTTGTTGCTGTTCAAACCTACAGTCAATCTTCAGTGATTTACTGAAGAGGATTGGGCACATTTAATTTCATCATCTCTCCCAAAAGAATTCAATAGTTTACACTACCCATTGTCATGAAAGATGATCTTTGAGCCTGGATTTCCCCTGCAGGCAATTACAATAGGATACCTGACCTGTATCTCAGCAGAAAACATACCAAAGGCAGTAGTGTGGCCCCTGTTTGCAACAGGATAAGCAGTCTAAAGTGGAAAAAAGGTGTATTTTGATGTTTTTGCTGATAACTGTCTTAGATACATCCCATCTCTTCTGCTCCTCAATACCCCAGGACTAGACACTGTTGCAGAATGTGGAAGCTTTGATATTTCTGAAAATTAGCTGCGCTTTAGGATATATTTGCTCTAGGTAACATCCTAACTGGCAAGTATTAATTAACTGGCACATCTAGAAATGCAGGAAAACAGTAGGCTGTTGAAGATGGAAAAGAAAGTGAAGGAAGGGTTAACCAGCCTTTATTTTTGCCGGCAAGTATACATACTCTTTTCCCCATCCACCCCCATAGAGTATGAAATGCAGCAGATGTTTGGAGAACAGCTATCCTGATCTATCAGCCTCTATATAAATGAAGGTTGAATTAGTGGTTTACCAGAGAAGAGCAAGAAGATTTCCGACACCTGGGCAACTTAATAGTGGCAGATGGTAAAAGCTGAAGGCAAAGAGAGGGAGCGATGTGCACCAGCAGCTGGTGAACAAATGGAGAGAAGAAAGGCCTCTGCTGAAACTGCACAGGAAGATTTTAATACTAGCAGTTCTGTAAGAATGTTAGTGTGAATATGCAAAGATGAGCCTGTGTTTTAACTCAGACAACTATCGTCAAAAGTACCCAATGGATTGTCAGCCAAGGAGATTTTCACAGCAAGAAGCCATCTATTTGCATCAAATACTGTCAGTCTGCAAAGCAGCAACTTCTGGGTCATTTAACAACATTCCAGATGTAGTTATTTTCTCCTAGGCAAGTGGCTCAAAAAGAGCTGTGCAAGAAAAAGGCAGAGTTGGCATATAGAGGGGGACAATCAAGCAGCATGTGGAAGCGATTAGCTAGTCAGTGTGATATAACTCAGTGAAATGAACACTTGGGTGTCCTGTGATTCTCAACACAAAGGAGACTGAAAGACTGTGGCCAAACACAAGGTTGCATTCACACAGGTGCTGCCTGTTCTACCATAAGAAAAAGAAAGGAAACCAGACAGAGCTGTAAATATAGGGACTGACTTTAATGGTCTTTCTTGATAATTCTTTCATTTAAAAGACAGAGGTGGGATTAATGCATGTAGCCAAGACAATTGTTAGGAATTTATCTTCCCCCCCACTGTTTTCTTTTAGGGAATAGCTGGCCTCTGCAAAACTTGGTTCTGAGTCCAGGCTTTACAACACCTGAGAGTATCTAGATGTGTATGACAGAATTTGAGCCCTTTTGAAGGATCCTTTTTCTCGTTAGACTGATTTTCACTTACACTGTGATTATATATACTGAACACAACCTGTTACCTACCCTGCACGCCACATTTGTAGCTCTGCCAGGCTAACACTGTAGAGTGTCACTGAACACTGACACTCTACAGAGACCCAGCATGGAAGAGCCATCAACAGATCATTCCTGCAATTCTTTAATGCGCGATTCACACCGAGTATCTATGGATTAGTGAGACTACCTGCTGCTGTTTCAAAAAGACTCAGCAAGTGGGTAGAAGGAATACTGTCTGATAGGTATGCAGCTTCAAAATATATTCATACTGTTCCTAGAGAATTTGTGACCACGGTAGAAGAAAAGGTTATTGTATGTGCAACCTGCAGCTTTAATTATATCGTGCACTTCCCTTTGCAATTAGAAATGTGTATTTGTAACTGATAGTTACACTTTCTAGTTACATGTCTATCAAATTCATGTTATAATTAGGATGACTCATAATGAAATTATGCACTATTGCTCTGTTCATTATTTTGTTTGGCTTACAGTCAGCATGCAAACTACAAATCTCCTGAATTCCTCCTGTCCTTCATCCTCCTTGGCCTTCTCCTAAGCAAATACTGGTCAGAAACAAATAGAAGCATTTTAAATTGTTGTAACTCTTCTGCAAGCAATGGGTTTTCTCAAAGAGGGTCCACTACTGCACAGCTGAGCAGCAATCTCCTCTCCTACAGAAGTCAATAGGATTTTCCTGGTGGAGGGCAGAGTGAAAGCACATGTGAGCCCTCTGTTTCCCTGGGCAATCCTACTTCCCTAACATCCACACAGTCCAGAAAGACAGAAAATTGCCATACCCGATCAGATCACAGCTCCATCACTTTGTGTAACTTCTTGCCAGCAAGCAGCAGATTGGTGTGCTGGAAAAATGCAACAGCAGTAGAGCCACAGTACACAAGTCCCATGACTGATGGCAGCTGCTGTTACTGCTCACTGATTAGAAAGACCCTGAGGAAAGGGGGAGTACCATGGAATATCTATCTAGGACTGAGCCATGTTGAACTAACTAGCCCCTACAAGATCTTTCTGGTCACTCCCTGTTAGCCTACACCTCACACCTTGAACAGTTTACCCCTCCTTCAATTGTCATTCAATATAAGAACATCTTCACCAATGTTGAACTACGCAGTTCTCACAGACAGTTATCACCTACTGGCCATCAATTATGAGTGACTTAAACTTACTGCAAAGAATTGAAGTCTTTGAGATCACTGTGGTAGAGAGGTCCCTAAGGGAAGGAGGAGCTGAGATAGTCATCCATTTTTTATGGATCTCCTTATATTCAGCACACATAACTGAGGAACTGTGAGCATGGGCAGCAATGATCACCTGGTTTAACCTGTCATGGAACATACTTGCATCCAGTTCAGTGCTGATGATCTCAAAAGATCATCAGCAAAGTCAGGACTCTTAGACCTGGGTATCCCCAACAGGAATCAAATGTCTCTTGAGCTGTTGTGTCATCCCACTTACAAATCAAGAGCACAGTGAGAAAGAAGTATATTGCTCAGGACAAGAAGAACTTTTCTTTTTTTTTTCCATTTTCTTTTTCTGCCTTAGGGTGAATGTAGTGCACAAAAAAGATGCAAGATAGGTGACAGTGAAAAAATTCCTTAAATTATTCAGAAAGCAGGTATTGTTCTGGCAGCCATGCTAGCAGTTAGCATGTAATTGCCCACCCTGAGATTTCATGCCCACAAAATTCAAAATCCCCTTTGCTCTCACCAGTTCTGGCAGAAGCTTAAGGTGCTCATAATATCCCACTATAAAGTGAGAAACAAAACTGGAACCCTAAGCCCTCGCTCCCAACACACTGACTGTGTAAGTACAGTGGGTGAAATGGCAAGTACGGGCAGGGGAAGCAGAGAGTGCAAAGGCAGCTCTGGTAGGAGCAGCACTGTTTCATGGGCAAACATCATGTTCGTGGTACCCCTAGATGTCCCCCACCAGCAGCTATGGCTGACTTGCACCATCAACAAGCTTGATTTAACTCACAGTTTCAATGAAGAGCAAGGCAGAATGAGAGACCTATCACCCCTGCTGGGCACACACACACTGACGTGCTGTTTGGGGGGGCAGTGGGGACATCTGGTGTGTTGATGGCAGGATGGGACGTGGAAAAAAAGAGGGGTTTAAGTCGACCACTTCTCCCCCTGAGAATCAGGCAGAACATACCAGCTGGTTCAGGACATTCTTGCAGCCTCCCCTCATGCAAGGGCAGCTTTCACATAGTCTGTAACAGTCACCAGTGCAAAGGACCAACACAAATCTGAACCAGAGCTTCTCCAAGGAGAAAGGTCACAACCTAACCAGCCCTCAGTGCCCTCAGGTCCCAGCTATTAAAAAATCTAATGCAAATCTGCCACTATTGCTATCTTAACCCTTCCATTCCTAGAGTGTTAGGGAGCCATAGCTGGGTTTTCACTGTGATTTGCTTTACTCCTTAATATCTCAAAACATCATTCATTTCAGAGATGTCTTTATGAGTGGTATTTTCATTTTGAGCAAAGGGTTATGAACTGGGTGGTACCAAAAAATTAGGCAGGTGCTGAACAAGCAGCAAAAGTACTAATTCCCCGCTTACTGTGTCCCAGCCTGCCTTGGCACCAGGTTGCCCCTCTTCAGCCCATGTGTGCCATTCTGCTGGCAGAGACACATCTGTGCTGGTGGCTCTTACTTTTGTCCACTAGGGACCACACTGAGATCAGCAACACCGAACTGACAGCAGATGTTAACAAGCTCTGATGCATCTTGACCTGGGCTGGTTATTAGCTGACAACCAAGAAGAAAAAGTCTCCAAAATCTCAGCAGAGCACTAATCTCTCTGACCTGGGATCTGGAGATGTGCATAATTTTACTGAAAACATCAGGGTCCTGTAGCATTGTCTCGCCCCTCCTCTTCCCCACTTCATAGACACTTCGAATGCTGTGCATCGGTCTCATTTCTTCCGCCCATCATTATCCAAGGTGCTGCTTACTAAGAAATTTAGATTGCAAGACCCTGCCATCTGCAAACAGTATTTTGCCTTTTGGGAAAAGTAGTGTAAATCCGTGACTCTGTACATACAAACGACAGCACGGTCCATACATCCTCCTCATTCTCTTTGTGTCACATTTGCCTTTACAGAGTTTTAAGAACTTTCAGCTTTCAATCACTACTTCCACCAACTCCTGCGCCAGCCTCAGCTTGCGGCGGGGGCGGATGCTGCCTGTTCGTCTTGCCGTTCGCATCAGTCAAGAGAGCTACGGCACCTTCCGTTCCCTGGAGTGATTTTCTCTTTAGTTTGAAAACAATGTGTGAAACCCTGCTCTGCAGAAACAGTAGCCTCAGTAAGTTTAAGGATGACTGAAGCTATTTACTCTCCCAGGAAGGTTTAGAAACTACGGAGGGATGAATGGGGTTAGACCTATCGCTGCATCGCCAGCAGCCATCCCATTACAGCTCTGAATAAAAGCAGGAATGGCATGTCTAGCCTAGGTTAGTAAACCCTACGGAGTGCATGCCTTAAAAGCACTACGAAACAGCCTTAAGTCAGCTGGAGAAAACTAGTTTCAAGCATGGCTGTCTAGTGTGCCTGTCACTCCTATTGTCCTTCCAAACTATTTCAGACATTTTGAGCAGGGAGTACTAAGCGATGAGTTAGCAGGGGTTGTGACATTAATGGTCAAAAAAGGTTTAAGCACCAGGAGGAAACGATGACAGCGCTTAACAACTGGTGGCAGTTCGGAGGATTCCGCTGGATCTCTGTTTAATAATAATTAGGCTTCGCCTCGGAGGAAGATGTGACAACTATCGGAGGTAGGATTTGCATGGGAAACAAAGGGAGCTGTTACTGTTCGGTACTCGTTGTTTGTGCTTTGCTCCTCGGCTTTCCGAGTGCAGCCAGGTGCAGCCGGCAGCGGCGAGGAGGGGTCGGTAGGATGGGGGGAGAGACGAGGGTGGAAATACTGTGGATAGTTCTGTGTTTTATGGCAGAAATGCCTCGAGGACAAACTGGCTCAAATCTCACTGCCTGCTGAGTGTGCATTCCACTTTCCTCTTCCCACGGAGTAAAATACATAGAGGTCATGCAGAAAACACTTTATTCATTTTCTAGCGAGGCAGTGGGGCTGTTTCTGAGACGGGAGAAGGGAGAGAGGGAAGCTGCCCTAAAATAAAAGGGGAAGAGGAAAGCTATGGAGTTTGTAAGATGAGGGAGACGTGTAAAATGTGTCTGGAGTGTCACCGATGTCATTTGAAAGGGGGAAAACAACCAAGATTGGGGATGGGAAGAATTTTCCGGATGAGGTTATAACCTATTGCAAAAAAAAAAAAGGCGTGATGTGTCCATCCA
Organism: Chiroxiphia lanceolata; assembly: GCF_009829145.1. Lineage (NCBI taxonomy): Eukaryota > Metazoa > Chordata > Aves > Passeriformes > Pipridae > Chiroxiphia > Chiroxiphia lanceolata. The sequence goes on from NC_045646.1 coordinate 7,065,342, forward strand.
TTTTGCATAATCAAAGATTTCTCTGCACTGTTGTCATTGTTTTACTGGACAAGAATTGTAGTTTCAGACAGAAAAAGGGATGGTTCCCTCCTGTGCCAATGCTAGCCCCCTACCAACCCCCCTGCCGTGGGGAAGGATGTGCACGACCTTTAGCTGGATGCTGAAAGGGTTGTGAGCAGCGGCTGAATGAACATGCAGTAGTATAATAGGAAAGCTTCCCCTTGAAAAAGCTTGTTTCTCCCCAGCCAGAAGTCCAAGAGGTGCCAGGCAAAGTTAGAAGCCTCATGTACTTTTTTATGATGCGCCTGTTTAGCATCGATAAACAAGAAAATGTCTGAACATCAAAGATTTGGGTCTGTGTGGCCAAACAGGGCAGTGAGGTCTGCACGGGGTGCTGGGCAGTGCTGGGCTGCGAGTTTGTTTTTGTCAGTGCCTCTGACCCTCGCCAGGATGAGCAGCAGGAAATTAATGAATGAAAATATTATTTCCATGCATATGCAGAGTTCTTATCATTTGGTGTGTTTGATCTGAGTGTGATGTTCCCTGTGTTGATGAATTGTTTCGACTTGTTCATTAAAATTTCATTTTAAACAACAGAGAGACTTCAGAGTGAGTAGTATTTAGCAACAATAAAATGTTCTGCTTGCAGAAATGCTCCTCACAGGAGCTATTAAAAATGCACTTAAAGAAGCTGATAGTCATATCTTGCAGTAAGAGGCATGGTGTCACTTGCTGTGCTAAATTTTAAAATTAAAGATATGATACCATTTTAAGTCTACTGTAATGTGGGTGGCATTAAGCATACTTTACAATACTGCTGTCAAAAGCTCCTAACTTCTAGAATTCTGTTAGAGTGATTGTTTTCATTAAATCTTCATTAAAAAAAGAGAATTCCTATAGAGCAGAGACTTACCATGTAATTCAAATTTACTCATCCTAACTAATGTTCCCTTTAAGAAGAACTTCAGCGTACTATACTGCATTGTAAATAGGTCATGATATAATTCATTTAATAACAAAACACTGATGATAACAACAAAAGTGCTAAATGCATTCAGTCTAAGTAAATACAGATTGTGCCAAAGAGAAGCAATATTGGATCGGGAATGGTAAGAATTGCTTTTAAGAAACATAAATATTTTCCTTTTGATCCAAGCAACAACTTTTCACTCAAGTGCATTACTTGGCATTGCAAATTTTGGGGGAAAACATTTTAACCTGTGTTACATACACTACTGAGTACATAGTGATAACAGTGAAAACTTTCTTCCAAAGAAATTGTTCTAGACGTTTGCAGTATGAATCAAAGAGACATTATGCAAAGATATTAAATCTGCGTCAGAAATGAGCAAAGAATGTGAAAATCTAGTACATGGTTTTTCTTCACCTCACGTTTGTCCAGAGGCTTGGACAATTTTACTTTGTTTTACTTCAGTGCCTCTCTGAGGGAAGGGTCTGAAAGTGTAAAACCATGAGGAGGCGGAAGATTGTGTTCAACCTGTGCCCAGCCACAGACTTCTCAGGGGGACTTGGGCAAATCCCCCAATCTCTTTGTGGCAGGGGAAGGGGAATAGCCCTGCCTTGTAAATAAGAGGCGGGATAGTGTGGTAATGATGCAATGAAAATACAGACTGTGGTGCTCAAGGAATGAGGCTGAACACAGAGCTCCAGATAAGGCAAAATGCAGAAGGAGGTTAATATTTCAGACATTTTCAACTGTAAAATAAGACATAACACAAATCCCATGATCCAAAACTAAATCTGCTTTCAAAACTATCCCAGACAAATTTGCCACTTTCAAAAACTTCTGCCAGCAGCAAATACCCATTTGTCTGAGAGCCTGTCAGAAGTGACTCCAAATCTCTCATCATTCCATCAATGTACAGCAGATAGTGAAGCAAACTACATCAGATTGATTCACTGTGCTGAGGAATGATTTCTCTGTATTCTTCAGAAGCTCAATGAGTACTTTTTGCCATGAATCTCACTTGCCCTTTCTGCTTATGAATTGTCTGTGGAGGTCAGGCAATTTTCTAATTTATTTATCTTATATTATTTGGGGCTTTCTTCAGCAAATAACTCTTCATTTACAGATCTTTTGGGAATGGCAAATGTTTGCAAATTCATACTGCATTGCTTGGTTCAGTCCTATGGTGTTCCTTGATTAGCTGATTTGTATAGCTAACTGGCAGAAAGTAAATTGCAAATTTCACAACCAAGTATACGGTTTCATACTGGATTTCCATCACTCTCTGAGCAGTCAGGTTTAAAATTCATGTCTTGCAAGTAGTCATAGGAGCAATACATAAGCACTGAAGTGCTCCCACCAGACAGATGTGAGAGCCAGGTTAAACAGCTTTCAATTTCTTATGAATATTCATGAAAAGTGTTTGAATTCCTGCAGCTCTGCTAAAATGAATAGTCGGCATCATCCATCAAGCAGTGCATGGGCCATTCTCTCACAGTATTTGCCATGTCCCCATAGCCTCCGCAACACTCCTGTGTAAGTCCACAGTGCCTGTGGAAACTGTTTGTGCAGCCAATTTAGAAGGGGAAAACACCATAATGGAAACTTCTAAATTTTCCACATTGTGGCTTCTCCTGTTGTGCCCGTCTTGCACATCGTGTGCCATGAAGACAGCCAACAGGGAGGGCAGCAAGAGAGAATCAACAGTGATACAGGAGAGAAAACAGTGAAAGGGGAAAAACAAGGATGGCCACTGGCAAAGGGGGATCAGCAGCATGTAGAGCAGGTACATATGGATGGACACAACAGGAACACGTAACACACAAGTATAATTTTAAACAGTGAATCTAGTGCAATGGGTCATTAACTTCAAGGTTTATGGTCTTATCAGACTCAGCCTGTTGCTCCCAGTCCCTCCCTGTGCAGGCACTACATGAGTGTTCACCACAAGTCCAACCAAGCAAGGGGGTGCCATGGTTTAGCTTTTGTCATGCAGGGGTCTGATGATGTGCCACAGAGTTATGGAAGAGTTGTAAAAATAACAGACAAGAAGAAAACTAGCTAAGTAACTAATCTGATGCGTGTTTTAAATGAAGTGAAAACCAGTAGGGTGAAGAATTCCTGTCAAACGTTTTTTTCTCATGGGCACAAAAAAAATTCAGCTGTCAAAACACCAAGCTCTTTTGACTCAGAAACAAATGAGGGAGAGAAGGTTATAAAACATGAATACATTTGCCTTTTGAATTATTTTTGCACTGTACTTATGCCATATAGGAGGAAACCTCAGGTCTCCCACTGAGTGAGTTCTATTGTCCAAATACTTTATATAGAAAGTCTGGTGTGTGCTGAATCAACAGGGTTGCTGTGACTGCACAGACCTAACCAACAGTTATGCCCCTGTTAGATGGACATTTTTTAGCTTTTCAATGAATTTAAAGTCCAATGATCCTAGATACCCTTATTTGTTCTAAAAATAGAAATGGGCTTGAATTGCGAGTGCTGTGTGTGAGTCACACAGTGAGAGTCACTGTGGGCAACACACGTGCGTTCACATTCTATCGGGGCACATGTAACACCACATTAATACTGCCTGGGGAGAGTAAGAGAATGAGGAGAATTAGAGGAACTAAAACCAGAGCAAATACAGAGGATCTTTGCTACGACAAAAATTGACTCAATGTAGTCTGGAATGAAATCTGAACTTGAAACTCCCTCTAGATACTGCTAAAACTCATATGAGGTCTTCAGATACCTTTTCTTTCTTAATAATAAAGCTGTCCTGTTACCCATAACTAACCTCCATCTCTGCTTGTGCTAAATGGGATGCCCCAGCTAGTTCCAGGTACCCAGCAATTTTGCCTGAATTCAGTGTTCCTCCCACTCTGCATGTCCTAACAGAAGGGTTTTGAAGACCAGAGGAGCCAAAAGAGCATTTGTCCCACTTCCGCACTTCTCTTTTAGAGGAGCAGAGCTCAGACTGGGACTGAAGTTTCTGCTTTTAAGCCTGAAGTGGTTCATCTAACCAAGGTTGCCATCCTGGTGGGAGCCCTCCACATAGTACTGTCCTTGTGTGCCTGCTTAGGTGTGGTACCAAAGAGGGGACAAAATAACACTTCCTGCCTTGAAGAAGTGTTGCAGAAAACATTCAATATACTTGGCCGTGTTTTACTCATGGACAAGCTATTTTCCGCCTCAGCAGAGTGGCACTCCTTACTGACAACCATTAGTTATTTGCAATTTTAAATAGGCCTTATAAACATCAGGCACCTGAGTGAATAAATAATGTTTCAGAGCAGTAACTTGAAATAAGTCAAAGTAGAAATGGTGAGAAGACCTGGAGTATGGTCCCGCTGGGACTTCCTACCACTTCTAATTAATATCTGCTACTTAAAGCATCACAGCCCATGGTTAAATCAAAGTCAGAGGAAATAAAGGAATATTAAATCCTTCTGGAGACATGTGTCCCTCTCCATTCACGGGAGAGGGCGTGTTCCTCAGGGCTACTGTCAAATACACTCACTCTCTGACTTGTTAGGAGCATATGGAGATTTTTGGGGGGGACAACCCAGGGAACAGATCAGCCAGGCTGTCCTGGCAGCTTGCAGCTTCCCTAGGGCTGGCATTACCCCTTATTCTCCCACTGCCTTCCCATTCTCATCCGGTCACCTTCTCATGCACCTTCCCAGGCTCTCCTGGCCCTCCACAGAGACAGTCCAGCTCATAAAACCTCCTGAAAACTGTGCTTTGGTTTTGACTCCTGAGGGAGTCCGGCTGGGAGTCAAGCACCAGACCTGATACAAGAAAAGCAGGAGAAGAGCATAGCCAGGTGCAAGGTGTGGGGAGCAAGGAGCAGTCACAGTCCTGGCACAGCTGAACACCCCTAAATTACTCTGTCTTAATGACCTGGTGAGAATGCTGCAGAAACAGGCCTCAACCACATGTTGACCACAGCAACGTCTTGCAGAGCCCAGGAGTTATAAAAGAACTGAAGGACAAAAAAGGACAACAATTTGTCTGCATTCATTGGTCTTTGATCGTCGGGGACCATCTGGTTATTGATGAGTTGTTTTTAGGCTTATACACAGAATTCCAGAGCTGCTGTTGTGGCAATAGGGAAAGAATTGATTCGGCTGTGAAAAACAGCTCCTTGTAGAGCAGGTGTATGGAGAAATGTTATGATTTGGCAAAGTTTACTGATCTGGGAAATAAGAGTTTTGGAAAGAAAGCCTGAGTGGAAAACATCAGTTCACTAGGACACCTTGCAATTCCTCCAACAAAGCATATGTACGTCAAGTCATAGGGAGCAATAACCCAAGCAGGGAACAAGGGAAGTTCATTTGTAATAATAGCCTTTTATTAACTGGAGAATACGCAAATGAAAGGTGCCCTGACTTTTAAAAATCCCTGTTAATTGTGCCCCGGGTATACCAAAACCTTCTGACAAATTCCCCTTCTTTATTTGCTTCCATATAACAAGTTGATTTTGGTGCCACACTGCTCTTTGAAAGCTCTGCTGTTTTCCTAATTAATAATTGCATGAAACACGTATTCCCCCCCTCTTGCTAAAAGCAGCATGGGGGACAGTCTCTGGTTATGAAATATCCCAAGAAGCCCACAGCAAAATCTTTTTTGCTTGAATTTAATTAAGACGATTGGGTATTTTGTGTGCAGCTGATTTGGGAGGATTTTGTCACAGGTAAACAAGCTTTGAAAAAAAATTGCATTTATCTCTCCTTGCTTTCTGTTTTAGTCATATTTCAAGTGGATTAGTATAATCTTTCCTCGACCAAACTCCACAGCCAGTCTATTCCATTATTGTTCTAATTTTATAAAAAAAAAAAGACTGAAAGCAATTAATTAAAAATCTCTTCAGAAATGCATATGTGGATACGCTTATTCACTAAGAACTCACAAAATAACTCCGCATTTAAAAACAATTTATCTGGTGCATTAAGCGTGAACAAGATGTCTTTGTTAGGTGCACCCGCCTTTTGATGGTTCCCTACATGAATATGTTTGTCATGTAGATATCTGCAGCAGCAGCTCAGTCAGAGAGAATCCCTTGTTAAACTAGGTTTGAGTTTCAGGTGGGTTTCCTTTTTCTTTTTTTCTGTGTGATAAAGTTGATTGATTTCAAGTGAAGAATCTTTCCCAGCTGGGACCTGAACTGTCAAAAGCCATCAGTGAACCTGCAAAATTCTGTCATAACACCAGAAGTCCAAACTCTGCTCCAGAATCATCAGAGTTCAGGGAAAATTCCCAGTAATTGACAACAGAAGTTTTCTTAGCGAGGATATTCTGCCAGACTGAGACATTATTTTGTGCACACACAGACACCCACCTGGGGGACAGTGCTAACACAAAAAGTAAACTCTATTGATGTGAGTGAATTCATCATCAGCAAGACAACACAAGTGGCTTCATACTAGAACCTTGGACTAGGTTATTCATAAACTCTTCAGGTCCAGCAAAAGGCAAATTCCCATGTTGTAAAGTGTATTTGATTCTTTAGGAATAAAATCAAACCTCTAAATTTCCTTGAATTCAGGGTGAGGGTTAAGGAATTCAGAACTCTTGACCTCAAAGCTGTGCCTGCCCTTAACAAAACTCCAGCACATCTGTACTGTGAATGCAGATAAATGCTGGCATCCAGCACAAGGTGCAGAGGTTCTCCTGGCAGAGCAGGAAGAAGTTTCCTCTGCAGAGGAGAGGTGTTCCTGTGGTGAGTATTTATCCACAGAGTCAATGCAGCAGCCCTGCTCATCTGCAAGAACACTTCCCGGGCAATATAAATATTCCTAGGGAGGTTCCTAGAAGATTTCACATACTCCATTTCTTCTTTGAGCAGGAAATCTTGAACAAAGGAATTTCACTGTCCCTTTTTGCTTCTCAATTCATTTTATACCCTCTTCATCTTCCATTAAAACGTGCTGTCTGTCTACTCCTTCCACTCTCTGTTCTCCTGACTCTATTTAAAAGCCTTACATATCACAGCCTGCTGGTCACTAGCCAGGTATCCAGATGGTACTTATGTACCATATTGATAGGTGCCTTAGACAGCACTGAGAAAGGGGGGGGGGGGGGGGGGGGGGGGGGGGGAAATATCAGTGGAGACTTCAGATGCTCTTTTTGATAAATGGCAATTGTAGATCTAACTAGCCAGTTCTCTCCTTTGGAGAAGCAACAACAGTGGCACAGAGCAAACACACCAGGAGATGTCTCTCACTGTCAGGTTTTAGCTTTCACCTCAGAGCAGGGTCCATCTGTCCATCCCTCTTCTTTGAAAGACATCAGATTTTGCCCAGGTTTGAAGGTTTCTCTCAGACCCCATCATGGTACTGCCTCAGCACCACCACACTATGTCAACTACTTTTACACAGACAACTGGTTTCTAGAATAAAGAGCAAACACTGCTCACCTTAATTGGGTGAGTATCCCTCTGGCAGTAATCAGGCTAATTGCTTCTGTCAGGCCAGCAGGATTTGGCTCTAAATCGACCACCAAAATGATTATAGCATAAGTGCAGGAGTTCCTTTACAACTTCAAGGCCCACTTGTTAAACATTATTTACATCTCAGAAATTCTGTTTCTTTTCTCTCTTCCATTTTATGAGGAGAAAGGTAGAAAAGTGCCAGAACCCCCTGTGGCAGTGGGGGTCTGAGCTCACCACGAATGCAATGGCAGGGGAGACAGGTCATTTCAGCCCTTGCTGAAATGCCATGAGAAGTCTACCCATGGGAACTCCCAGTTGCATCATGTCTGGGGATCCCACCAGCATCCTCCCAGGAACAGCACAAACTGCAGAGCAATCCCCAAGAAAGGAACCATTGCCTGAATCTGCTGTAGCTACATGTTTGACTTATACCTTAAAGCATGAGATAACAGATCCTTGAAAATATGTAGCTTGCTCAATAAATCTGAGAGATGGTCTCTTTACCTGCAGAAATTTCTAGGTTTTTTTTTTTTAAATCCTATTAAGCACTTCGTGTGTATTGCGTGGCAAACATTTTAGCAGAGTACAGAAGCTCCAGCAGATTCATTTTAGCAGTTGGCACTGGAGAGGACAGGGAATTAAAATCCCTGGAGCCAGCTGGTAGATGGCATTGGACCCTCCCCTAACAGTGGGACCTGGAAAAGGACCTGATAGGAAAGGCTTGAAATCCTGCCTCCACCAAGGAATACGTGGGACAGAGCCAGCTCTCAATGGTGAGACCTTCAATCTGTATTTCAGAGAACTGTACCTCTTTCAATAGTGTTTTGGTCCATCTTGACTGTTTCCATAACCACCAGCCTCAGGAAGAGCCCCAGCCTGGGCTGTGGTCGGCCAGCCTGTCCCAAAGCAGACTGTGACCCACAGCTGGAGCAACAGCTCAGGTCCACAACCTTGAGCCTCTGGGGCCTCCAATTAAAATCCCAACTTGCTTATGGAGTTTAGGGGTCCTGAGGAGGAGGTGAGCAAGATGGTAAAGGAACCACGTTCAGCACCTGCCTTGGCCCTGCTGAGCTGTTCAAGTCTCCCAGTGGAGCCAAAGCTTTTTCTAAGCAGTTCCAGTCCGTTGCCTCCCCTCTTACAAAAATCTCTACACGTCTCTAATAATTTTCTCTGTCAATCTCTGCAGTCTTTTTATATCCATTAAAGACCTGATGAGATAGGATGACCAGAAATGAAAAAAGATTCTGAGGATAGAGCATGCCATTGATTTATGTTAATGGCTCTGTAATAATATTTTCAGTGTTTGATTTCTTTTTCATCCTGTACACAGCTAAAATGATGATTACTTTTCCATGCCTCTTTCATTTATTGAACAGCCACTTACGTTGGACTCCACAAATTTGTTCTCAGGTCTGCCTCCAAAGCAGTTAAAATATAATTAATTTAAAATCCACCGACACATAAGAAGTTGAGGTGATTCTTTCCAATCCATCTTACTAGAATTCATCAATGAATTTCACCAGCTGTCATGCTTCTTGTACATTTGTCTTTGTAAACCTCTTCTGACTTCACTAGCTTTGACACATTTAACAACCATTAATACTAAAAAAACCTCCCTCTCTGTAATTTCTATTGAACTACACCATAAGCCTTACAAGCCCCCAGATGTGCATGAATAAATATCAGTCACCTGTGACAGCATCTTTAATGATTTTAACATTTTTTACAGTGATAACTTTCATCTTTTATGCATATGTCAGAGATCTAAAAAAGCAAAGTGTGCCAAGATATGTTGGAGTTTATAAAGGAAATCAGAGAATAAATGTTGCTTAATTTTGCTTTCATAATAGATTCTGTCTTGAAATATTAGGTGTTAAATCACCTTACCCTAAAAGGATTAGAATATGAAAAGCATTCCTCAGTGGTGGAGGGGAAAAAACTCTGATTACTTTTTTGATGGAGTTTGATAACCCAACAGAAGGGATTATACAGGACAGTGCCAACAATAGCCAGAGGCTGAGCATAAAGGGGGTTTTAGTCTTGTTTGTCAGCTAAAGATGAACAAAACCCAGCCCAATTCTCATCTCAAAGTTGATACAAAATCAAACACAAACAAGTATTTCATCAGAGGTCTGGCAAAGTCACTTCACTTTCTTCTGTTTATTACAAGGTGGCTGTGCCCTGCCTTATTCTGGCTGGTGGGAGACAGAAATACAATATCACAAATTTGAGATCTGCTGGAAGCTGGAAACACCAACAATAACAACACTTTATCTTCAAAGAGTTGCCAGAATTAAGGGCTAGATTTTTCAAAGCAGCTCAGCATCAAGAGTGCCTTCAGACTTCCTTGGGAAACAGAGAACTGAGAAGAGGGGCACTGGTCTTTCATTTCCAGCCTACAAAACAACTAAGAGTTGTTTCCTACAGGTCACCAAGCAGGCGAGATGTGGGCAAGTGATTTTATGTTAAGGGATTTCACAGTTGTAAATAGTTGCATAAACCTGTTTTTAAGTGTCACCTAATATCGAAAGTCTTTAATTTTTGTGATGAAGCACATCATTAGCTGCTGCAGGCACAGGAGCACTTCCCCAGCATGAGGTCTGAACTTGTGTGTTCAGTTCATGAGACCATACAGCAACAGTGGTGTACCTTCATGTGTGACACGAAACATAGCAGAGTTACTGAATGTATAAGCACAGTTTTAGCTAATTGACATATTTATTATTGATGTGTGTGACATGGTAGCTGATTAAAGCCTCATGCTGTGCCAGGTGGAAAGCAAATATGTAGCCATAAAGATCAATTAAATGCATTTAGAGGTTGCACATGCACGCAAGAGGCAGCCCAAAAGTGTGCTGGGCCATGAGCTCATGTGGTGCTTTGCACAGGGAGGGCTGCACAGACCCCAGCAACTCAACACACACACACACACACACACACGTTCTCTCTGGCTGCTTCACTTTCCTGTAGGCATATTTCTGAACTCTTTGGTGTGAGCAGCTGAGAGGAATGAAAGATTGGGACGGGAACAGCTGCAAATGAACTGCTGTATCACTGGCACTGAATGATGATTTTGCAGCTCTCTGTAGCTGGATGGGCGATGACTTATGCCCTGGGGTGGAGATAAGGAGACCAAAGTGGTCTGGCCAGGGAAATGAAAGGTGGAGGGGTAATTAGAGACCGCACCATTTTCTAGCTCTTTCTCTCTGGCAGTTTTTTTTCTGGGTTGTGTATTTACAGCATCACAGTAACTGGACCATCAGTTTTTCTTTCAAAGAGCTTGTTGCCTGCCAGTAAATTGCAGTATGCATAATAGCACAAATACAGCAGAATGACATTTTCATTCATGAGGTTTCATAGTAACTACAGAAACAAACCTTCCCTCCCTGAAGCAGTATCTGCCTTTCAGATTCTCTAGGTTGCTTTTCTCAGGGTAGTACTTTTTTCCTATTCCCTCTCATGTATTATTTCCTATGTTATATTTCTGGCTTTCCACTTGAACATGACTAGGAAACATTGCTTATCCAAACAGAGTTCCTCTTCCTCCCTAACTCATCTTTTTCATCTATAACTTATTTTATTGCCAGACATGAAAAAACAGCTAAAAATTTTATGACAGCATCTCCCCAGCTTCTGAGATTTCAGACGTGTCTTACATTGTGGTATCTCTTTCACTAAATCGCTATGAATAAGACAGAACATGTGTTGAAAAGAAGTGTTGTATCGTAAATTAACCCTCATTTCTTCGTACAGATTCTAGAGATATTGTCAAATTACTTCACCTTCTGCTAACTCCTGGCTGTCTTTACTATCCATCCTCGCAACTGAAAAATCAAACTAACAGGATATTATATGTGAAAAGTTGGTTTTTAACATAAGAAAATGAAACATAAAAGTAAATGCTGAAGACAATAAACTTCAGAAACTGAAAAGCTACAGCTGTCATCCTTATCATCAAGAATGGCAGCAGCATCACAGTTAAAAATAAAAAACCTCAAATTCAATGTTCCAGGATGCCAGGTACTGACTGTACCAGCCCATAGCAAGAACTGATCCCTACTCAGTGAAGGGTTAGTGTTTCAAGTGAAAAGGTGTGAGAAAAGGAATTGTATTTCCTTATTTGAAAGCAGATGAGCAAAGGCACAGAAAAATTGCCTGTATTGTACAAAAACACATCAGAAGCCTCAAAGTTAGCAACCAGTCTCCCAAATCGCAGCACAATGACTAAACCCCAATTAATGTTTCCTACTCCTACCCTCACGGAATCATGCCCATTTTTGCTTTATTGCCCTGGGTCAGTGCACCTGGTGTGAGGGCTGCCACCCAAGTAAGAAAAATGCTCTGCCTAGATACAATCCTGTCTTCAAAGCCAGCCAATAACAGCCTTCTGAGGAAGCTACAAGAAATTCTTTAACTGGTAAATGCAGGATAATCTATGCCAACGTTGGTCTTATCCTGACAGAGATTAACTTTAAGCCTTGAAGCATGAATTTTTAAGGAGTTCCAAAATTTAATTTATTACTGCTAAATATTGTTACTCAAAGCACCCTCACTGCCCACAGACATGTCCACTCCATCTCAGGAATTGCGCTCCCACACTGAACCGTTCGCTTACCTATTTAATTAGTGCAATTATTTGTGATGGACATTAGAGGATCCTATAAAACCCAGAGGCTCATCAGTTAATGAGCACCACCAGGTTAATGAAGGAGGAGAGTGGAGAGGAGCACAGCTTATTTTTGACTAGTCCCAGAATTCACGAGTAAGATCTTAGAGGAATGTAAATAATGCTGAAATGCTGCCAGCCTCGCTTCCCTGGATTTCTGAACTGCCTCCCCTTCCCTGTTGCCACGCCAAGTTTCGAATTTGCTGTGTGCCAAACTTCATACAAACAAATTTGCAGAAAATTCATTTCAAAGTCTGACTTACACTAATACAAGCAACAACCAAACGTGAAAGGAGCGTATCTGAGCAGCAGGGCTACAGCTGCTCTTTCTGTGATCACTTAAATGCAGAAGAGAAACAATAAAGCCAGATCTGCTTTTATCTCATCACAGCTAAGCCCTGGATTTTGCGTAAACAGATACCAAATGCACCTAAACTTCTTCATCAGCTCTTTTTTTTTTTTTTTTTTCCCAAGCACACAAAGCAAAATCTAGCTTTAGGGTAGGAAGAAAAGGAAAACTTTTTTGTGTTCTTATAGGAATACTTTGTACTCCCTTTTCAAGGTTCATTTTCCCATTACAGCTCCCAGAAACTCACATTATGCTCCAGTTGACATCAGCTGTATCAGGCAGCTAAAAGAAATCTGTCACAATAAACCCATGTGGAAAAAACATTATTTTTATATGCATGTTTCTAAAGTTATAGTGGGAGCCAAAACATTTTTCCCTGACCACCTGAAGTTACAAGGCTGTCCAAAGTGCTGAGCACTGGGGGAAGAGGCGTGCAAGTGGTCTTTGGCCACAAGCAGCAGGAGCAGCTCCTCGCAGATCAAATCATCCCTGTTTCCACTGGAGCCATCACCTCCTGGGAAGAGGCAAGGTTGGCCAGAAAGCTGCAGGCAATTAGGGGTAATTAACAGAGCTGGAAATCCATGCCAGGCTGCTATTAGTGAGATAGTCAGGGGAAGGAAGGGGGCAATGAGTCCAAACTCTGTTTTTCACTTTCTTGAGTGGCTTACTCAACAAAGACGTGTCAGTGGGAGACTCAACTCCCCTTCTTCTCTCCTGTGCTAAGGAAGAACTCCCTAGGGTGCAAGTCAACCACCCCATTTGCACTCATCCCCTCCCCGCTGCTACCACTCCCTCTCGAGGTGCCTCCAAATATCCCAGATCATCCTTTGCCCTCTCTTCTGCCTCCCATGGTTTCACTAGGAGAAGGTTTCCTCCCCTCAAGCCCAGGCTGCCATGGCACTTGCCAAACAAGAGGAAGGGTATGGACAAGATCATGAGTGTGCTTTCTCTTAGGTACCACATTAGAGACATACAGATATAAATCAAGCATAAAAACAAGGCAAGGACTGAGGCAGGACTGTGGTGTTTCAGGGATAACGCATCCAAGGGAAGGCCAGCTTTGCTGCCAGACACATTTCACAGATCTTAGAGAATGTGGCACTTCCCAAACCTCCTTTTTTCCACTCCCCAGCATGAAACAAAACTGTGTGTCATTTACCCCAACAGCAGCTGTAGCTCATTTGGAGACAGCACAGTTTTTTAGATTTGCAGTTGCATTCCTGGACATTTAGTCTTTTTGTAAACAGGTAACAAGTTCGGGTCAGCTGGGGATAAGCCAGGGCAGCTTCTTTCCCTGCAATAAAACTCCCATTGCAATGAACTCATGCTTGTCCTGAAAGCAGCCTGGGCAGAGGGGCTCCAACTCAGTTGTCAGTGCCTTACAAGATACACAGAACTCCCAAAAAGTTTTTTTGTTTAGGAGAACGAAGATGGCCCAATTCTCTTCCTCACAGGCAGTAACTTGACCTTGCTCCTTCAGCTGCTGCTATGCAGCCCTTCAGAGACAGCAAACAATCCAAACAAATCCCCAGAATCACCCCAGGAAGCCTTTTCCAGCTTCTCCTGTTAGACATCTGGGCAGGATGATCTTGCTGCCAGCAATGACTGGCTCAGCTTACCCCCACCACAGAGTTGGTGCCTGCAGTGCTGGGCTGCCCACACTGCTCCCACTCTGGCTGTGATGGAGCCCAGGTGAGGAGGCATCAGGGCACGGCACTCACTGCTTCTCACTAACCAGCTCTGTGTGATTTTGCCATAGCAATTGCTCTGCAGTTCAGCAGATAACGATTTTTGGGTAGTGCAAACCATACAACTACTGCCAGACAGTCACTGGCCATCACTGTGACACAGCCAGCCAGGTTTTCTGCCAGCTCCTGCTTTGCCCCACTCAGCTGTAATTCGCCTTGGCACACACTTCTCTTCACCATCCTGTCATGCAGAGGACATGGGTAAAGAGCAGATCACTTAGGTAAAATTATCCCGCTGTCCTTCCATCCCATTTTCCCTCATTACACCCTTCCCCTGACCACAGTGAGTAGCTGATCTTTAGCAGCACATTCCCTGCAAAGGCGGGCAGACATTTACAGTGCCACTCAAGATAAGTTAAGGTCTTTAATCTTTCAAAACAATTTGCCTCACCAGCTGTTCACTATCCAAGTTTGCTCCAGATAAGACTCTCTGGCATCTAAATGTCTAAAAAACACAGTGCACTTAAAACTCGTTCTTTTGCTCTCATTAATTCCAGGTAGCAGTGGAATGTACGAATATTTTCAGTTCCTCCAAAGTTGCAGAGAAGGTGTAAAACCACAGAGCACAACAAGACCAAAGGGAAACACAAATCGCACTTTCAGGCAGTGCCATGGCAGCCAGCTGGCTGCATACAGATGCAGAGGTCTGGGCAATTAATTGCAGGGTCTGGGCAATTAACTTTTTTCTCTTTTTTTGGGCATCAGCCTTTCCTGCCCAGCCAGTGCCATGAGGCACACTGAGGAGCACAGAGTTCCTAGTACTGAAGCTGTCCACACAAGAATAATTGCAAATACAGAACACCCAGAAAATGGAGTTGACAGCATGAAAATTTCAGTTCAGAATTCAGTGGGGAAAAAAAAGTGTAAATCACTCATTTTTAAGGGCATGACTGGTCTCACTAAGAAGTACATTTAAAGTAAGATTATTTGGACTAGGGCAGGGAAAGGTCAGTTAATCCTTTTACTTTGAGCACATAGTTATTCCCTAGGATGTATTTTTTCTTGTTACATACAAGTCTTTGTATCATAGGGGTCCCAGTCTTCAACACAATTAACAATTATTGAATTTTCATTTGCACTGTTGCTTTGATCTCATCTTGCTGGAGAAAATGCAGTTTTTAGCTCCATTTATCCACAGTATTAATTTTTCCATTGGCTTTACGGAAGCCACCAATTTACTGACTGGCTTTTCTCATGATTTAAAACATCATCTCGGTAACATTACTATCTCCCAGCCATATTTCACAGATATTGTGAAACTGGTTTATACTGATATCTTACTTAGCATCTGGCTGACAGGACAATTGCAGGAAAATATTACCAGAGATATAAGGCCATTTTGTGATAAATAATGAGCTTTAAAGCTTAACAGGTTGTTTTCTTTAGAAGGAATCATACCAGAGTTCCTATGCACGAAATAGCCACTTGCCATACAGAGGTTGAGGTGGAAAGTGCCCCTTAATGCACGAAATAAATCCTAGAGAGTGACCAAACAACAGCTAAATTCTGAGCTGAAGTTTTTCATGGCTCTTTGAATTATCTAATTTGCCAGAAGTGAGTGACTGCTTCTGGAAGTGTACTACAGCTAATAATGCATTCCAGAGTTATTAAGGTTTATCATGTAAATCTTTATTTGAATGCTTTTAAAATGCATATTACTTTCTTGATAAACTATGATGGCTCCTTAGGAGCCATCATTAAAATTAGGGTGCATACCACATGTAGTAGAAAGCTTTATGGAAAGTACTTACTCCACATGGAGAGTAATCAGTTTTTAAATTATATTAAATACTGCAACTGCAATGTTTTCCCCCCAGTTGCAGGGATCAGATCACTTCTGTAAAAATATTTTTTAGTAAATTTCACTTCCTTATGTAAAAGCCCAGTTGTCAGTTTTGCAAGCAGGAGGTGAGAAGCTGGAGACTGACAAATTGCAGGGAGGGGAGGACAAGCTCCTTTCATTTGTACCAGTTAGAATTCCCCAGATACTTTTCATAAATAATTTCTGTAATCTAAAAAACGTGTTGCTTTTGATCAGAAACCTCCCATGTACATGCAGAGCAGAGTTTCTTGCTTATTATTTCTACCTCCAGGTCCTTACATTTGGTGCCTTTTTACAACATACAACAGCTACCTCTGCCCTGCACAGCAACCTCACTGGGCAAATTTATTTTCCACAGGCACAGCGGGCTGGGGTGTTTATTTACCACACCATAGCACTACTGCAAACACCATCCCCATCTGGAAAACCCTACCCTGGTGCATGTTAAATGAGTAGTATGAGAGAAAGAAAAGTTGCATTGACTTCATCTGGAGTCGGGTCAAATCACAGCATCTCACCTTGGCCTTCTTTGAGCTCCTTCAAGGCAAAATGAGGTCTCGAGCCAGGCATGCTCTGCAAGGCAAAAGCAGGGGACCTGGAAACAAGAGGATTTCTGGGGGAATGTTGTAAACATTTAGCTCAGCTATAATTACAGATGGTTTGTCTAAAGGAGATCTTTGGCTTGAAGTAATGGTTGAGAAAAATCTGAGTAAAAGCGCCAGGATCTGCCCCATGCTGGATAAAATGACCTTGTAATCACTGTGAGTGGTAGATGATCTTCATAGACCAGTTGTCACAGGTCAAGGGGGGGACGTCTTCATATGTGTATTGTGACAAACAGAAAAAATGGATAAAAACTGTCTTCATACAAGGAAAAGACCTGGGGATGGGTTCTGTTTTGCTTTCATAATGGAAAGATCCCCAAACCTCTCCATGAAGTGTCCTTGCAGCTCCATTCCTGTACCCCAGTGCTCCCACACCGAGTGTGGGAGGCAAGCAGCCTGGCTGGGTATAGGATAATGTCACTTTGCAAACCTCCTCAGGTGCTTGCAAACTGTTCCTGGCATCAAAATAGCCATGAAAAGTGGACAAGAGGGGAACATGGACAGCAGTTGTCAGCACTTGGGGAGCAGGAAAGCCATAAGCTGATGCAACACGCATCCACCCTACACGATCAGCTAAGTTAACTCAACAGGATCTGCAAAATCAGGGAGAAAACTCTTCCTCTGGCAAATGCTGCCTTCTCATCATCAGTTACAATTTTTGCAAGCTTCTGTATTGTCACAACTTGGTACCAATTACACATTTGAAGACAACCTGCTGGAGAAAAGCTGTTAGCGTTCCCTGCCATATTTCTTCTCATCAGATTGCAACAGGTAGCAAGAGACTACGGAAAGAGGGTTTGTTTATGTCTTAAACCTGCAGGTACTCATCTACAAAGTTCTTTATTCATCAGTGATATATCATGCAGGTCTTGAGTACATCCTGTACACACATATATATCTTCTTGACAGACTAAGACAGGAAGGATTTGGAGAGAAATTCTGTTGTTTAAAAACAACCTCAAGCAAACTGCCCATATCAGATTCAGTTTCCACTGTTTGCATTTTTTGAGTCCCATCTCCATCATAATCACATTCAGACTTGTGGTTTTAGACTTTGGCAAGTTCTGTTGAAAGCAAGATAATTGCAATGTGTTAAAAACTTTTTCAATGGCTCCTTTTTCTCACATGATCCATGAAGAAATATCTGAAGGAGTGTTTTCCTTCCCTGAGGCTCTCACCTCTATTATTTTCTTTCCCATAATGAACCTACTTGCTCTAAGTACAAACTTTTGCCTTTCCACAACCTTTGCATGAAAGAAGTTTGGCTTTACTATGGCAACCACACGTCAAAGGTAGGATCCTTTTAGACTTATATTTCAATCTTTGCTAAAGGAGAGAGAAACAGACACGGCAGCAAGATCCAGTTTCTACAGATGTTGGTCTGAACTGTTTCTGTATTTGTGAGGAGCACTGGGCAGAGTGGGCAGATGCAGTGTCAGATTAGCTCTGCTTGTCTCGCAGGTGTGGGGCAGATGGCTCTGGATGTGCTCCAGGCATGCGGGCACCAAACAGAACGGCTGTCAGAGCAGTGTTGCACCTTCATTGTATGGAAAGCAGTGTGAAGCACCAGCTCCCTTATTGCTTCTTGCACGGTGAGGAGCAGCACTTGGAGAGATTATAGTACAACTGGGAAGTATAGAGGAGGTGATAATTTATATGATAATGTCCAACAGTAACGTATGTGCCCTTATTCCCATAAATGCTGAGATGCTCTCAGAGTTTATCACTTCCTGCACTGTTGTAGTCGCTACACAGTCACACACTAAGGCCTTCAGTTGCCAGGACATATTGACTTTTTTTTTTTTTCTGTTAGTCTGAGCAAGCATTTGAGCAGTGTTCCATTAACCCAGGCCTGGGAGGTGGATTTGGCATGGGATGCTCCTGTTGCTGCCGTATCCAATGCCTCAAGTCACTGGCGCCGTGCCTGGGTTCGATGTGGAGTGGACAGCAGGGCTGTGTGAAACAGTTGTAGGCAAACAGACCGGAGGACTATAAAATGAACACCTAAGTGGTGGGGAGAGTGTGAAAGCTAAAAATACCCACTCTGTGCCCACAGCCAGATTTGGAGCTTGCATCAGGCAGACTTTTTCTGTTGTTTCTTACCCCAGCTCCAAGCCATCTCTTCCCAGCAGCTTAGCCAGCTGCACTCAGCCACTGCCCCGATGGTTTGGGATGGTCACTGATGCTCCTTTTTATGGTCCTCTCAAATGGAGGTGGCAGACAAGCAGTACAGCTCCAAAGCTGTTGGCAAGTGCAAGCAAGAGTGCTGACAGGCACTTTTCCAGCACTTTCCCACCTTGCTTTCTAGACCTCTGCAGATAGATCAGCAACAGACTTAAAACACTTGAGACCTGCTTCCACACAATTCTGAGAGGACAGGGGTGTTGGAGAGAGCAGCAGAGGGAGAATTACCCTGCAAAACATCTAAAATGATTACCATTTAATATATGCTATTCTACTAGAAGGACTCACGACTCTGCAATGGGCTATGCTCTCCCAAGAACATTTTCTTTGAAGTGGATTCTGTAACTATGGAAGGATAGAGATAGGTACCCTCTCAACTGTATTACAGTGTGACTCCCCTCAACCACAGCAGACACGGAAGAGAGGTACAAATTCAAGCTCAGGCCAAAGAAGCTAAGTTTTGTACAGAGGAGAGGTGTCCTCGAAGAGCAACGTGTTAGGGAATCATTTTGTTTCCTTTCTCTGCAGTGCTGCTGTGCCTTTCATTTAACATTATTGAGAGGTGGAGTTAAATTTACAAGCGGCAAGGACATAAGAAAAGTTGATAATAGCCATGGGCTCAATCTATAGGGATTGATCCTGCCAGTGATTGAGCTGCCTTCCGTTAAACAGCTGAGAGCAATGCTGGGTGTTCAATTCACCCTTCCAGTGTTAGGATTTTTTACACAAACTTCCTCTCTGCCCTCTCCATGACTGTCAGAATATCCATCCATATCACTAAAGACTTAATTTCCTTGTTTACTGTAGCAATCCAACACACTAATCAAGCAGATGCAAACATTTCCTGAGCAGACAGTCATGGTGACCACAATGTCTTGGGGGATTTCTGGTGAGACTGTGAAGCCAAAGAGGTTTTCCACTCAGTTTTAGAGCTCCCA
Organism: Chiroxiphia lanceolata; assembly: GCF_009829145.1. Taxonomy (NCBI): domain Eukaryota; kingdom Metazoa; phylum Chordata; class Aves; order Passeriformes; family Pipridae; genus Chiroxiphia; species Chiroxiphia lanceolata. The sequence goes on from NC_045646.1 coordinate 7,085,054, forward strand.
GAAATGATCTCAAAATGTTAAAAAATTCTCCAGACCTGCTAGTCACAGCAGTGCCCGGCAGCCTGCTTTAATTTTCCTGAGTGGGTGAGCTCCATTTCCAGAAGTGCTCACACAAATTCAGGTTGCTGCAATAGTCTCTGAAGACATGAGATGGTCTTTCAGGAGGACAAAACACTATCACTAGGTATTACACATGATTTTTCCTCCACCTCAGACCTCTCCAGTCAACATGGCTATCCCCATAAAGTCTGGTCTCGTCAATCCACCTGAGCTGTTTCAACTTCTCTGACCTGTTACCAATCAATTAACTAATTAAGAGATTTCCTCTCCAGCTAAAAATCGAAAGCTCAGCAATTATTAGTTATTTGAAACAAAACAGCAAAACAGATCTCCTGTAGCCTGTTAAAACTTCCCTGAGGTTTCAAAGGACCTTCTTTAAAGCTGTCACTCATCAGAGACTGCATTTAATCTTCTCCAAAGCTGTGTGTCCTCCAGCAGCAGCTCACCAGGTGTCATCCCAATTCACCCACAGCCACATGCACAGTGCTCGGGCTGCAGGAGGATCACAGTCCCCACCAGGATCTCACACCTTGATCCGAGTTTTAAACCACACATTTCCTTCCTGGTACTAAGGAGTGCAATGAACTGCAGCACTGAGGGAGGAAGGCAGGCTGAAGTCACTGCCTTTTGGCCAAGAGGGTGGGTCTGCTGCATCTGGGTGTTTGCTTCAGGCCCCTCTTTTGTAGCAATCAGTGCAGGGAAATCATGGAAATCAGATCACAGAGAGACAAGAAATGGGTAAAATCCCATGAACAATTGGGACCAGGTATATCTCTGAAAAACACCTCTCTGAGATGAGCACTGGGTAGCTCCAGCCTCCCCAATCTCAGATGATATATGACTGAAGTCTGGTGTGCAAGGTAGCCAGCTAGGAAGGGGAAATCATTTCAGCTCAGGGTTATTTCTATTTTTAACATTTTTGTGTTTATTTCTGCATTTCAAACAAAAATGCAGCACAGACAACTGAACTGCAGGGATAACTGGGGTGGTTTCAGATACAGGAGGAGACATTTCTTAAGTGGAAAAAGTCAGTTATAAGCAGTGAAATTAAAGCCCTTTTACCATCCTAGTAATTCCCTTTCCAGGCAGTTCCAGGGCAATTTAGCAATAGTTATGAACCGCAGATGTGCATTAGGGAACCTGTGTTCCATCTGATACTTTTTAGGTCAGCTCTTGGAGATTCACATCAGAAAAAGAGTTATTGGCCGAATGTAGCTATTTCCCCCTCCACTTTTTTAGCAATCCTCCTCCTGTCCGAGGAATAGTTGGCAAATAAAGCAGGTACTCTCCTATCCATGGGAGAGGGTTCACCCAGGCAGTTACTGCAGACAACTACATTGTAGCTAGTAGTTAGCAGTAATGAATAATTAATGAATAAATAATATATTTGTGTCTCAGTACCCCAAGGTCTTTGGGCACCTTCACAGAAAATAATTAAAACAATAGATTACAAATAAGATGACAAGTCCCCAGGCAAGTGAATGTACATAAACCCACAGTAAAAACAGAGAGGACGTGAAAGTGATGCAGGAGCCAAAAAGTTCTTGTGCTTTGTTCTGCAGACTGCACAGTTTCTGATGGTTCACCGTGCCTTGCACTGGGATGGGAAGAAGCAAAATCCAAAGGCAAATACCAGCCCTAGCAAGCAATATTCATAAGCCTTACTGTCACAAAACCACCTAAACACTAATGAATGATAGCTAGGCAGGGAAGACACAGGTTTGCAGGCTACGGGGATGCCTGAGTCCATGAGTGCAACCAGTGTTAGATGCAGGTAGTTCCTGGCTGTGTCTCCTGTGAGGGTTTTTTCAGTCAATCCTCCAGCAATTCAAACGGTTTAAGGGGCAAAGAGCAATTCCTGAGTATTGCCAGATTTGTACCTCTTACTTAGACCTGGCCATGTATTACAACTACTAATAGTTGGGCCAGACACCATCATTAGTGGAGAGCAGCCCAGAAGCAGATTATATATACAGACACCTTTGATCTTTGGGGTAGTCAGAGCCATTCACAAGCACAGCCTGAGCTGGGAATTAAGGTGAGCAGCCACTTCTCCCTGCTGTATACAAACACACAAACTGTTTTCAAAACCCTTTCACACCTACTTGAATAGCAGGATCTCATTAGCAAAACACAACAGGCTAAAAGCACTTCCAAGCAACCCGGTGGAGTCACAAGGAAAGGTTTCCAGCTACCGTTTGAGAAGCCACAGGCATCATATTTGAATAAAAGAATTCACTGATCTGAATGGTTATGAGCAAGCAAAATGACTCTGGGTTGTTAAGTCTCGGGGAGCAGAAGGGGAAGGTGGTTGTTTGCAATCTGGAACACCTCTGTCCTTCCTGTGCAGATGCTCAGATACCTCTTCCTAGATTTTAATTTCTCTCTTGATGGTGCAGTATAAAGGTCCCTGGAGGTTAAAACCTAATATTAAATACTTTCAGTTACTTATGAGCACTGCAAAGCCTATATTTCCCTGCTGGAGAGAAAGAGCATATTTGTCGTATATGCCCCTATATCCAACCTGCAGCATTATCAGTTACCATGTAACACTTTCAATTACACAGCAGTTTGGCAGTGCTGCCACTTTACTTCATCTTAAGCGTGAGAAGAAATCTTCCACTGACTTAAGCTCGGTGATCCACCTGAAAACTAACCCCACAGCTCTAAAGGCAACTCACCTTGCCACTCATTTAATGGTATTGGGTGAAGTGGCAAAGCCTGCAGATCTAGGAGAGGAGGAGGGAACAGTTTCCTTCAGCAGCGTCCACAGTTAGTTCAGCTTCAGTCAGTCAGGAAATTTCACCTTGGTTTTCATTGCTTACCTCATTCCATTCTCTATTACATTTGTAATTCTCTCAGAGAAGCTCATCATTAGGTTTCTCCATCGTTTCTGAACTGGTCCCCAGGGCTCAATGCAGTGATGGGGAAAGCGTGAACAACCTCATGCATTAACATAACACTTGTCAACATCAATGTTTCCCCACGTCCTGAGGCAATGGCACTTTTATAGAGGGGAGAGAGCTGTAAGCCTTAAAGCTTTTGCAGAAAAATCAGGATCCAGTTTCATGTGATCCCACAAAATTAGGAAAGTCCATTTAGAGACACTAGTGTCCCACTAGTGTTGGTGGGAATTGTATGTCACTGCCTCCCATCAGCCTTTTCCTGGATTTAGGGTTAGACCTTTCCTGTCCCTCAGCTGAGGAAATCTCAGGGTGTGTGTCCTTCCCCTCAGTGACACTAAGCATAAGTGGCAGGGCAGGTTACAGAGCAGCCCTTTAGCAAAGAATAGTCACTTTTGGAGATCAGACTGCCTCCCTTCTTCCAGTGAAGCTTAGAGAAATGGGAGCAGTTAAGTTTCTGGGCACTGTTGATTCCCAAAATGATTTTATAAGACACTTACTGAACATTTAGAGATGACCTATGAAACCAACCCCAGCAGCAGTAAACATCATGGTATGATGGGGAACTGGCTCCCATGCTTTTATTCCCATCTTCCAACTGTTCTGAACACTTATGAGCACCCCAGTTACCTGGGACCTCACCTAAAACACATAGAAGTAATTAGAAGTGCTCCCCCTAAAGTGAAGGCAAACATTCAGTTTCTAGGCTATTATTACCCCTGCTCCTTAGCCTTTTGTACTCCAAAATGTCCCATTTTACTGTTTTGGGGAGTTTCTTTCCTAGTTCAGCTCTTGCTGAGAGTCTGAGGTCTCCAGACCACCTTTGCTTTGCTTTGTCAGACACCTGCAGTGGCAGCAGGCACAGCAGCAATGCACGGTGTGGGGCACTCTAGAGACTCACCTGGCCTAATTGCTTTGAACTACACCATCCTGTGAGAGGTCATGCAACAACAGCTGGGGCAAGGCTGCCCCTTTTCCGTGCTTTCAGCTGCTGAAGTCACTTTGGTGGCAGGTCAGGGTCAGCCTTGGCTGACCCCCAGGCACTAGTGCTGGTGGAATCGTTGGCAAGGCTCAGCAGGGGAGCAGGGACATCCCTCACCTCTGAGGCCACTGGAGGTCTCCTGCACATCCACATCAATCACCACCAGTGTCCCAACAACCCTTTGTCATCAGGTGAAGTTTGTGGCCAGTCTCAGCTCACCAGCCTGGCTGCTGAACCTTGTCCACAGCTCACGACCAGCAAGGTGGGGATTTAGATACAAAAGCACAGTCCCAGGAAGGCTGCCATGTCCTTATACTTGCCAAAATGTAAGCTTGGGGTGCAATAAAGCACATGCTGTTGAGTTTAGAGGTTCTCCTTCATTCTTGAATGTTATAATTATTTTTAAATTGTTATTTTATGTCCGTTGCCTGGAGAATTGGGATCAGTATGTGTTATAGCTCTGAAAGGCATAAATAATTACTGCTTCAGAGTTGCTCAATCAGGCTGCCTCCAATCAGATTTTTGGTGAGCTTCTTGTTGTTGTTGTTTTAGTGTTGTTGTGCTGTGCTTTGGTTGGTTTTTTTAACAGTAGATTAAAGGGTTCTTTCCATTGGAAACAGACATCTCGGTAATACTGAAAATGAAATGTCCTAAATCAGAGCCTAGGAATGCATTATTTCACGCACTAGCTACTGAATGATGAATTAATAACAGTATCTCAAATACATCTTCCATCAATATGCTTATTCAGATTCCATCAGCATTTAATTAACATAAATTATATGACATGAGGAGGATTCAGGCAGTCATCAAAAAGAACACTTCTCTTGTAAGCTACTGCAATTCTTGTGATTTCTGCAAGGCAGCAATTTTTATTTTTATTTTCCTCTAGAAATTCATCACAAATTTTTCACAGCAAATTTAGAGCCGACTTTTTTTCTGATTTTCTGAGGATAGGATATTATATCTTTGGCTTTGTTTCAGGTTTTCTTCTAAGTTTTATGCCAAGGAATAGCAGTTATGCAAAGGAAGTAATGGCAGTATCTAACTGCAGAGGGAGGTTCAGCAGTCCCTATAACCCCACAGTGAGGTGGAGCATCAATAAACTGCACAAGCCATTTTACTTTTAAGCATCTAAAGTCAAGAGAAAATAGTTATGAGTGTCCTAAAAAGACTGGGTCTGTCTTGTTTTGTTTTGTTTTTAATCTCATAACAATACAAAAGGTCTTACTGTTCTGCCTGGGTGCAAGGAAAAGCACTCAGAATCCAGGAATGGGAAAGTGCAGGTACGTGGTAGAAATGTCAGCCAGGTGACCAGAACGATGAGGAGGGAAAGAACAGCTGTAGTCCCCCATTGGGCTGAATGGCATCCAAATGCTCATTTGCAAAAAGAAAGGAACTAAGCACAAAAGGCAAGAGAGAAATACAAGGACATACAGTCTCCTGATGTCAGAAATGGGGATATCAATTTTTCTGTGTGCCTTTCTAGGGCTAAGAGAGGGAATTGCCTGCTTTAACCTCCCACAGAGAACTAAAAGATGAGTTAAACCAATAAAAAGTTATTTGTATTAAGCATCACTTGAAAAGCATATTCTGCTGTTGTTTTTGTGGCTCATGCTTTTATTTAAATGTATTATTTTTTGTCCTTAAGTTTTCTTCAGTGAAAAAGTTTATTCTGAAAAGGTGTGACAAACCAAAATATTTTATCCTGACAGATGTGGTTATTCTTTAAACTAGGACAAGGGACTGCCAATAAGTGTCCAGCTCCCCAGCCTGTTACTCCAGGAAGGGCCAGTGTACCACCACAGATGCTGCTGTGCAAGTCAGGATGGCAGAGCTGCATATGTGCATCTGGAAGCAGCTTTTCCAGAGACTAGAAACAACTGCAAAAGCTTTCTTGTGTGTATTAAAGAGGAGATCCTAGCCCCAAAAATCTTTGGGGAGTTTGTAGTGGGAGGCTGTCTCCTTTGCATCCCATGAAGGAGAAAGAGTGGCAATATAAATAAATAGAGTTAATGTATACTGCAAGTGGTGAGGAGAAGATGAGCCTGCATTCCATTACACTGTTCTAGTCCATATAATCCACTCCAAATTACTTAATAAAAAGCTCACTATCCAATAACCCTCCATGCTATTGTTATGAGTTGCCATAGAGTAACAGCACTAAGCACCCAGCAATCCTGCAGCAAGCAGCTGCTCCTTCTCCAGAGAGTTCACAAGGGACCACATAAGCAAAGGAAAAATAATAAAGCACAAAGTGTCCAAGATTAGGCAGCAAGTTGGTAGCTGAGGCTGGAACCCACGTCCTTCCTGCCCTTGCTGCATGGAGTGGGCTCCACATCACTTAGCTCTGCTTGATGTAACATGCTGTGCTAAGACTCCAACATTAATAACCATAGTTTCTTTAGGCATCAAAAGGGTCCATACAGACTGACAAATAAACCAGCAGGCATGGAATAGTACCTTGAACAAGGCACTTTTTCCCTAGGCTGGCAGATGATGTGTGTCACCATAAAAAGATCAAAGATACACCCACGTAAAAGCCCTATTGTGAAAACCTGTTTTTAAAGTGTGCCTCATTCATACTCACAGTTAAAGTATCTGTGAATGTTTGTGAAGCCTGTCTCAAACTCTGATCAGAGAACAAGTCTCATGTGGGTTCTCCCCATTAAAGCAAATCACTTGCCAACACGTTTAGCCTCAGAACTTGGAAAGGGGAACTGCAGGACCATCATTTTTATATCACCATTCACTTCTATCCCATCCTTTTTCATACCTAGAATTGAAACAGTAAGTGGCCCTTAATCATCCTCCCACCTAAAGATACTGTTAAAAATGGGAAGATGAAATTATCAACCTTCTGTCATCCACACTGCAGCACATCCCAACTCTATGTTTGCATGACCTACACGTCTTCGGGTACACCTTCACACCACAAAATACTCCCAGGAGCAGAGGGAACAGCACAGACAAGATATTTGGTACCACCGAGGCTCTGGCATTTTTACAATAGTGACTGAGATTTTCAGAGGGGAAACGAACTGTTCAAATCTGATTTTAGCTCAGTGTGAATTGGACTCCCAACCTCTTGAGTCATTTTTTTTTAGAACATCCAGACCAGAATTAGTAACAAAAGCATTTGCCTTTTTTTATTCCCCCTTTAGTTTTGCATTTTTCGTTACACGAGTGTGAAGCAATACTGTACTATGAGAAGCAGTCAGAGCTAAGCTGAAACACCACTTCTGCTATAATCCCTCTCTTTCAGTTGCTCATTTCCCTTTCTCTTGACATTCTCAAAAGGATTATTAATAACAACTGGGGAGAGAGATCTTTTCTGTCTCTTAACTTTGTAACAGGTATGTTTTCCCTGGAACATATTACTGAGGTTTCTTCTGCAGACATCTCCTGTGCCATGCCCCACTCCTCAGGAGCAGTGGTATTTCCAGAAATTAAGTTAGCTCCACTAACTGTGTTATATCCTCCATTCTTGATAAACCACCCTTCATTGCCTTAATGTTCCCATTATGTTTGATGCATTGCATCACTGTTCATTTATTATAGCATTTTAGCTTAGGTTCACATTATATGTCACTGGTGGAGCTCTCTGGGATAAAGGGCAATGAATGTTTTAATTGCCTGATAAATTATTAAGGACACTCCTTTAATTGGGTAATGTGGTGTTTACATCTTTGAAGCAAACACTTATGGAATCTGTATGGGTGCAGATTTTTGCTAAACACACAGCTACCAGCCACTATCTCCCTTTGAGAATAATAGTTTTATCAGGCTATTAAAACAAACACCACACAGGATAGAGTGTACCAGATGCCAGGCAAGATCAGCAGCTGGAACAAAGAGATGAGCCTCCATCAAAGTCAAAGGAGGTACACTGATTTACATCAGCCAAGGGATTGGTCTTCCGCAACCAATGGATTTCGCTCAAAGCGAGGCAAATAACAAAAGACCTACATTTTCCACTGCTTTAGCTAACCTAGTTCATCTGAACTGAAATGGGTCACGGTGTACCCACACAAGGAGTTCAGCAGCAAACCTGAGTTCAGAGGGAGCACAGGGAAAATGCAGCTGGGGACAGCAAGTGCGTGATGCACTAAACAGAACCTGGTGTGGCAGAAACCTGGTCTTCTGGTTGCTCTTGCAATGCAGGTCAAAAATAAAACATCCTCTGGAAGGACACAGCCTAAGTAGCCCCTTACAGCCTGTGGGGAAAAGATGGGGCAGTACAGCTGGGAGGAAGCACAGTCCTGCCTGGAACCTCATTGCTCCCAGCTTTCTCCTCTGTTCATCTTGGTACTTTGAAACTGGGATTTCTTGAAATTTTTCAGCATCATTTCTTTCCTGAGCTGTGTGAATGCAAAAATATTTGTTGCGTTTTTTCCAGCCAGATACTATGCTTCTTGCTTATTAAAATAGAGAGGAGAGAGCAGATTGTCTAGGGTGAAGCTTTGTGTTGCTTAGAAGTATTGAAGAAATGGGCTTTTTAGGATAAGTTAACATTTCAAAGGTGTTTCATATCTATTTGTTATCAGCTTTTGGTAATGCAGTGAGACTGAGCTCAGCCCCTGCATACAAAATACCACTGAAATGAATTGTACCTTATCTCACTCTGACTTGACCCCTGCATGCCAAGCTATGCACAGGTAAAAGGTAAAGAGGTTCAAAGCCTACAGAGGACAGAGCCACTCATTTCTGTAACTTTGCAGTGGCTCCATTTACAGCTGGTTTTGGAGCAGACTCCCTGGGATTTAGGGCAGTCCATCCTGAGACCGCTGGGGCTAAGTGGCAAGCAGTGGGCAGGAGCATGGGGAAGGTAAAGACAGGGGAACAGAAACCATATTATTGCCCGTTTTAGCAATTTGGGCACAGATACCCACTGTTTTCATTAGAGGGGCTTGGCACTGGCAGACAGCCACAGCAAAGGGCTGGTGTGGTTGCAGCTAAATGAGATTAGCTGGAACATGGGCAGCAATATCACTGAGTAGATGCAATGGGGATCCTCTTCTATAAACCTCTGGTGCACTTTATGACCTCTTTCTCCTCCCCCCCGCCCAGGTTTTTTTTTTCCACCAGAATTGCAGAACTTAGGGCCACCTGACTTTCACTTTATTTAAGGGTCTACTCTCTTTCCTCTACAGCCACAGAGGACAACAAAGCAATTTGGTAAGAAAATATATACACACACATATACATTTACATGCACATCTTATGTATCTAGACACATTACTTTCCTAAGAAAAGATGAGACTTCAGTGTCTTTACCTGTCAAGAGGTCACCATGTTTTGTTGGGGTAGGAATCCAGCCCATTGGATGTCATGCCACACGACCCTGTTGCACAGCAATAGCTGGGTTTGAACCCCATTTCCTGCAGCATTTGGGTGAAAACACAGTTCAGCCTTGTGGATAAAGGAGCCTTCTACCCCTTCAAGGGCTGCTGAAGAAAATGCTGTCACAAACCTACTGCTGTCAGTGAATCTCAATAACAAAGTCGAATTAGGTGAAATCCCAGCTGATACATCCTTACAAAAGCTGAGGCTGAACCAGTGCATCCAGAAAAAACATCTAATTCAATGCTCAGATCTTAAGAAAATCAATCCCTGTGAACATGCACCCAAATGAAAACAAGTGTAGATGGAGAAATTCCTCAGGTGAATGTTTCCAAACAAATCAATGCACAAACTCCTGTGGATTGATTTCCTGGAGATCTAACTCCACATTAGTTCTTCAGGACAATCCTAATCAGCCATGGATCTATGAAACCAGGGAGTAGAGCTATTACAGTTTCTTGCCCCTCCTTCTCCAATTCTTCTTCCTACTCCCCCCAGACTCTAGCTGCTTGGGCACCTGCTCCAGGAAAGCCCAGGACAGCCTGCCCTGTTCCCTCTTCATCTCGTCCTCCACCACAGAGCAGTTCTCCCAGTCATTCCAGAGGTTTCTACCCCAGCTAAATGCTTTTCTGCTGGAACTTGCAGGGCAGGGCTTGCAGCAAGAAAAAGGCCAGTATAATCAAGAGGCTGGGCAGGAATAAGGGCCAAAAAAGCTGCCAGAGAGGGGTCAGTGAAGTCTAGATATGTAGAAAAGAATCCCTTTCCCTACCCAGCTGTGGAGTAGGAATTTGGCCTTTCTCCCAGCAGCTCTTTGCAAATTTAACAAGAGCCACTTCCAACTTCAGCACCAAAACCTCTGCATTTTATCCTGCTTTTGAATAACCATATGCAACTCCCAAAGCTTTTGACCTGCTTGCGTTTTATGCTCTGTAGGTCTACTGTTCTCATTTTCCCATTAGTTTATCACCATCCTCTCCTAGTTAGCACTTTGCCATAAAAAATATAGAAAGAGTAAAGCAACTGCCCTGTTTATCTGTGAAGAAGATCCTACACAATAAAGTGCATACAGCACTGCACCAATTCACTGGCTTTAAATCCTCAGTGCTGGGATCAAATTTAGAGGACCAGGGTCATAATGATACAAAGGTCTTGTTGGGAACATGAGGCTCTCTGGGACTCAGGGTCACTCCCTGGGGGATAAAGTGAAGAGGACAGTGGAGGAAAGGACTTGTCTTCCTGGAGAAACATTTGAAATGGAAATCCACCTTCAAAGGAAAGGATCCCATTGTGTTTTCCAGACTCCACCACAGCCCTTCTTGGCAGCTTCCTCACCTGGCTGCAGCCTCAGTGATGTGTCACACAGTTGTAGTGACATAAAGACAAAAAAGAGTGCACATAAAACCTGTTCTGAGTCATAAGTGCTCTTGAATGCTATAGGCTGACAATAATGCAGGCTAAAGATAATACAGAGTTTGGCTTGTAGTGCTCTACAAACTATTACAAACAGGTAGTGGGAAAGGTGTTCTTAGTTTCTTCCCTCTACCTTCAGGCATTTCTTATCTGTCTTTGCTGGGGTGACCATCTATCACATCTTGTTGCAATATCCCAGAGAAAACAGGCATGTTGCATCTGATCATGCTGCTTTATCTCTACCAGTGTTTTAGAAGCCCTTCCCACTTCAGTTATGCTAATCTGAAAATTTATTTCTGAGCAAGTTGTCTCAGCAGAGGGGCTGGGTGCTGCCAGGCAGAGGCCAAGTCCAGTGCAGTCAAACATGCTGCTTTGGTATTTCAGGCACTGATTTCAAAGAGTGCAGAGGCAGAGCAAAATTCAAGCTTTCAGGAAAGTTTTTAGAGGAGACAATACATTTACAGCAGGGGAGGTGGGAAGTGCCCCATGTTGTGCAGAGGGGAAAGCATACCAAAACTTCTCCTACCAGGACCAAAGCTGCCTACAAATCTGCCCACCTCTCCTTGATGGCCAGAGGAACTTAAATGACTTTTGGCCGTATCTGACCTTCACACCCCCATAGCTGTGGGTGGCAACACCCTGTTTCCTCCTGAGCCCAGCAACTCTGGCGTGGAGGTTGTGTATCTGAGCTCTTGCTCTCTGCCTGCTCCTGCACTGGCAGCTCCAGCCACAGCAGGAACTCAGAGGCGAAGAAAATGACTTATTTCCACAACTACATCGCTTTTAATGTAGCATTAAGGTTCTCCACAACAGAGGATCAGAGAGGGTGGATGGGCACTCTGGTACCAGGGCACCAGGGCAGTGTCAGTGGGCAAAGGCTGTGGAGCAGGGCAGGATGGAGCCCTGCAACATGCACCCAGAAACACACTCTCACAACAAGGCTAAATGACTCCACTTGCTGCAGTTGAGTAATTTGGTGCATCATGTTTCAGCAATAAAAGTAAGAACACTGTAGGAAACAACCTTAGCTACCCATATTGAAACTGCAAGCATTGGAGCACTCAGGCTCTACTTCCTTGGTATCAAAGCTGCTCTGTCAGGAAGAGCAATGCAGTTGTGTGCTGAAACATCACACCTCTGCTGCAAAACCCAGCAGGGATTCCCTGGTGCAATCTCTTCCTATGGCCAACCCAGCTGTGTGCTCTCCCATCTCAGGGTTCAGGTTGGGCACTGGCAGAAGCAGCACCCAATTTCAGAGATCAGCATTTCCATCTGTTGAGAATCTAATCTCTCTCGCAGGAATGGAGAGATAATGGAGTTTCCAGTCTGATGGACAAAGCAGGTTAGAGAGGAAAACTTTAGTTGCAGTTGACCCGAAAAGGACATTTTCCATTTAAATAATAAAATCCACATTTCATTTCAAGTCTACTTTAAATATTTTAAAATACAGCTATTTTTTAAATTAAGGGACATTTTAAAACTAGAAAATTATTTTGAAACAGAATCCAAGAGTTTAACTTTGAAAGTATTGAAACAGTATTTTGTGAGCTTTAAAACAATGACTGTGACAGTTTCAGAAGCTCTCCTCCTTTCTGCAACCATAACCATCACTCTGACTTAGGACATTATCGTGAAAAGTTTGAGCACTTTGAAGCAAAAAAATTCCACTGAGGTCATTCAGCCCTACTGCTGGAGATGTCAAATGGAATTGTACTTTGCCTAGACCTGCTCATCCACACGATGTGAGGGAGCTCTCACAAGGTAACAAATCACTTTGTTGTGGACCAAGAGGATAATTTTGCAATAAACAATCCTTGGTTGGTCAGCTTACCTTTGACTGCAACTATTTTTTTTTTTTGTCATTTGGATGTACGTCCTAAGAGAAAGACACCTCCCACTGTGCTCCTAGTAAGAACCGACAAGGAAAACCAGGAAGGGGGATATCAGCTTGTTCAGAATCCAGCCCTTTGTGCAGAACTGTGGGACCTGCTAGTCTGCAGCTCCAGCCCCATCGCACACCAGCTCCCATGCAAATACTTTGACTGTGTGAGCCATGGAGACAATTAGGCTAAATCATGTAAAGACCAGAGTTTGGGCATCACCCAGGATGCTGCTTTTTCTGCTACATTCAAATTATCTAACTGCAGCAATGGAGGTTTGTAACAGTCTTGATGATGTCTCCAGGAATAATTTCAGCAGTGAGTTGACTCAGCAGCATCACCATCCTCCCTGTGACAGCGGTGGGGCTGGAGCAGGCACAGGTTGCACTGCTCCATGCTTTAGGGGACTCAGAGGGAGCTGGCATACCTTGGCAGTGAGGCTGCCAGAGCAGGCATTGAGTTGGGCATACCAAATATTCTGCAAGGAAGAAGGGCTGCTGGACCAGCAGAGAAGAGCCTTCGGGAAGTATTAGTGACAACCTCTGCAGCCTGTTGCACATCCTTCCCTTCTCTGCACTTCTTCACAGGAAAACATACATAGAAGGGTTGACAGCAGAAGTGTGTCATCCACACTGTCTGTAGGGATTAGAAAACTGATATGAATTATCTTTTTCATTAATTACTTGATCCTACCTAATCCCCAGTAGATGATGTTGACCTCGATAGACCAAATCTAGGTTTCTTAGCCCACAGAACCCCTTTACACTGTTTTCTAGCTCCCATTGCAGAGCTACTTTCCAGCTCTGTTACATCCTGGATTGCTTTCACTATGGCTCAGCAGATCCATGGCATATCCACTGCAAGCCTTGCCAGCTGCTCTGGGCAAACCTTCTGCACCATGCAGTGAACCAAGCGTGTCTGTTGTACTGCCCAAAAGTATTGTAATTGCTCCAGAAGGGACAAAGAAATGTTTGAGAGGTCTGCCACCCTGGAAATTCAAGGAGATTTACATCTTCCTGCATGTAAAATTTTTATAGAGCCCAGGGCTGTTGGATGTCCCAGGCCAAGCTAATACTAAAAGAAGAGCATGAAACTGCAGCATAAAATAGGCAGCACTGTGGATGATCCCAGGCTGGTTCTGAGGGATATCAGTACTATAGCATATACAAATTGATTTTTCAGACTGAGCTTAGCGGCTACTTATCTCCAATAGCAAAATTACATTCAATTAGATTTGCTAAATAATTCATGGCAGTATATTTGATGTGGTAGGAAGTTCCAGGAGTCAGTGTTTCACATTATTGCCATGACAGTAGCTTGGATTATTTCTTACACGAAGACATCTCTCATTGTTTACACCATCCACACCCAGATTCTTCAGAGGCTTGAAGCCTCATTGTCTCCTCTTACCTAAGGCTGCACTTGACGGGAGAAAAGTCATCTGCAGCCCTAAGGATAAGGACTTGGGGGTGTTGATTGTCAAGAAGATGCACATGATCTGGCATCATGCAGGATTCTCCCCCTCTAGTCTGCTCTTATGAGACCCCACCTGGAGCACTGCATTGAGCTCTGGGGTCCCCAAAATAAAGGACCTGCTGGACTGAGTCAAGAGGAGGCCACAAAGATGCTCCAAGGGTTGGAACACCTCTGCCATGGAGACAAGCTGAGAGAGCTGGGGTTGTTCAGCCTGGAGAAGGGAAGGTTCTGGGGAGACCTTAGAGCCCCTTCCAGTAGCTAAAGGGGGCTACAAGGAAGCCAGAGAGGTACTTTTGACAGGTGCATGGAGAGATAGGACAAGGGGGAATGGCTTTTAAATGGAAGAGGATAGGTTTAGGTTGGATATTAGGAAGAAATACTTCACTGTGAGGGTGGTGAGGCCCTGGCACAGGTTGCCCAGAGAAGCTGTGCCTGTTCCATCCCTGGAAATGTTCAAGGCCAGATTGGATGGGGCTTAGAGCAACCTGGTCTAGTGGAAAGTGTCCTTGCCCATGGCAGGGGGGTTGGAAATAGGTGATCTTTAAGGTCCCTTCCAACCCAAACCATTCTGTGATTCTATGAAAAAGAATTGTTGCCATTGGGGTTTTTAGTTTAAAACAATTTAATCCATGGAAGCTGGATTTACTGCCGGATTTTTCTCCAGCAATGAAACACTTTTGAGGCTCTGCAAATCTTTTGTAATTAAGTGATGCAGAACCACTGCTTAGTCATGCAAACAAAATGAGAGTTAACTGAAAAGCTTTCTGGGACCATGAACGTTCTGCCAAAACTCAAAGCAAAAGATTTCTATTGTCAATCAAAAGGCACAAACACTTCAAAACTGTCTTTTGTGCATGTGCATTGTTGAGAGAAGGGCAAACGAGACAGAGTAAATATTTTCTGCAGCCTGAGATACCCAGGGTATCAAATATTGCTGGAAGGACACAAATAGGTTTTTTAAGAAACCTACGAACAGATACATAGCATTACTACTGGAACCTGAGGGAGGAAAGCAATTTTCCTTCAGTCACTGAAACGTCCTAACCTTTACCAAATCCATTCTTTTGCGCTGTCCTACACAAGACCAGAGCAGACACAAGACTTTGGCAAGAAAACTACAAAATTCACTCTGTTCTGCTTTTCAGTCTGAATTATGTTTTCTCCCAGGGTAAACCCACTATCACTCCACTGAAGCCTGGGGAGCAGTCCCAGGCTTGGCCCAAGACAGCCAAAAACAAGCTGGCTCCTGGTCTCAGTGACTTTCTGCTTTGGCATTTGAAAGCCTTCTCATTAATTGCTCCTTATAAGACATGTATTAATACACAGGGAATCTAGAAATAGTGGCTGGAGCATATGTTGCATTGGAAACTAAGAGCTTGCAACTGTGCCTCCTACTAGTTGGATCATTTTGTTTATTTGTGCCATTGTGTTTTACACCCTCCCCCACATAGGAGTGTAACTAAAGTCACCCAGAAACTTGTAGTCACAGCAAAGCCACTAACTCCAGTCCTGCAGGACAGTATATTCCTCTAATGGTTTTACATCATCTCTCAAACACAGCCTGGCTCCATCTCTGCTCCCCAAGAATAAGTAAATATGTGGTAACTCCTACCTAGCTCCACTTTCTCTTCTGGAAATACCAGGTGCTGGGCCAGCAGTGCTGGCCTTGAGCTCAGGGCACCCACAGCATTGCAAAGTCAGACTTCCAAGGCATCACAGACTCACTCTTAAGAGCCCAGAAGAGGCACAGAGGAGAAGGGGAGACCCACACACATTGCACATGTAGTACTTTCCTCAGACCCACACACATTGCACATGTAGTACTTTCCTCTTTGAACTGAAACATGTTGTAAACATGGTTTAGCAGGTTGTATATAAAATTTGATCTCTCTATAACCATAATCTTAGAGATTACTAGAGCCTCTTGCATTGCTGAGGGATCAAAGATGAATAGCTATTTTAGCCTGTGCTTCCACAGCAACTTTTACAACATTAGACATAATGACCAGGTGCTCAGCTGGTATAAACTGCTGCAACTTTATTTTCTCTGCTACCAATAACAGCCAGTTCATATCATCCAAGGACTTCTTGTAAGGTCAGTATTAGATAAATCTGATACAGGTCTCACTGAACTACCTAGCATTTATTCATTTTTTTGGTTTTTGCCAAGATCTCCACAGATGCTAAACAATTCATTAAGATACTGTCTCTGCTGCAGACACTTGTGTTTGTTGACATGTAAGAACAGCAACAGATATTTTAAAAGAAGAAATATAAAAAAACCCTCCCACCACTTGCTAGAGTGCAGCTGACACAGTGGGACTAAGATCCACTGGTCCCACATAGCACGTGGCAAGGAAGGGGCACAACCACTAGTCCCAGGTACCAGATAGAGGCCAGCTGTTTCCAAATTCCCTGCTTGTCCCCATTTGCAGGGTATGTGCCCTGCATTACACTGTGACCAGGGAAACAAGGTTCATTTTCCTCATGATAGCAAGCAAACATCACAGTGTGGACTCACAGCCTCAGGCTGTGGGTGTCTCCATGAGACAGATTGTGATGCTCAAGAGATACACAACTGGTTGGGGGTGGCTCAACAGGCAGCATCATCCCCTGTAATGAATGAACCTGCTGTACTCTGCACAAAAAATACAGAGCAGGGCTTATCGTTTGGGCTTCAGTTCAGTCCAGAGCTGCAACTGGCTGTGAAAGCCAGAGAGGAAGTGCAATTCAAAAGCTTTTGAAAGGCAAAGATATAAAACAAATCATGCAGGTGCTCTAAGAACAAAGTGTTACCTCAGTCTCTGATAATGCAGCCAGGTAACTGCAGCAGGGATCACATCCTGCAATGAAAGCAGGCAGCATCTATCATAAGAGTCTGAACAGCAGAGGTTAAGAGATTTATTGTGGGAGCCTCTCTTGCATTATAAAAAATTTGGTGAATTAGTCAGAGAGATTGGCAAAAGACAGGAAAGGCTGGAGAACACTTGAGCATGATGCCAAAACCCACGAGCCACTGAATGGCTCTGCTGTTTCACAAGCTAAATGGCTATTCACACCATTAGGACCAAGAGTGACAGCACTAACAAGATTTATCACAGAAATCTACTCTGGACTCAATGAAGAATTGCCCCAGTAAAAACCTGCCAGCTCTGCTGACGCGTATTATCTTTATTAGAAAAGCCTCTCTGATAACCAAATTCATTAGGAATTTTAGCAATTCATTTCCTCATAAAAACTTCTGTGTATGAATTCAGCACAGACATGCAAAGAGGAGCTTTGGAAAGACAGCATTATACCAACTCAGGGCTGTATTAGTCAGTGAGTGTAGCAAAGAGGAAGGTTTTAAGTAGTTCTTTTTCTGCAAAGTACATTTATAAGTGAGATGGTATATTACTAAAGAGCTTGTGCTGCTGCTGGAATTTGTATTTAGCCCCTCCCTTAGGCCCAGTAAGTCAGATGCAATATGGGGACAGTGATGCCATTGCCCTCAGAGTGCGGTAATTAGCGTTCTTCCTTGTTCATTTTCCTTGACCAAAATCTGCACATATTCCAAATTGGGCACAAAAACAAAAGCAAGAACTGACAAGTCAGTGAAGCAGGATAGAGCATGATCCAATATCCCTCCCTCTGAGTTTTCCCACCAAAGCTGTTGGGTCAGGAGATGGCAGGCTTGGCTGTGACAATGTGTGCCATCTCCCTGCCAAGCCTTGGTGAGCAAGGATGGGAAACTGCAATAATTGTCACCTCCGTTTTCTTTCCAATGTGACAGTGCAGACGTATGAAAGGAGCAGTTTGCCCTGGTTGTCCTCCCGGGGCAGAACAGCCAGATGCAGCTCCTGGTACATCCCTGGTGCACAAGACCTCAAAGTGCCTCCACATTCCCAAAGCCTATCCAAAATTTGGCTTTGTGATTGCTGCTTTGCACAAGCACTGGGTGAGCTCCAACCTGGAGCAAAGCAGAGCTGGAAAATAAGCAGCAAAGAGGTGACTCTTGTTAGGGTGCAGGATTCCCCAGCTGCATCTGTCCCAGCCAGCAAAGCTGGTCCTCTAGCTCAGGCACACCTGATACCTGCAGTGAGGTGTCAGAGATGGCCATGGGGACAAGATGAACCCCCTCTAGCACACCCCTCCACTCTAAGAGGCTGTCCTATCCCCAGGCTGTCCTTAGACACTGTGTATTTATGATCTGGGCCACGGCAAGAGCTTTTGGGAATGCTATCCCAAGCATGCAGAGTGAAGCACTGGTTTCCACAGCTGCACATTCAGCAGCCTCATAACAGCAAATATTTAGAGTTCATGTACAAGTTCAGGGGTATTCCCTGGTGCCACAAGAGGAAGCTTTTAGCAGCATGGTCACACAGAAATTCCCAAGTTTGCCACACAACATCACCCTGTTCCCACACAGCCTGACAGGGCTCTCACAAAAGGAAGCACCATCTCTTGTTTATATCTGTGTGCATTTATGAAGTTCTCAGCTCTCTGTATACTCAGAAGGTCACACCATGCTTTAAAGGGCCAGGAATAGGGAGTGCAACAGCCTTAGACTTCTGACAGCAAGTCACTCCCAACCCTAAGCCCTTCCTTTCTCTCAGACAGGGCTGAGGAGGAAAACATGCATAAAACAGCAGCAAGGTATGGTGAAATAAAAATTAGCATTTCAGGCCGGTAAATCCATCCCTTTAACCTGTGAAGAAATGGGTTTAACCCTGCAATGGTATTAAGACAAATCTCACAGTATAGGCAAACGGTGACTTGATTTTAGTAACGTATTTTTATCCCTAGGTGGCCAGTTTTGCTAAATGGCATGTCTAATCCTCCAGAGAGACAAAGACCAGCAAAACTTGCAGCATGTTATTATCACAATGGACAGGGGAGGAAAATCACCATACGGAACCCAGGAGTCCATCCCATGCAAAGGGACGGAAAGGGTCTCAGACGTAGCAAGTGTCACAGTGCATTTAACTAAAATTCTGCTGGAAGAGGAGGAATAAGGGCTGACAGACCTGTTTTCCTAACAAAAAGTTCATCATGGTCTCTGTGGAAATGGGATGTCCTTCCCTGTGCTGACTAGCAAATATGAAGAGACCAGGTGAGCAGATGGACTGGAATCCCAATTACATGGCGCCAGGTTGGATAACAAGGGTGCTACATCCAGCTTTGCTACAACGCTTCAAACCCCTTCAGGGCCAGATTTAAACAAAAGGCTAAAATGCAAATCTCACTTCTTGCCAGCTAGAAAAGAGAGAATTTTCCACAACAGCCTCTGAAAGATTAGGCATGTTATTATTAACACTGTGCAAGAAGTGGACATTAATTAATGCTGAATTGCAAAGAAATTCCAGTAGTATCACATATTTCACTCCTGCTGTTGCAGCAATGAACTCATAATGAATAAAGAAATTAAAAACATATATCAGAAGGCAAAATTAATGATCTTCCGCTGATTATTAACTGTGAGCAACATATACCACTAGGCTAGAATGAAAGAGGAGGAACATATCTCAGCATTTGTTATAGGATAAGATCACAGCCCAAAGCACATCCTTTGCTGCGAATGAAGTGTTTATCAAGTGACTTCAAAGATACTCGCTGTGACCTTGAGCCAAACACTTAATATCTGCCAACCAATAGGGTTTTTATCTACAAAACAGTAACAGCAGCACTTACCTTCTGCAAATTCAAAGTTTTGGGTGTGGGGACCATGTTGCTGCTCCATCCTTGCACATGGATACTGCAACAGTTGGGGGCACCCGTCAGAGACTTTCAACCACAGCAAGGGGACTGTGAAATCACATCTTAGGGTAGAATGGGTGGGTATTTAGGAGCCTAAATAAATTTAGGACCAGCCTCCTTGAGGACGAGCTGGGGGAACCAGAGACACCTGGCAGCACTAAGAAGCCCAACAAGAGGTAGTCAGAGTCAATCAAGGGAAAATTGGGGTCAAAGGAAGAGCCAGAGGTGAGACAAAAACAGCTGAACAGGATGAAGCAGATCCAAGAGTATAGGATCAGTCAATCAAAACAGTGTTTGTGCTGCCAGGAGGGAGGTGAAGCTTTTTTTGCAAAGGTGTGGGATTGCACAATCATCCTTAAAGACAAGCGCCAAAGCCACAGCTGCAGTAAGCCAGTGATGCTCCAAGGACACCTGAGAGTGGCTCAGCTCCATGAGCAGACCTGGTCCAGGGACATCAGCTCTGTTCTTCAGCATTTGCCTGTTCCCAAGACATCTGTCACCCTGCAAAATAACCCAGGCTGACACTCATCCAGGCACGTCCGCAGCTGCAGTGAACCTTCCCTGCAAGTTCCCATCTCAGATATTTATTTCAGTACGTCTTGCTTTCATATCTTTACTATTTTTACTACTTCCATTAGTCTTTTTGTCTTGAACTGAACAGTTTTCTTTCACATCATTTCCATCATTGCTCTGCCCGTACCCAATACATGTGTCAGTGACTGAAAAATTCCGTGAAGCTTAGCTAAATCCATGTTTTCTGGTAAATAATAGCAGCATGTCCCCCTGTTTAAAAAAAATTATGAGAGATTTATTAATGTAGCATCAGATGAATTTCTGTTTTGTATAATTATGCATTGAATTTAAAAAAGACACATCATGAAGGCAATCTTTAGAGTCATAATAGACAATCTGTAAGAAAGAACAAAGGAAAATAATGTTAATAAAACATTATGCCCTAAGCAAGAAATATGCTTCATGTATCATACATGAGTAAAGATAGTTATTTGATGTAAAATGGAGTTGTGACCTTGCTGCAGAAGCGTTCATTACCTAACACCACAACAAGCAAATTAATGGATTTTGGAATGGTGCAAATAACAGTAATAATAATAGTCATTTTGGTTCCTGGCATTTGCTTGCTGACAGACAGATTTAGCAGCAAGTGGTTTGTGTTATTTTTTTATGAGAGGGATTGCAAATAGAATTCCACATAACCTTAAAGGCATTACAGAAGCATGTGTCTACTGCAAGAGTATTACACATGAGTAATCAAGGTTTTGCAAATGCTTCTAAGCCAAGGACTGAAAGCCCAGAAACAAAACACTGGCTAACAAAGGCATATGGGCTTTATTGCATGGACACATAGGTGCGTGGTACTATGAAATATACAACATTCTGGCGTTTGAATCTCATATGGTTACTATGGAAATTACCCGTGTGGTTTCATATGCATTGTGCACGTGATAAACTGTTGTGTGATAATTAGTCTGTGATGCTGTTTAAGGAAACTGTGGCACTGCTGGAAAGTGTAGAATTGTCAGGTTTGGACATTGTCTTCTCTGCAGAAAGTCTCTCCCTTGCTAAGTGATAAGAGTTGTCTGAATTACCTCCTCCCGTAAGTCCCAGTTCAGTTCTGGCCCTTCTGGGCTGGACTGGACCTGCCGAAGCCCTGCTTTCAACCATGGCACCACCTGAAGTTATCAGCAGCAAATTCTGTCTTTGGCAGCTGATGGAGAAGGTTTACCCTTCCCAACCCCTCAGCCAGTCTGTCTGCAGGGCAGAGGGAGTGGGCCACAAGAATGATGTGTTATTCCAAGCAAAAATTTACTGCAAGAGTAACTGCTGCTCCTGAAGGGGTTGGACAGACAGGGAGAAGCTGATGGTGTCACAGTGATAGAGAGAGCACTGAAGTGCAGTGCCCCAGCTGAACGATGTGCTGCCAAAATTTAAGAAAGGGAGCAGGAAACACTGCACGGGGGGTTTTACCTCATTAAACCTCACAAAACCCAAACTGAGCCCTAGGAGCAGCTTGCGAGGGAGCAAGTATTCTGTGTGGAGCTGGTAGGATTGCCGTTGTTTTTCAACAAAGATCACAAATAGGTTGCTAAAACACTTTGATGTGCTTAAAATGGTGAAGTTACTAGGCAAGTAGGTACAATAAAAGAAACGTCTCTGCAAATGGAAAAACCCCAGGCATATACGCCTTCCAAATGCTATTGAAATTTTAAACCCTGATAATTGCTTTGTAATGTAAGCAATTGCATTAAGAGCATGAACACTTCAGCCCATGAATCACCACCTTCAGCTCTGCCTTCCGTAGTTTCCCTCGAAGTACCATCTGACTGCGATAGGCTTAAATCTAACTCACGGCACAGCTGATGGCACATCGTAAAGTGAGCTCCTTTAATGGACAAACCTGGTTTCTCTGTAGTTCTCTGTTCAAGACTGGCAGTGTGAGGAAGCCCTGTGATGTGGGGCAGTGCTGGGTACCAGCTCCAACGGTGCCAGACGAGAGTGTCTCCTGGCATGGGAGAAGAGCTCAGGCAGCTCTCCCAAAAGGGAGGGCACCAAAGAGCTTTTGATGACTACAGCCGTGATTTATTAGAAAGTGCTAGAACAAGGCAACTTTTCTAACAGAAAATTTCCCTCCTCAGAGTGAAACAGATTAAAATGGAGAGGGCTGAAAACAAACCTGGCTGCACCCTTGCAGGCTGCTGTTTCTTTCAGACTTGCTCTGAATTTAGCAGCTTCAGAGTCTGCATCTGAAATATGTTCAGTCTCCCTGGGTTCTAGGTATTCTCCTCACCCATCACTGCCCAGGCTGATGTCTGGACAGCCTGCAGTGCAGCCCAGGTACCCCATGCTGCCTTCTTGCCCCGGGGGCAGCTGCCAAGGCAGAGACAAGGAGCTGCCTTTCTTCTCACCACCTTTTCTATGAACTAACACACAGAGTAAATCACCAACAATCAACGAAAAAACACCACTGTATCATGGAGGGAATGAAATGAGCAGGGAAATTGCCTTGAGATGCAGGAGTGGTTGGATTTGGTACATGGCAACCAGCAGCTCCCCAGAGCTGGAGTAGGAGCTCCATGCTGCTGGGCTATAGATGACCTTCCTATAGCTGGCAGGTCCTTCAAGGAGCTTGCTACTTATGCTTTTCATAGAATTTGGGCTGAAAGCGTGCTGGGTGCCAGCTACAGACTGAGTTTCAGAGGTGAAAAGTTTCACAAAACAGCATCACATTTTATGAGCAGCGGGCTGGAGAGGAAATGTTGTTTTGTCTCTGTTTAAGGCTCTGAAACATTTAATTGAAAATCTTTAGCAACCTTGTACTTAGGAAAAGGACCTGGGAATTTGGCAGTAGGGTTTTGGTGTCAAAAGTGTGCCTTTTGCAATGTCGGGGGAGAAGGAGGAGGAAAAAAACCCCAAAAACCAAACTGGCCAAATTGTGACCCTATCTAGCTTTGCACATAACTCAGGAAAAACCTGTTCAAACACAGGTGCCCCTCGTGCAAGGGCTGCACCAGAGCTGCCTGATGCACTCCCATGGATCCCAGTGTGTTAGGGGATCATCCACACTTGGGATGTGAGTCTGCTTTAACCACACCTGTGCCCATCTCCCAACCTTTCAGATGTGCTGCAGTTGTAGCCATTAACACTCCTGAGACTGTTGCAATTTTCTGTAATTTCAGTTCCTCAATTACATTGATTATCACATTAAACATTCCTGGTGCTACAGGAACAAACTAAAAGTAATAAGCCTGTATCTTCCTAATACAAATGAAACCCATTTGTACTACTAAGAGTGTAGTGGGCTCATTGTTTCACAGTAATGAAGCTTTCATCTCAAGAGATCCAATTCATAAAAAATACTTGCCGATGCTCCACACGTTTCTTTTTTTTTTTTTCACTGCCACTAACAGTCCTTTAAGTTCATATCTGATTCAGCATTAGACCAGCAATTGAAATAAAATGGAAGAAACACAAAAAAAATAAAAAACCCCCTATATCTCTGATGGCAGGGACCCCCTTTTGCCCTCAGGCAGACAGCCCTGTGCCCATCCAGGCAGCGGGCATCCTTTTTCATGCACCTTCCCCTGCTATAAATAGCTGCAGCCACCTTTGCTCCTCTTCCCAAAATAGAAACACATTGCAAAGGAGAGAGGAAGAGCAAAACACTGTACATAAGCTCTTTTCTATGTATATATAAATATGAATTTGTAACCAAAACCACACAGGGTGGGCAATAACCCAGACAAGGAGATGTTGTCTGCAGGCATCTGCAGGGGAACCAATTGAAAAATGCAGGCACCAGGAGAGGGGTGAGGAATAAGCAGGTTTTGATGCTTATCCACTTCTCCCCATGCCATGGTGCAGGTCACAACAGTGTGATTAAAATGTATAACATAAAAATTCAGATCTGGCTGCTCCAGAGCTTCAGCAAAGGTAAGCAGTCCATCTTCAGCTCTACCCACTGCCCCCGTGGGGCAGGACAGGCTGCGAGGGAGCATCCTCTGCTCCAGGAGAATTGTGTAGTGGGATATGACACCCAGGCTCTGCCCTGATGCTCACCAGGGGGAGAGGAGCTCCTGCTACCCCTGGACAAAACGAGAAATGATCCTGCTTTTCACAGGCTGGTGGCTTCAGCCCCACCATGGTCACAGAATGGCACTGGGTATTAGAGACCCCAACACCAGCACCAGTGCTGTTGGACCTGACCTCTCTCCATCCTTCCCTCCATCAAGGGATCCTGGTGATGAAGCCAACCAGGATATGCCTGCAGGCATCGCTCCCATCAGGGGCTCCTTCTGCCCACCCATTTCCCTCCCACCAAGAGGCCTGGGCCCAGAGATATGGTAGCAGCAAAGGTTGTGAAGCTTCAGGAAGAAAACTGAAAGGCAGGAAAGCTGAAAACTGAGCAGGAAAGAGGCAGAGGAGAGGGTTCTTGTATCTCCTTTCAGGTCTGAAACAGTAGCACCAGACCCCAACAGCAGGGGCTCACCTGCCCTCCCCAAGCCTCAGCACAGTGACAGCAGCAGACAGGAAGGAAAAGGACGAGCATCAATCATCCCTTTTCCCCTGATCAAGGGGGGACAGTCAGGCCTTGCCTATCACAACTTTGATTATCTAAAAGCTCATCCCTTATACAGAATGAGGTCATGTTCCTGACATGTTCAATTGCATCAAAAATGAGCTTGATTATCTTAGCCCTCATTTGTCAGAACCAGTTTATTGTCACCCATATTACTTGATAAATGAAGGTGAGCACTTTTGGCTTTGCTGATGTGGGCAGCACATTAAAACACAAGCTTTTGCCTGCTAAGATTAAACAACCTGCAACCACAGGTCTGAATCTGAGCAGGTCTGGATCATGCCTGCCCAAGCAGAGTATATAATCCTGGGCTTCTCCTGCCCAGATGTTAGAGACACCACAACACCTTCTGGGAACACAGATTTTGTCTCAAGTCAATGACACCCATGGTGTCAATAGCCCTACTGCCAGAACTGCCTGCAGGAGCTTTCCTCCAGCTGCTGAGTGCTTCCCAGGGCTGAGCAAGCTCTCACAGTGAGCTCAAAAGCCTCTTGCAGGGATAAAAAACCTTTCATGGATCTGGTGCTTTGTTGCTGTTTGTTGTAGCAATGAGGAATTAGTGCTGTGGGACAGGAAGTGCATAAGGCTAATGAGAAAATATGGAGAGGAAGGTGACTTGCCCAGTGTCTGGGCTGTGGACCTGCCTCTCTCCCTCTGTTTGCTTCTGCCAAGAGTCAGGGTAAGGGCTGCTGGCTGGGTTTTGCAAGAGAAATCTAGGAATGATTTTTGATTTCTAATTTACCTGGTAAAAAGAATTGAAAGCAGCTCAGCTGCACTCATTTAGAGTCGTCTGTCCCCTCTTCTACCCCAGTGGGCTCAGCATCACAGAGAGCCCCACTCTCAGCAGCACAGTCCTGCTGGAGCAGGCACAGCATGCACAGGGAGTCAGAGCTTTCTGACTGTAGGTGCACCAGACATGCATAACATGAATACTCATTTCTAGCTCTGTACCATTGCCTCATCTTTTAATAACCCCAGGCAACTCTCACCACAGAGCTTCCTGGCCTCAGGCATTCATGGGTCAAACTCTTCACTTACACTGACTTTCTGAGCACAATTAGTCACTATTTCAAACACTAAGTGTTCTTAGCCTCACCTGGGATCGACTTTTCCAGCAATGCTGGTTCTTAGGAAAAAAAAACAACAAACCACCAACAAAAAACTCCCCAAATCTTCAGTGAGCACCTTCCGACTCCAACAGACACCAGAGCACAGGCAGCACCTTGCTGTGTGCCGAGGAGGGGGTCAGGCAGCAGGGGCTCATTACCAGAGCCAAAGGGCAATCAGACAGCATCAAACACACCAGGTACACCTCCTGCAGAAAGTCACCCCATATCTGAATCTTTGTACTTGGCAATCTGTCCCAAGCAAGGCCAGAAATCTGGCTTATTAAAGCATGAACTGCTGAGTCCCTTGTTAAATGCCAACCTCATCTTCTCCTGTGGGATTATTTACCCTGCAGATGGGGTTACTGGCCCTGGAGCAGGAAAAAGGATTTCTAGAAGAGATGAGGCAGCTGGAGCACATTTGCCATCCATAGGGTAATAGCACGCTGTCTCACAGAGAGGCTGCTTCCCACACATATCAGAAAATATCCTGTATAGCTCTTTGCACACAAGGCATATGCTTCTGTATAAGGTATCTATATGGTGTGGCTCCTCTTTCTGCTTTCACTGTGTTTTATCTTTAAATTGGGAGAGCTTTTTAGTAGCAAATCAGAGAGGAACAGCTAGTTACCAAGGAGATTCTCTGATGAATCAGAGACTGACTGGTATAAGATCTAGACAGGCTGTAGCTTCTTAATTTGTGAGACCTTACGTTTTAAACGGGGTAGGGGGGGGAAAAGTCCAACTGTGGACCACACCAGCAGAAGCAGCTTCTGCTTTTGCTGTAGGAGCAAACAGCAAGCACACAGTGTGGGAAATCAGCAAGCAGCCAGAGACGAACGAGAGCATCTCGCTGGCATGCTCTTGACTCAGAAAAGCAAATACCGTCCAAGGACAAAGTGATCTGATGGAGGTGACTGAGGGAAAGGCTGGGAAGCCCCTGATTTCACACCAGCACATGCAAGGGTACACAGGGATGAGTGCACACTGGAGTAAGAGCTGAACGCCTGCTTCTGCACAGCCCTGACATTTCGGAAAGTAAAGGTTGGCCAGGAGAGGTGCTGCCTGTTTGTGCGCTGGCCACGGGCTCAGAGCAATATTGGGACTGCCCCAGCCTGAGCTCACTTTTCTGCCTGACTCCTGCAGTGTTCTTCCCAGGAACAGATGAGAGGGATGAATTCTGGCAAATGACAGCAAAGGCACTGACTCCACGCCAAGCATCCTGCCCTCACAGGAATGGCCATCATGTCCCAGAGGAGCCCCGGCAGTCAGGGATGCACTGGCAGAGCAGATGGGAAGAAAAGTTTTTATAAAGGTGGGCATAATGAGGAGCTTCATGAAATGAAGTTTGGAGAGAGAAAGCTCAGCTTTTTTTGGGCTGACTTTATTCAGAGGGTCTTCACACCCACTTCCTTCTGACGTCTTCTTTCTGTATAGTTACTGAATTCTGGTGCTTCGCCTCTATTTAAAAACAGAAAGTAATTAAAACTGCCTGGAAACTACAAGAGCAGCAAGAAGTATTTGAAGACATTGAGAGACAAGATATACAGAAACCTTCTGCTTGTAGATAGGCTGTTTTCCCAAAAGTGGAAACTACAGGAGTATGTAGATGAGAGGGAAAATCTCCCTGCCAGATCCCATTGAAATCTCCATTTTGGGCACTGCTGCTCCGCTGCTGCTAAGGTAAACCTGATCCTTAAGGGGGGAAGCTGCGGGATGGGCTGAGGCATTTGGGATGGGGATGGTGCAGAGAGCTTGGGCTGCCGAGAGATGTTGGGGAGTAAACATTAAGGCATGTATTAGAGCAAATTCAGGCTCTGCTGCTAAGCGCACACTGAAAAAATATTTTCTAGAGTGATTACATCTGAAAAGAGGCTGGCACGAGCCAGGCTCTAACTGAGGAGTCAAGTGAAGGACATTTTATTAGTCAAACAGTTTCAAGTGCTGTTTTGAGTTATAAATTACACTTGCTCTTCTGAGGACTGAATTCACTGTTGGTAGCATTTGTGGGCTGGAGTTAGAGGCTTAGAGTAATGTTTAAGTGATGCATATTGTGATGTTTCACAAGGGGACAACTTAGAGCACCCTGTGGACCTCATTTGGAAAACAAAATACTCCAGAATGCTGAGATAGAGACTGAAAACAGCATATGGGGTAGGGAAGGGACACAAGAAACACTCCTTGACAGCAAGCTGCTCTTGGAACCACAAGGAAAAACTGTCAGGAAATTCCAAGCTGTGGCTCACAGCCAGCGGGTAACTCTCTGTCCATTCCCCTCCAACTTCACACACAGGAGCTCATGCAGCATTCACTGGCAGCACTTCCCAGCTGTGTCAGGCAAATCGAAGGTGTAGGAGTAGTAAATTAAAACATGCTGCCAGCTTTAATGCACTTATTGGGCTTTTGGGTCTTATTTGACTTCATATTTATAATCTTTATTGACTTTAGGGGGAATTGGAGTCATTTATGTTTGCATTTAAAACAGAGAAGGACTGAGGACTTGCACACAAACTTCCCATAGGCAGAGCACAAACTTCCACACTACTGAGCTTACAGACATCATGCTGTACCACAGCAGTGCCATTACTCCAGCCCTGAGCTGATTTGGAATATCCATATTCCCCAAAATACATTCAGAGACTGTTTTTCCGAACATGTACAAGAAGCAGCAGCTGCTAGAAGAGGAACTGTATCCTACACAGTGATTTTAATCCAAGAATAGCAAACAGGCAGGTCAGAGACAAACAAAAACTGAGGCAGCAAGCATTTAAATAATTTGGATAAAAACTTGCAGCTGAATAGGACAAGTGTCCAGTTGGGAACTTAAGTCTTCATTTCCACATAATAGCAATCTGGAAAGTCTTGAAAATTAGTTACTCATGATTATTGCTGTGCAGCACAGTTGATCTGAGCACAGGGACCAGCAGTAGCAAAACTCCTTGTGGTGTGGTCCCTGGGCTGGAGGAACACCTGCATTCTGCCTTTGCTTGTGAATTTTGGCTGCTGTAAATGAGTAGAAGATTGACAATGGTCTAAACAGCAGCTTTGGAGTTAGGTTTGTCATGTTAGGTTTACACATGTGTAAACACCTAAAATAGGGTCAAGGAAAGAGGTGAGGATTCATGAGAAATGTGAGCTGGCAGGTGAAGGGTGACCTCCACCAAACTGTGGTGCTTGACAGCTCATCTGGCCCCTCATATTAACCTGGTGTGGGAATGGGGGGAGATTTTGTTAGATAACGCTAAAATACAAAGAAACTGCCATAGTTTTCTCCATACTTCCACATATTTTTATATGGTGCTTCTGAGAAATCAGTTATTCTCAGCACATATAATGTCTGTTGCTGAGCACAGAGTCCAGGCACTGGGGAAACTTATGAAACAGCCATACAGATTAGCTCTCTGTCATAATCTACTCTTGCCTTTCCCCAGGAGGGCTTCATTGTCCTGCTAGAAATCCCCTTATTTTCTGGAAGCCCCTTGGCAGGTGGGTTTTGCCTCACAGGGATACCTGGTCCTAGCCTCCATCACTGACTTCTCGCCACCCAAAAAAAATGAGTGGCTAGATGCCACAGGGTATTTCCCCTGTGTCCCCAACATGGTGTCCCAACATTGCCTAACCTCAGTTAGGACCCTGGGGGACATCCCCCAGGAGCCCCAGGGCTGCAGTGTGTTGGGTCAGACAGGTTTAGGAACAGGACTCAGGATCAACCCAGCACCTCTCATGCCCTGTAAGGCAAAGCTCAGTGCCAGCACAGCAGGGAGGTGTAGGATCATTCCTGACAACCTTCTCTGGATGATCCAGATTGCGTCAACGGGCTCTGGAGGGAGCCTACAGCCAACACTCTTCCAATGGGAGCGCAGGATTTACAACATGGGGCCCAAGAGAGACAAGGAGCACAACAGTGGGAAAGGAAAGCAGAAAGCCTCAGCACCCTTCCCACCTTCAAAGCTGGTAAATGTTTCTTATTCCCCTTTCTACTTTTTCTTTTAAAGAAACTGAAGAAGTCACCCCTTCTCTGTGCTGCTTTGCATGCCAAGTGGCAGGCTGCTGGGAGATCCCAACACCAAGCACTGAACTTTCCAGGTCCAGTGCCTTCTAGGCTACTATCCAAAATACCAGCGGCAGCCCAGTGCACTGGAACCTTGCATGCATCCAGAATGGCCCAGCATCTCTGCCCTTAATATTTAAGGATCATTTTCTAGATCAGCAGACCCACGCCAGATGCTGGATGTTGTGCCAGCAGAGGGGCAGAGGTAGCAAAGGAGTCTCCTGGCTTTTGCATGCTTGTTCAAGGCTGCAAACACAGCAGCACTGACGCTTGCTACATCCCTGTAGGTGAAGGGCAGGCAGAGGCAGCAAAAACCAACCAGCAAAGGGGTCTGCACAAACTTCCTGAAATGATGCATGGAGGGACATGCCAGAAGTCCCCAGTTCCACAAGTCTCCCTTTGGAACACTGCAGCTCTGCGGTGCCTCTTGGGCTGAGCAATGCCTCTTGGGCCATATAATCTAGTTTAAATGCAACAAGCATCATCCCCTATGCAGGTGCAAGTCACAAGCACCATTATTCTGGACATACAAGCCACTTAAGGCAACACTGCTACTCTTAATGGAAGAGGCATCACAGCAGTAGCTACACTATGGGCCATTAATTTACTGCCAGGCAGATTGATCTTAGACTTTAACATGCATTTAACTGAAGGTCTGGAGCAGAGAGATTGCAGTGCAACTGCAAAAGTGCACTTTTACAGGAATAGTTTTAGTGCTAGTTGAACTGAATGGCAAAGTCCCTCTGCCTCCCATGTGGCCAGGGACTCACTTCTGTGTGCTCAGGAAGACACTGTTGGGTGGAATATTTGGTTGTTAACAAAGGTATGAGGCAGTGCAATTTCAACAGGTGTTTCACCAGAAATGAAACAAGGTGGAAAGTAGGGAGTTGGACAGAAAATTATTTAGGTGTCACTTATGTAAAACTTCTCCAGTACAGAACTGAAAATCTGCACTTCTGATGCAACCCCACAGATTCTGGTAACCCTTGTGCTTCAGACACACATTGATAATCTTTGCTGGGCTGGGTTCAGATGAAGTTGGTTTTACTTAGCACAGCGCAGGCACATACTTGCCACTTACTGCTCAAACATCACTTCAAAGCTGCATTGTTGGGGTGTGCGGGAGGAATAACAGGCCAAATTTCTGTAGTGTCAATCAGTTTAATTCCAATTTGCTCAGCAGAGCCTTGCCCATTTCTAAAGCAGGTCAAGTTGCACCCCTCAGTTGGTAAGCTGGTCTTGCTAGTTGCTATGTGTCCAGCAGTAGTTGTATTCTTCCTAATATCAGTGGAGATATAAAATTGCCTTTAATTGGAGTTTTGAAAGATCTTAGTTTATCAGCAATTAGCTTCTCTACTGGGTTTATCTGAATTGAGCAACAGAACACCATCCTAGAGATGTGACAAGGTTGAAAAATTGTCCATTTTTTATTCTGCTTTAATTCTTAACTCTATTGTTGATGTGTAAAGGCTGTTGGGGAGATGAAACATGTCTCCTGTGAGGGAAGAACAAGTGAAAAACGGCTTAAGCCCATCTACGTAACACCCACATGCTTACGGTTGGATTTATTCCACTTAAAACAGAAGTCTGATCCCTGCTAATAACGCAGTTAATTATCTCTGCGTGAAGCTGTGTGGTTTTGAGAAGCACTGGAAGTTTCAGAGGTGGGGGATCCCAATGGGAAGCACCCCAGCACTGCCAGCAGACCCGGCAGGTCTCAGCACTGTCCCTGCCTCACAGGGACTAGCAGGTCAGCATTAGGAAGCAAAGGTTGCTTCTGGGATTTTCTGTCAGCATAAGGTCACGGTGTGGAAGGAAAAGAGATTTTCCCCCTCAGCCCATCTCCAGCCCTCTCACTTTCCACTAAGCGCATGTTCCTCCTTCCCTGTCCCCCAGCTCTGTCATCCTCGTTAGATTTCCCACCCAGGCCTTTCCCAGCTACCTCCCCGGCTGTCCTCAAGCTAAAGTACTACACCTGACTGCAAATTGCCTTGTTCCTACCATTTCTTCACATCCCCCTACCCTGATCTCATGGCCCCCCTGCCCCTCTGCATTGCCCCCACACCAGCTCCAGGGCTGTCACAATATGCTCATCTGAGGGATGGTGTGCTTCTAGCACCTTGAAAGAACCCTCCAGCCAAATTATTAAAATCATTTAATATCACTTCTGAGTGGTAGAGACCTTGCACTACTTAAAATAATTGCATTTCTTGCTAGTTAGAGACAAAACAGACCTTTTTTAATCATTTTTTAATCATTAAGATAAGGCCTGATGTGCATTACGAGATTATTAACAGCCCCATAAGTGCAATAACAGATACCAAACCAAAAGCTAAGTCGTAAGTGTTCTCAGATGCCTGTAGATTAATCATTTTATATCTCCATAGGATCGTTCACCAAGGCTTTCCATCATTGTACAGTCTTAAAGTCATAGGACAGCCCTGTTCCAAATTACAGCTCTGCCTTGCCTGTAGGAGGCAGAAGCAGGAAAGGATGGCACTTCTTTGCCTCCAAATAGAAGTTAATGGAAAACCTGAAACAGAACAGGGAAATTTTGATTCCTTATTTTCTGTTTCACTCAGTGAAAAAACAGTGCCTTGGTCTATCAGTCCTTAACCATGATTATAAAATTCATGCTGCTTCTCAAGTGGTTGATTTTTTTTCTTCAGTGCTTTCTTCAAAGTGCACATCCATTCCTGATCTCATGGGTTCAAACTGTACTGTTGATATTTTTGGAATTGATTGCAGACTCCTGATCCACAAAAACAAGCACCACCACCAGCAAAACAAGAGCACAGGTGCTGCTGAAATGGTAGTCACTGCTCAGAATCTGAGCTGGCTCTTACACAGCCTGAGACAGAAACCCACTGCTCCTCCATGCACCACAGAGGCCAATTTCCCTCTATTTGGGGATTAAAGAGATGACCACATAGCAGTTGTCTGACCTGTCTGAATCCCTATCAAGTGCTGTAAGTGCTCAAGAAGCAGCACAGCTTTGCCTTAATTGCATAAGCACACAGCTTGTTCAAACTCCACTCAGGCCCACACTCCAGGATTTAAAGTAGTCTTTAGAGCATTCACAGCCTCAGATCCATTAGTCTCCTTTGCATACACATAAGGTGCTTGAAAGCTTCAGCTCCCGCAGTACAAATCATGACTGCTTCATTTTATGCTGGTGAATCAAAAAGACCAGCAAATTACTAATGTCGGAGTGGTCAGAGAAAGCAAGACAAAAAGTTTGAGCTGAAAGACTTGCCCAGAACTCACTGTAAAGGATCAGGTGTGTTGAATTCTTCTCCTTTGTACCTTTACAACCACACTCAACACAGAAGCAGCAAATTTCCTAAGGGCACCAGTAAGCCACAGCTGGTGTGGAGCATTGCTCCCAGCTCGGTATCTGTAGGAGGGACCATCATGTCACACACACAGGCACCCAGTCCAGACTGGCTCTTTTGTTTGCACCTGATGCAAGTACCCAGCCACGGTCATAAGTCAGTCAAAGCGGCTACAGCTTCCACAGGCAAACTCATTATGTGAGACAAATGGGTCACTTTTTTCCACCATGGTTAATGGCCATGAACCTGGAGGCTGAAATTTCAGTTCATGCCAAGGAATACAATAATCAGCAATAAATTCCGACCACAAATAAGCAGAAAAGTCCTGAGCTGTGCAATGGACCAAGGATGGAAAGAAGACTCATTTTTTTCCTCAAATGTTTGTGATCACTCCAACACCACCAAAATTGGCTCCCTCAGAGTTATATTTAATAAGTTATTGCTATAGTCTAGCCCAGAACAGCTCTAGTGATATGTCATTAGATCTGCTGTCTGGCTCTACAGACAGCTGCTCCCACCCAAAAACACCCATTTGAGCTCAAACACTTGTTCAACTGAAGGCAGTGGCTTCAGAGTTGAAGCATCAAGCCAAGACCGGTGAGGTACTCAGGCTGGGCAGTTAGCACCCTTAAAGACCCTCTAGACAGTCCTGCATATGCTGTGAAGAAGGGTTGTTTATTTAGGAGAGGTAGTTCATACAGAAAAGAGAAAGCAAGTCCCTCATCCCTGATCATAAGCATTATGAACTGGAGCTCCCTGTTTTGGGACCAAGGCCAAAATACTGCTTCTCCAAGAACCTGGCCAAAATCCAGCCTTCAAAAGCATTGTCAATAGTATGTTGGTAGGTGTCACAAGGAAGAAGATATTGCAGAAATATGGGCTATCATTCACTATTGCTGTCAATTTTATAGAACAAGTGTCAGCATAACACAGCCAAGGCCTCATGCTTCTGATGGCAGCAGGAGCTCACAGCCCTGGAATAGCAGGCCAGGCACCCTCATGCTGGGTGCCGGGTGGGGACAGGGCCACCACAGAAAAGCCCCCTGCCAGAGCTCAAATCTGTCATTTTACATCTTCTCCAAAATTACCTTTTCTTCCTTTAGCTGAAACACACGACTACTCTTTTCCCAAGGAGATAACTTGGTGCCCACACGTCTTCTCTTGGCTGCACCCTCATGTTTTCCCCCCCAAGCTGCATCCCCATTAGGGGTGTGCACAGGAGCACTCAGGCTCAGTCTCATGCTACAAACCCACTCTCCCATCTGGTACAGGCAGCATCAATCAGCATCCCTCAGGCAAGATTTTATTACCAACAGTGGAATTTTCCAAATATTGACTCATTTTAGCCTAAATAATCTCATTCTGTTATTATTGCCTACAAAGCTGGCTCCACTTCACCTTCTACAATACTTCAAAAGTGATTTAGCTGCATCAAAGATAACTCACATGTAATAGCAGCAGAACCAGGTCAGATTTAGTACAGTCCATCAGCTAAACTAAAACTCCAAGACCCACATCTGCTCCTGTCAGACAATGATAGGCATAAATCAATACACTACTTTCCTCACACTTCTTCCATGACCACATGCCTACAAGCAGGTAGGAAAGTAATACATTCAGGCTTTCTGAACTTTGACATAGATTACAGTGAACACAAAAAGTGGCATCTTGATGCAGTACAACATACACACTTTACCCCAAAAGCCTGCAATACAAGGAGCAGAGATACTTTAAGAAACAATGCACACACAAATAGGAAATACTTAGGACTACTGGACACAATACCTTGAATGCACAAAAGGCACTTTTCCACTTGCTTATAAGCATCCTTCTTAACTTCAAACAGCTCACAGTTCTTTGGTCCAACACCTCTAAAAAAAGACCCCTGAGATACTTTTCTTCAAACTATCTCAGCAAGAAGCAACACAGAACAATCCTCAAGAAACCCTTCCCCCCTCCTGGGTGAACTATTTATCTGCTCTTAATCTAGCCTTGATCATGAGCAGCTGGAACCCATAAACACCCAGCTCATCCTGGGATGATTGCTCTGAATTGCCATGGTTTCTTTAAATTCAGCAAATCCCTAATGACAATCAGTATCAGCTGAGGATCCAGAAGCTGCTTCTGTTATTTGTTTATGAGCCCAGGCGGTGTTTGGAGATAATAGATTTAAAAAATTAACGTTATTTTTCCTTATTAAGCCTGAAGTCGGGGCAGTAGCTAAAAGTTAACTTGCTTACAAGTGAAAGGATTTGCTTTGTGATACATTGATTCTACCTTTGAAATTCAGGTACGAGATTTAGCATCGGCTTACTTAGAACAACTTCAAGGAACAGCAAGCAGGAGGTAGAAGATGTTTTGGATGTTTTTTCGTGTGGCTCATGTTGCTAAGGAAACTGCCTCAGTGATGGCTCTGTGTTCACCACAGCTGGGTCAGCTAGGCTTTGCTTCTCAGGGTAAGGGGTGAGTCATGGCTGGAGAGTAAATTGCACAGACTTGCTAAGGAATGCCTTTATCACATACTTCCACTCACATGTGAAAAGATAGATTATTAGTTGTAGTTAATAATAAAAAGCACCAGCAAATCTATTTAATGCTTTCACTAGTAGTAGCAGGCTCTATATTACCAATTATATCTAACCCTTCAAATAGACACAAGAAAAATAAAACCACTGGGTTTTTTCCACACACTTTTACAAGTCCTGGCAATTGTTAGGATATGGTGTCAGGATACATCATGCCAAAAATGTCTTGGTGACACAAAACTTTGAATAACGCTGCTTTCTAATTCCCCTCACAAGATACAACCAAAACCAAAACCTGAGTTACTCAACATTGAGATGTTTCTGAAACTTTTACCAGAAGCAGATTTTTTGTGTGTGACACACTAGTGGCAACAGTAGGTTTCAATTTGCTGTCACAGTGATTGAAAAAGAAGAAAGGGTGGTTTTTAACCTTTACCAAACCAGTTAGGTGTGCTGACATACAGGAAGGTGTTGGTACATGAATGTGATACCCATATAAGAGTTACATACGCTCACCACTTGTAAATCATGTGGTCCCTCTACACCCTTGTGAACCTGGTCTCTGAGAAGCCACCAAAGAAATACCTCCTCTTCCTTTATGTTTGTTTCAGGTTTTTCACATCTTGATTTTGTTTCTGCAAATAGTGATGAGTTTGACATAGGGCCAGGTGGTTTTAGGCTATAATGAAGTCTGGATATTACAGACGCCCATTACAAGGCATTAGTTAATGCTAACAGATACTGTACATTTGCACTTAAGGCTCCATCTGGATAATCATCCAAATGTTTAGCTGAGCTTTCAGAGCCTCATAGGTCTTCAGCATGGCCTGAAGCTGTTATAAGAGATCGTGGGATGATATGGGGACCAGGAGTCTGAACTGGGACTGATTCTGCTCCTTCTTGAAGTTCTGGTTAAACCTATGAGCCAGACAGTGGCAGCTGGTATTTCTTATCTAAGTGTTTTTCTTCTGCAGCGTCATGGGTTTAACCCTTAGTTTGGGCAATACCTGTTTAGTGTTCCCCTGGAATAGATTTTGAATGAATCACAGGGAGCAAGGTAGCATTTCTGATGAAACAAATTGTACATCAAGCTGTACTGAACTGCAGAAATTAGAATTCAGTGACTCGTGAGAATTTAGTGACTGTGTGCCTTCCTGTAACGTAGATTTCATCCACACTTCCAGACTTTTAAATTTTCCATCTGACACTACGAGAAGAAACTATCTAAGTGTTAAGGCTTAAGCAATGGGGGTCATTCCTCATGCCTGCTATCACACAGCACTAGGAAAGCTGGACATGCCACATGCCTCTTTCCTCTCCTGTTCCCTTGGCCAGGGGCTTATTTCCTTTTCACAGGCTGTAGGAGCTCGACTGCCTATTTCTCTATTTTGCTGTCAGACAGTTTTGTAAGTGTCAGACAAAGAAAATCCAAGGTACCTCTGGCAGTCACCCAAAGAGAGGTAGCTGCTGGTTGGCACCTGCTGTAGCCCCCAGCAAGGGACCTGGAACATGAGCATTTTCAGTGCTAGGACCTCTGGCTTCAGCCTCCTGTTGGGACATTTTGACAACCTTCATGAGAAAGCCAGGCAGGTTTTATTTTGTGAATGCAGAACACCATGAAGACATGGTGAGGGCTGAGTTCCTGCTGTGGAGCCTGAAAGCAGTCAGGGTTTTTAGGGTTTTAGGCTGCCTGGTCCTGTTTTGTTTGATTCCTCATCTCTCTACTGTGGTAAGCAATGTAGGCTGATCGCTGCATGATGCCTTTCCTGAAGCATATGGCTGCTTTCTTGTAAACCCTTCCTATTACGGAATTTTGCAAGTGCCAAGATAAGCATTTAATCCTTGAGGGCTCATGTTCAGCACAGTCAGACCATCTGCAGGAGCATCACTGCTCATGCCAGAGCACCCAGCCCAGCAGGGCAGCTCAGACAGCTCACACAGCTCACTTTGAGTGACTTTAAACAGTGGTTTTGGGGACCACACTTGCCTGGGCCCTTTGATGTGTGTCTGTCTCCTCCAGGTAGGCTGCCTTGCAGCAAGTCCTCATCATTCATTTTAAAGGAGACATGTCAGGACCTGCATTAGAGTTCAGCTTTTAGCACCCTCTGAGCCCCCAGGCTGGCCAATCTTGCAGTATCTTCTTCCCACCTCTGCTCACCACCCTGCTCTGCAGCAGCCACCAGACAGGGAGGATGCTGGGATGTTATTTAACTGGGGATCTCAACAAATGCAGTGGGTGTCTTAAGATCAAAGGTCCTCCACACCCCTACAGAGGCTCCGCCAAGGATGTGGTGAATTTATTAACAAAAATTTTTAATATTTTGGAGATTTCATAGGGTCATTTCAGTTGAAAAAGACCTCTAAGATTGAGTCCAACCATTAATCCAGCATTACCAAGTCCACCACTTAATCTCCCTAAAATATTTACCATGTTCCCTACTGTCTTTTTTTGAAAATGTGCTTTGACAAACACCGTACCTCATTTACCTTTGATTTTATAGTCCTTGCCAAGGGTTTTGCCCATATGCTATGTTAGGTGCTTCCCTTTGCTCATATAAGCTGCCATTTCCCTGAATGTCAAAACATTACTAGACCTCTATTGAAAAGTCTCTCAAAAGTAGGAGAATGAGTCTTAATACTGCTTCTTACTAGTTTAATGGGAGGTTTGCTTGTTTTTACACTAAAATCATTGCTGTTACAATTTGTCAACCACACAAAGACAACAACCTTCCTATGGCTTGGATAGCAAACTTCACTATAAACCTTTGAGAAGTGAGTTGTAGTACCCCCTCTTAAGTTTGGGGTATTTGGCCTCAAGATTCCAAATTATGTTCCAAATTTTCTGGTAGTCCAAAGCCTGGGAGGTGAGATCAGTTAATATCCAAAGGTACCTCTACTCCTGAGGCTGCGACAACCCAGCGTTACCTCTAAGCGGGATGTGATTCCATCTGGTGAACCTTAGCTCAGACAACTAATAAATTTATCTGTTGCTGCCAGCTGTGAAACAGCAGGATGCTTGAGATGGGTATTCACCCTAGCAGGCCAGGATGTTGTTCTTTGTTTCTGGATCTAGATAAAAATTCATCAGCCTTTTGGGAAGGAAAAGGGTGTAAGGGTAAATAGTAAAAGAGTGTCACAATGCTTGTGGGAACGCTGCTTTTATGGGATTTTCATTATTTTCTTTGACCTATCTGCAAGAGAAGGACTAATCTGATGTGTTGTCAGCCCTATAGTCTCAGATGTGGAAATGGTTTATTTTAGACCCATGCAACAACTAGAATAGAATAGCTTTGAGTGTGAAGATTCAAAGTCAGTTCCTCAAAGTCCCTTCCAAAACTTAACCCAAGAGCTCAAGTGAACATTTGACTTAACATCCAGTGATTACTAATTATTTATAAAAAAAGATGGTTGATTTCTGAATCGTGACTTACTGAAGATTTAACAGCTTGGCATTTGAGCATCAGTGACTTTGTTTCAGTGAATTTTCCAATCCACTCCCTTAGCTAGACCTTACATCCCAACACAGAGCTCCAGGGCTGTGAAGAGTCAACAGGCAGCATATGGTGACTTTGGAAAAAGGCAGCAAAGCATTCATGTGTTGTTTGGCCACTGATTGCAGTTGTATGTGGCTCAGAGGGGAAACCTGCCACAGCAAGCCCCTCTGCGTATCACATTATTAATACCTGCATCATGTAGCAGGTCATGGGTTGTGTCCAGGATGGCCAGAAAACTGAACCCAAAACCAACCTAAACTCGTTTGCAAGCTTTGTGCCTCCATACTCTATAATGTGACTACTCACTCTAAAGATAACTCTATTTGTTTCCATACTACCTTAAAAAAACCTTCGCCTAACTATGACCTCAATCCTTCTGCTCCAGTCAGGGCTGAGAGAAGATTGTTCTTTAGGACTCCAGCACTTGTTAATTCTCTTAAAGAGATTACTCAAATCTTCCAAACAAATATCAGAATAGATTCTGGATTAAGCATGGGTGCTAAAATGACCTTGCTGATAAAATCAGCATCATCAAACCTCACAAATTGAAGTGGGAAGCCCTGGATGTAATTTTGACTCGCAGCTACTATCATGGTAAGTTATCAGACTGCTCTGCATCTCTCTTCCCCTATCTCTAATACTCTTGCAATGTTCCTTGAGAACCAATACAAGAAGTGTCAGATCTTCCAGATTTTTGTGGGAAAAACAACATACTGAGAGAGTCACTGGGGCACAACCCACTGTTTTCTTTTAGTAATGTTTATTGCTTTTTCCGTTCGCATATTTGAGTTGTCTGGTTCATTTTGGTGTCAGGACGAGACTGGTTTGCACAGCATCCCAATTCCTGTGTTAATCCAAGTGCCATTGATCAAAGGTGGGTTTAGCTTGGTGC
Organism: Chiroxiphia lanceolata; assembly: GCF_009829145.1. Lineage (NCBI taxonomy): Eukaryota > Metazoa > Chordata > Aves > Passeriformes > Pipridae > Chiroxiphia > Chiroxiphia lanceolata. The sequence continues at coordinate 7,125,342 of NC_045646.1, forward strand.
ATTTGGTGGGGTGCTCTAGTACAGGTGCTTGTTGGTGTGCCCTGGGGTCCACCAGGGACCATCTCCTTTGCCTGACACCTTTGGGTTATTCCCGCCCCCATGCAGCAAATATCCAGAGTTATTTATGTCCTGTGTCTGTCAGTGTAATTTCCTTCGTGTCTCCCTCGGGTTTCAGAAATAATTAACCCTGCAAAGACAGTTGTGGATTTTGGCAGTGTAACAGACAAGTTCTTAAGAACTGGGACTGGGGCGGTGATATTTGTGTTAAGTATTTTTGTAACTATGTTGTGGCCAGGAACAAATCCCAGAAATTTTTCCAGAAATCTGTGAATAGCATTTCACAAAAGAGAGGACATTAAGTAAAAATTCCATCACTTTTAATTTACATCTCTTCCGTTGTTGTTCGTTTATGGTTATTCTATGACCCCATCAGATTTCCTTGCAAAATCTCTAATGTCTATAGTGGGAATTTAAAATCCAATAAGAATTCACAGGCTACTGGGGGGAAAAAAAAAATTCCTTGGAGAGCAAAGTCCATCACGACTGAAGGCCTTAAGTTTACTTTCAAATCTCTTTACCCAATTTTCAGTTTAATTTGCTCATTTGCTAATCCTAATTTTCCACTACTGTGCTTACAATATCTAACTAAATATCACTCATGTGGAAACACATTAAAATTCTACAGCTGGAGAATTCTAGGTTGGAACTTATGGCCTCTGAATGCTTGTCATTTTGCTTCTCAACTGTCAACATGTAGTGGTAGGTCTGCCTTTCTCTCCTCAAAACTGTGTTAGCTGCATTCACTGTTCCCTTTCTGAGCACTCCACTGCTCCATTTCACTGGCACTACTGTCTGTTATGGCAAAAGTATCCCATCACGTTAAACTTCACTGATGCAGAAGTATAACCTTTTCCAAAAGATTTCTTCATATGCTATTATATAGGTTTCCTTTGTTCTTAAGTAATTTATTTTATTTTTATATAGAATGCTGGCACTGTGATATGTTGCACCTGGAAATAGCAAACTATTGTATTGTGTCAAAATATTGGGAATAGCACGATCTGTGCACAGCAGTCAGAACTGAGGAACTGAGAAACACCCTTGACTTCTGACAAAAAGGAAGAGCAGTCTGATTTTGTTCCAGTACAGAGAGCTGCCATTTGAACAGGCAGATCTGAAGGCTACATTGCCATCACATAGCCCCTGGTTCCCCCATCCCAGATGGAGCAGTGCTGGGACTCGCTTCTGCACAAGAACACATACAGATGGGGCAGAGTGGATCTGCCCCTCTCTGATCCCAGCTGGGCTCCCAGGGATAAAAGAGTCCGTAAGGACCCCAAGCTGAGGCTGAAAGTGCATCTCTGGATGAGGCAGCTGAGAGTTGCTTTGTACTCAGTGGTGCTGGCTCCCTTCCCTCCACAGCTGCCTCCTTCACTCCCTTCAGGGGGTTAGATTTCTGTGAGCTAATTTAAGGAGAAAAGCCTTTTTAATCCGGTATCTTACAGACTCAGAGTATGTATATTTTTATATTTTGAATAAAATATGAATATTAAGCTCTTTAGGCAGGGACTTTGTCTTCCAAGATCTCTTCAAAGCCCTTAACGTGCTGCTGATATTACAGGTGTAAATACCACAAATAATATAATACAGTTTGGATCCCATAGATCTGTTTCATTGGGAATGGGCTCACGTGTATCTTTATGTTGGACAGAAAAGGCTCAGGTATGAAGAAGGCTTCCCCAGAAGTTAGTGCTGAGCCTTGACGTTGAAGAGCTCGGGGTCAAGAACATGTTTTTAGGGTTCCTCATAGTCCATGAGGCTCTTCTTGCTTTGGTTCCACCAGTAAAAATGGGACAACCTGCCAAGGAACAAAAATCCAATTTAGCATGCAGAGCACTCATATGAGAAGTGGACGAGAGCTGTTTAGCCCTGCCAGATAACAGCATGTAGTAGTTCAAGGCAGAAAGGGAGAATGAATTCCCAAAGCAGCTGAAGGCAAAGAGGGAAAAAGGGCTTAAGAAAGAAAACCCCTTGTAGAAAAGAATATATTATTAACTGAAAAAGTAATTTAACAGAATAGTAATGTTCTCATACCACTGAGCCAATCTAATACCAACTCTGCAAATTTAATAAGATCGCTGCAAAGGCAGAGAAGTTCAATCTGAAGTGCACTCTTTTGAGGCTGAGGCCAATGTCCATTAAACACAATAGAAATACTTCATCAGCTTCAACACAAGCCAGATCAGGCATCCATTGGATTTGGATTATCAGTGGCTGTTATTGTCTCTACAGAATATTCCACTCGAACTCACCATGGCGATTGAAGTAACATCTAATTTTCACAACAATACAAGCATATTCTCAATATAGAATCATAGAATCATTTAGATTGGAAAAGACTTTTAAGATCATCAAGTCCAAGCATTAACCCAGCACTGCCAAGTCCACCACTAAACCATGTCCACCACTAAACCATGTCCCTACATGACACATCTACATGTGTCTTGATCTACATGGTCTTTTAAATCTCTCCGAGGATGATGACTCAACCACTTCCCTGGGCAGCCTATTCCAGGGCTTGAAAACCCTTTTGTTGCAGAGTTTTTTTCCAACATCCATTCTAAACCTCCCCTAGCACAGCTTGAAGCCATTTCGTCTTGTCCTCTTGCTTGTTACTTGGGATAGAATACCAACCCTCACCTGGCCAAAACCTCCTTTCAGGTAGTTGTAGAGAGCAACAACTTCACCCCTCAGCCTCCTTTTCTCCAGGCTAAACAACCTTTAGTTCCCTCAGCTGCTCCTGAACAGACTTGAGCTCCAGACTCTTCCCCAGTTCTGTTGCTTTTCTCTGGACACACGAAGTGAGGGGCCCAAAACTAAACACAGAATTTGAGGTGTGGCTTCACCACTGCTGAATACAGGGGAAGAATCCCTTCCCTAGTCGTGCTAGCCACACTATTGCTGATCCAAGCTGGGATGCCACTGGCCTTCTTGGCCACCTGGGCACACTCTGGCTCATCTTCAGCCAGTTGTCAAACAGTACCCCCAGTCCTTTCCTCCTGGGCAGCTTTCCATGCTATAATCCATGTGGAATTCAGCAAGCTGCAATGTACATGGAAAAGTCTGGCCATGCAATGGTATTTCATACAATGCAACTGCTGTGCACCCAGCTATCTTGGTTTATCACTTTTTACAGGTCTGAGCAATGTCTCCCAGTTGAGTGTTCCATTAACTTTTTCACCCCTTATTTCTTAAAAAAGCCCAGAAGTAATCTTAATCCCCCTTATCTGGCTATACTATTATCTTGCTGCATTCCTGGTGCCTTCACACAAAGATTTTGTGGAGCTATGTTTTTTCACTTAGCCCAAAATCGGCTTGGAGGAAGACAGGGCAAAGAGGTCTCTACTTGAACAGGCTAGAAATAGAAATTAGTCTTAGTTTGTGCCTGGTTTTAATTCAGATCAGATTAGAGCTGGGTTTGTTTTACTGCAGTTTAAGAGAAGGGAACATTTCTCATGTGAGATGGGAGATTGATTGCTATTAGATCCTCCCTTCAGATTAGTCCCTTGGAGGAGTCTAAGTTGAACCACATGTTCTGGCCTGCTGGGACCAGCAATTAATCCAACCCTGCCAACTCTGGAAAGAATGTCACTGTGACATCAGTAGTGTTCTTTCCCCTGAGGAACTGAGGGTATTTGTAGTGAGAAAAAGAGGTGTAAGATTGGCAACTGCTTAAATACAAATGACCAGGAAGAAAAGGTACAAAATCCACTTCCTTTAGCATGAGATTTAAGTAGTTTTGTGGATCATGTATTTGTAATAGTTTGCTGTATTAATAAGTTCAGTACAGCAGCTTTCAAGTTTGAAGCAAGTCTCTTTAGTCTATTCCTTCAGAAAGTGCAGTCCAAAAACTATTGATCTATTTGTACAGATAAACACCTCACAGAGTTATCAGAATCAATGCACACACTCAGGCAAAAATTCAATACAAATAATAATAAATAAGTACAGACACAGGAAACAGAAATGTACAGTTTAAAACTGATTGAAATGCTGACCCAAATAGCTGTTTGTGTGCATTTCTGCAAAGGCAATTCCAAGAAAGGGAAAGAGGGTGCAAAAAGTAAATGGTAATTTCAGAGGTGGCAGACAAGAGAAGAGACAAGCAACATCCAGCTCAAAGGAGATGGGCAAGGGATGGGTAGTGGTGGAAGCACCACTCGATTTTATTCAATTTTTTTATATGTATATGAATTTTAGAAGTCTTTGTACAAAGCAAGGTCTGAGCACTGTTGTTGAAATCTACCCAGAGGAGAGTAAAGGAGTAGCACGGGTACCTGCATACATGTTTTCCATAGCTGGACAGCCTAATTTTGCACCCATGGGTTTTTTTTGAGGTCAAGAGAAGTTTTGGCATGAAATCTTTTTGTGTTTTGCTGAGCCATTTTCATCTGCTTTGGTTGTCTCTGAAGCTGCCATGAGATGAGATGGGATGGGGTGGGCCTGGGCCAGCCACCAGTCCTTCAAAGTACATATGGCAGAGGTGCTCTGATGGGCACTGAACCCAGGAAGTAAGAGCTGAGAGAACAGATCCAGGTGGTTATGAGAAAGAACAGAGTGGGAAGAGGCAGAAAACACTAGAAAAATGGGAAAGGAGAAGCAGATTGGGAGTGACCTCAGATTGTAAAGCATGCTATTTAAAAGAAACAGAGAAACATAAAAAAATTGTGGAGGTTCTTGACAAAAGACCCAGTGAAGGTGGCAATGGGAGATGGCTTGGAACAGAGGCTAGACCAGGTCTTAAACCTGCCAACCACAGGATACCAGGAGGGTCCATAAGGACCCACAGGCTGGTCACAGTCCTCCTCACAGCTTCATGCAGGTCCACCCATACCTGCTGTTCCTCACACCCCTCCCCAAGCACCCCTCAGGAGGTGCTCAGCACCGAGTGGACTGGACCTGGGCTTTCACCTGGCACCACTGCTCCTCAAATACTTTCCAGGTGGGAGAAGCAGAGAGCAGGTCACAGACTGATGTAATTCAGCTCCACAGAATCCACACCAGACATCAGGATGAGGCTAGAGGACTGCTGGACACAATGCTGGAGGTGGGGAATGCCATGAGTTTCATACAGGGTCCAAAGGACACTTAGGGGAAAAAGAGAGAGAGAGGCTAAAGGTTTAAAAAGCATTTTGATAAAAAAAGCAAGATACTGTCAAGAAGTCAATCAGAAGCCAAAATTTGGCCCGATCTGCTCTTATTTAACCTTCAGCATGTGATCAGATCTCAATCTTTCTATTCTTGGTAACAGCTGATGAACGCAGTGTAACAAGGTATTAATAAACATCTGCCCAGCTCTTATATTAATATGGAGAAGAATTAATGGAGGTCTTAGCACGTTCATATTTTCTAATTATGGCAGATGACTTTATTTATAGAAATAATAGAGAGAATGGAAATTGTCACTGACACCATGTCAATATACGTAATGAAATCCAATCATTTAATTGCATTACATTTGGTAAGGAGTCACATCAATAAAGGGCCCTCCTTGGAGCAGTTCAGTGGTCAGTACGTACTTTGTGTTAGGAAGCTATTAAGATTAATGTTTTTTCAATGAATCACGGGGAAAATAAGTCATCTCTGACACACCTATTCCTGTGCCTGAGACCTCGAGAGGGACAGGGCTGGGGGCAGAGCTTTCCACCCAGAGAGGTGAAGGCCACTGCCCTTTGTGTAGCTGTCTGATCTTCATGCTCATTTCTGGACACCCCTTGCTTCCAGTCCCCAAAGCATCCAAAATAATGCCCAGACTGAAGCCCGTGCTATAGTTCAGCTGTCGCTGGCCATGGCTAAGCCAGCACATGCATCAGTTCTGCTTCATGTAGTGCCCTCCTCTCCACCACAATAAAGTATCACCAGTGCTTCTGTGGGAATGATAACATGCTATACCACTGAGATAAATAAAGCACAATGTTAAATCTTGATATGTTTACACCTCCTAAGAGAGGGGGAAGAGGTCTATAAAATTCCCGCTAAAGGAGACATGGCTGTTCAGATTGTTTGCGGCTTGATAGGTAAACCCTGCAGCCAGTTTTTATTGAGAGTTGCTGGCATTGGTCTTAGAGGCCTGTTGGGGTTTAAGAAGGTTTTGGACAACTACTGTGGCTGTTTTTCAAGGTTTTGAAGTACATTTCATAAATATTCAGTTCAGACAGGCAGCTGGGGAAGTTTGGATCTCTCCTCCCAGAAGCAGGGAAAAGTAAAACAAAGCTACAATTATGGTGGCAGATGGTCTGGTACACACAGAGCATTGCTAGTAATTTTGCTCCTTGAACACTGAAGAAGGAGATCTGGAGTGATGCTGAAAAACCAAAAAGGTCCTCTAGTTCTCTCTTGTTCTTCCAAAATGTGTTTCCTAATCCATTCTGGTCTTCCAAAGCTATCAGTCTGAATTAATGAAAACAGAGCAAGGGAATGGTACTATTTCTATTAATTATAGAGGCAGGTTTGTGCAATAAACAGAATTCATATCCCTACAGTGCTGCTTAAGTACCTATAATTCAGCTGCTCTGTTCACAACTGCAGCATCTTATTCACATTGTTTTACAAATTAGCAAACTTGGAATCAGCAGCTGAGTACAGTGTGATGACATTTAGGGGGATCTGATCTGCTGAAATCTACAGGTGGTCTTCCAGTGCCACTTTTCACTGTGATTGAGTTACAGCTCCTACATTAGGTCCTCCTAGATCAGCTCCATGTTTTCAGTAGGAGTGAAAGTACAGAGCCTTAGGAAATAGTGTCAGTTACGTATGGTAGCTGCTGGTACTGTTCCAAGTACTGCCAAACTAACATTTGGGGTGATGCTCTTTCAGAGATGGGTAGAAAGGGGGGCCAGAGCACTCCTGGAGTGAGGGAAGTGAGAGCTTTTGAGGGGGTGACAGACAAACCCCAGAATTCCAGGGGGAATAAAGGAAACCTGGAAAGGTGCAGAGCGATAATCATTCTTGTTCCACTCCAGCTTTCCCCTTTCCAGAATAACTAAACTTTGCTTTTCTCTGCATCTGAGTGAGAGGAAGCAAATTGCTGATTTCCAGTAGCCAAACGCATTTGATAGCAGAGCTCCTGCTGCGAGCCCAGAACTTTGTACCAACAAACTGGTCTGACTGGGGAGAGCCCTGGTAAATCAAATACTCCAACGTTTTCCAAAACCTGTACGGTACCAATAGCAGATCACTTCGAGTCACAACAAGTTCTGATAGCAAATGACTGCACCAGGATGATGAAAAAAAGAAAAGGTACTTCTCTGGGCTGTAGAGCAAAAGGTTGATTTTTTTTTAATCAACTGCTCGCAGTGCTGCTGGTGTTACATTTTAAGCATCTGATTCAGGCATTTGAGTGGAAAGGCGATAAAATCCTTGACTTTGATTGAATTTCCATTGTGGCAAAAGGGAAAAATAAATACAAACAGCATAAAGAAATAAAAAAAGTTACTGTTGGACAAAACTTTCCCCATCATTTTTTAAATCTCTAGATACTGAAAAAAAAAATCTGTTTTTTTTATTTGCTTGAAGGTCAAAATTCAGCTTTTAAACATTCTTTCAGCAGGCAT